>NC_090785.1:11632500-12232500 GCF_040054535.1 Antennarius striatus
GCCAAGTCCTTGAACTGAGCTGCTGCTGAATGAATGAAAATGGAATGAAAAATAAATAAAATAATTATAATGATAAACAAATAATTAATTTCATAAAGCAAAAAGCACCAGCACCACAGGTTTCTGATTCCCAGCTGCAATGCAGATGTCCGTTTTGTCCAAAGCAATGACATCACAAAGCAGCTGAGAGAGTTATATCTGTGTCAGAAGGGAGAAGCAGGTTATTGGACCATTTCCCCCTAGCTCAATATCACATGTTTAATCTCATCATGCTGTCACTGTGGCTCTAACCAAACTGAACTATGATGCTGTAGTTGTTCACATAAACAGGGCTTACGTGTGACAGGTTCAGCTCTCAGAACAGTTGATGTGCTATGGTCATTGCCTCAACACAAACACCTCTGTGAATCTTCATTTTACTTTCATAGTCTAGACAGCACACACCCCTGCAACCCCATATAGGATCAGCTGTTCCAGAAAATGAATGAATGGATGAATGAATGAATTAATTAAATGATGAGTGAATGAATATAGGAGACTCAATGTTTTTTTAACTTATCACATAATAAAGATGTGCACGTTGGAAGTTCACGTACCCCAGATGTTTTGTGACCCGGTAGATCATTATCTTACAGCCTACTGCGTCCAAGAACTTACATACATGACATGGACTTTAGCTGTACATTTTTGTCAGATGTATCCGCAAAGTGGACTACGAAAAGTAGCATAAAACAGTCAGCCATCTTTGTATCAATTGTTTTATCAATGCCCTTAAGATACTGCTAATGCTATCTGAGTTAGATGAACTATGCAGGGTACCATGGGATTGGCCCTCAATCAGATCAGGGGGTTGGGATATAGTAATTAAATTTCCTTAAAAGGTCATAATGTGACAGACAAAGATGTTAAAAAGGATTTAGATTTCATACCAAGATAGACTGACAATACCAAAAGCAAATATGTTAAAGACTGACAGTGTTTCTCTTTTTAGATGAACAAAAGCACAGAGCTGGTACAAAAACATGAAGATGTAGATGATGATGATGTAGGGGGAAGACGTAATGTAATCTGTCGATTGACATCAGTTGGGTGGACATGGAAGCTACAGTACATGAAAAAAATAAAGATTTTATCATAAACATATTTTTAAATTAAACAGAGGAAGCATCCATCAAGATGCAATAAAAATAGATGTGTTTTTTTTTTTTTAGTCCAGTGTAGTTGTACACTTTGGTATTGAATTGGTGTCAGTATCTGAAAGTAAAAGAAGCTATTAAAAAAAAACCCTATTCAAATAGTTATGTAAAATAAACTGGTCACATATGACAAATTAAACTACTGAAGCTGTACTTCATACAACCTACAAAGTACTTTATATCTTGTTCTTAATGCTATCTGCAAGTAAGCATGAAGGTATTGACGCTAAGACTAATAAAGTCCCTGTTGGGTAAACAGTGCTTTCGACTACTAATGTGTTCTTTTCACATTGTTTATAGGTATTCATTTTTTCTTTTTTTCTTTTTTAAATGTAGCTTTTGACTTTCCAATCACTAGAATCACCTTAGTTGCAGTCCTGCAGGATGTCACCAAATGTCCAACCGCCAGACACAGAGAAATGGCTGATAAAAGAGCTGAATGAAGCTCAGTTCCCTTCATTTAATCCTTTAAACGCAATGATCCACAACATAATGGATTTTTTGTTTTTAAAACCAATGACAAAAACGAAACACATTTTATAATGGTAGAAACACCTCTTTGATGAAGGGTAACAGCACCCCGGTTTATATTTGTTTGAGAGTTGTTGTACAGCAATAGAAGATCAGATTTCAGGTAAATTAGACATTAAATATTAAAGTCATCACCTCTGCTCTGTAATAATTGAATATTCCTTTCCAGGATAAGCTTCCTTTGTCGGTTTCTTTGCTGTTGCTTGCAACATGAATATAAGCTCTGAAAATATTGAGTGCTGTCTTTTGGTTTCTTCTGAATCCTGCAGGGTGACAGTGGCTCAGTGGTAGAGCAGCCCTGTGATCAGAGATTGGTGGTTCAATTCCCACCCCCGCCAAGCCATCCTTAGAGGGTAATTTGTTTAAATTGTTTTAATGTTTAATTGCTGAAGTACAGTTGCTTGAGGGTCCTCCACAAGGGTTTTAGATTGTTTTGAGGAACTGAGCTTCTTTCCATCTTGGACAGTGTATAGGGTGAGTTAAGACCCTGTTAGCAGTTCTAAGGTAATACATCTGCTGTTCTATAGTAAATCCAATAAGAACCAGCAAGAAGTAACTCGGATTCAGTAGGATATTTGCAGTGCATGTTATTATTACACATGTTCAACCGCAACTCTTAAATTTCACTTTTGTAAAAATTCAGCAAATAGGTTTTTGTGATATTTATTCATGGACATCTCCAATAAAATCCTCTGAGAAGAAGCTTCTCTTTCATGAAACCATCCCAGCACTCAGCCCCATTTCTTATCAGCAGGAAGTTTCTAATTCATTAGATAGCTTCCCTCGATCATCTATTTCCTGCAGGGATCCAAGAAACAAAGTCTATTCTTCCATTAAAAATTAATTTGATCTTACCATGCATTTGCTCATTCTGAGTTTCCCTCATATTAGTCTTCTCTAACTGTAATCTAACAAACATGGCTCACAGTTCAATACAATATTTTAAGAAAAAAATAATAATTAGAAATATGCAGCACTCATTCTGTCTCTGGCAGCGTATCAAACAACAATGAGGGAGGAAGTGAGCACCCTTCACCAAATGTGCATATTTTGTGTGTGCTTTGTGATTAGCTAGATTGTTTTTGAGTTTTTAAAGTTATAATGTGAGGTTGTGAAAAAAAAAAATTGTATTTAATTCACAGCTGCTGCCATGCCCACGTGTCCCCTGTGGGATTGCATCTAAATAAAATAAATGTATTCTTTATATTATGCTAAGGGTCAATTTTACCCATTTTTTGTGTCGACCAAAGTACGTGTTATCGTTTGTGACTTTTCCTCATCTAGGCTCATGAATTTGTGTGTAAAATCTGGACACTGATGTTTGGTCTAATTTCTGTGCAGTTTGCATGATTCGGACAATATAATTGACGATCCAGATTGTCAATTTTGCGATGATTAGGATTCAGAGGATGAGCCTGCCATTTTCTTTCCACTGGTTGAAAGCCACAAAATGCAGCAATCAACATCCACAGAGGGGACATGGATCTAATAACGTTGATATAAAATGAACTTTTTCCTTCTTATGTTTTTCTATGTAAAAGCACAAGGAGTCAACCATAAAGCGAAGCAGAGATCGAAGAAGAGTGCATTTTAATTGTGAACAAAAAAAGGAAGCTTGAGATTGGTGAAGTCGAAAAAACATAGGAAGAACAAACTCCAGGGTGTGGAATCAGAAGTTCTGGAAAGAAACAAAAAGGCTATGCTGGGCGCTGAAGCAGGAGAAAGCAACAAAGAAGCAAATGCAAGCTGCATGGCAATCAACTCACGAGGACCCAGAGGTTTGGCAGTAGATTGGATGCCAACCCTTGACTCCATAGCCATGCCCAGCCTGTAACAAAAGCAGAGAACATCTCCACAGGAAAATCACTTCCTTCCAAAACAAGAGTCGCATAATCACCACGTTCTATTCTCCATGCATCTTAGTATCGATGTGCCAGGAAACCATACTGTTGTTCCCAACGAGTGTTCACTGAGGTATAAATAATGCACGGTTTTATTACCTGCAGTAAGCAGTAATCACAGAGGCAACCTCACGTCTTACAAATGCTGCCAAAATAAGGCTAAAGTCTCGCTACTTCACAGGCAGCCATTCTCTGCTCAATACCAATTGTGCTATTCCATTGTCTTCCTTTAACCTTTGTAAAATTATATTGTGTGGAGGTTAATTGCTTCCAAAATGTGTTTCATTGCATAAACAGCAGCCTCCAGTTGCACCACTTGTGATTAGTTCTGCTTTTCCAGTTTAGGTTTTCTTTGGGTTCTCTGTTGCATCTTGATTGTGTGGCCAGCTCTCCTTTCTGGTTCATAAACGTGAAACGCTGTGCCCCCTCCCCCTCTCTCTTTCTCTCTCTCTCTCTCTCTTGATATGAAGCTCAGTTAAGAGGCTGTCTTTAGGAATGCTCTTTGAGTATTGATCTGATATTGTGTTTGTGTACACACATTCATACTATTGAAGTTATTCTCCTGCTGTCTTCAAATGCAGCTGTGTTTGCGTATCAATGATTTTATTATTTCTTACTATTATTTACTACTATTTAGGAATAACTTGTATGTCGGGGATGTAGCTAAGTGGTAGAGCTGCCCCAGCTTCGTTCCCTGGCATCTGCAGCCCTACAGGGGCACAGTGTCAGTGTCAACTGTAGGTCGATCCCAAACCCGGATAAATGCATAGGGTTGTGGCAGGAAGGGCATCTGGTATAAAAAAACTGCCAAATTAAAATACAAGTGTTCATCTAAAAATGAAAAAAAGAAAGGACGATGCGCTGTGGTGAACCCCTAATGGGAAAAGCTGAAAGGAAGTTTTAGGCTACTTCACATTGACTCATTCACCCCTGAGATGACACACAAGGTGCCAACCTTTTGAGCAGAAGCAATATGGCACGTTATATCCACAATATTTATACTGAGATACTTATGCACCAATGGAGAATTCAGAACCTTCCCAGGGATACTTAGACATTCACTGACAGCCAGACATCAAACCGCTGACCTTGTGATTAGTGGACAACCTCCTTTACCTTTCGAGTCACAACTGCCCCAGAAGTCAACCCAGGGATTCACTTAATGGCGGTCTGACTCCAATAGTGGTACAAGTGTGCTGTTGCCACACACACACACACACACACACACACACACACACACACACACACACACACACACACACACACACACACACACACACACACACACACACACACACACACACACACACACACACACACACAGAAATCCAAATAGCCTTATTTGATGTGTCCTGGCACATCAAAGTCAAATTCTAGAGGCTGAAATAGTGATGAGAAGAAGTTGTGAGAAAGATCAATTCTAGTAGACAGGAGACAGGTAGCTTCATGTCTCTCATTTATTTCTCTGTCAAGAATATATTCTTACTTGTGGACAGTAAAATCCAGCTATTAACATAAATCATATTGCTAATTAGGTTGCTCTGGGAGATCAAGATATTACAAATAACCAATGTTGTGCTAGATACTTAAGTCAAGCTCCTAATATTGATTGTTAAAGGGAGCTTCACTGCGCTGCTGTCCCCCATTAAACATTTCTCTTCTCTTTCCCCGTTTCTCTAATACTGTCACATTTACCACCATTGTTCATTTAACATTCTGGCTGTTTCTAATTTTCAGACGTCCTTTTTCATGATGTCAGATCCAGAAATGGAAAGGTCCAAAGATTTAGAATTCTGTCCAGTTACCTCCCCCTTAGTATCCCAGCACAGCATGAGATTTTGCTTCTGTTCAGCAAGAAACAGATTCAGAGATTTTTAAAGCTCAAAACATTACCCCATATTGTGGAGTCATTGCAACTTCAAACCCATGCTATGTGAGCAGTTTGCTTGGCTTGGGCTGGTGTTTCATTGCCCCATGAATTTGCCATCATCAACTCCACCACTAATTTCAACATTCCATGTGCACTCACCTGTAAACAAAAATATCAATGGTGATCACAGCGCAAGACATTCGTCTCTAGTCATGAGACTCATAAATCTATGTTCCCTGGTCCCCTTTTGGCACCACAACCAAGTGGCCATAATCCAGGAATCATTTTTCAAGATGGGATGGAAAACCCCCCAAACTAAACAAAGTATTGTGACTAAAAGGTGATATTAATTAAGTCAACCCAAATGTAAGAACTTCTGAGAGAATACCCTCAGTCGAGCCATTGGTACGTGACAATGAGTTTTTTGACACTATATTTGACATTATACATTGTATTTATATGTCTTTAATTTTCATTTACCTGTGCAAATTCTGGACACACACACAAACAGAATGAACTATAAAATGTTTCTGCAGTGGACATCAAGACATCGTTAATGAATGAAAAGTTTAAACAGTCCTATCATTCTGTCATCTTTAGAATAAGCCAGGGCAAGAATTAATATCAGTTCCATCAGACAGGATAACCAGTTAGTCACACAGAATAAATTACACTGCAGTAACCACTATGAATAAGGAGAATGGTATCAAAGAAATTATTCAACTATCCAAAACTATGTGAAAATAGAAAGAGAGAAAAAAAAAAGAGAGAAAGCTGGTGCTAAGCTTTTGATAAGATTTTTTGAATCAATGATTGACAATTGTGCCAATGATTTGTACAAGCCAGATTGCACAACTGATATTCTTCCTGTATATCTGCAGGTATGCATCCATTGCATTCTGGCAACAGTTGCTGGATCAGCTAGAAAAGTGTGCTTTAGCTTATTTTAGTTCTCTGTATCTATTCAATTAAAGGGTGCTTTGAGCAGGGAAGAAACTCATTTCTCGCCTTCATGGCTCAGTTAATAGGACAACTTCATTTGGAGATATAACTGCATGTGACTGGTGTCTAGTTTACACAGTCAAAATGCCATATAAACAATAATTTTGAAAAGGATGTGACTTTAACCTTAGAAACTCTGCTTATACTTCATTGTCACTAAAAAAACTAAGCATGTTGATGCTGAATAGCTTTGTAAAACGATTGGGGAATAGGTGAGAGAAAGAGAAAATTTCAGTGTTGCTGTGTTAACAGTTTAATGATTAGAAGCTTGTATGGCAGTGCATTTCATATGGTGGTAATAATGCACGTACAGACAGACACGCAGGCATGCAAACACACACACACACACACACACACACATGCACGCACACACGCACGCACACACTCACACACACAGGTGCAAACACTTGCAAACACATGCATTTTTCCTCTTTTGACTCCCACTTAGCAGTTTTTTTTTAACCTTGGAACTACACAGTACACTTCGGTCGCTTAGGACAAGTGACTCTAATAATGCTGCTGTGTTTAAATATTAACACTGTAGTTACTGGCTTTGCAGAGCAAGTGATATATCACTCAGTTGGGAAGAATAGTAGTCGATAAAATACCCAAATCCAATTCCACAGCAGCATAGTTGTGTCCTTATAGATTTTGTGAGTCCCACATAATGTCTAATCAACATATATTCAAGGTGCAAAGACCAGCTATGCATTTTGGAACCGCAGTTTATCAACATTTTATAAAATGTGTTTAAATGGCCTCTGCCTGTGAATAAAAATGATACGCCTACATATTAGTTTTTCTATATATGAATGCAACTGTGTAGAAATTAAAACTTTTAGTATTATTACTATGCAAAAACAAACTGTCTATGCAAGATATAAACAGGGCAAACAACTGTCTAAAGTCATGGCTTCTAAACTGTAAGATAAACAGCAGTGCAGCTACTCACGTGGTTCCTTTATTGATAGTCACAGTCAGACATTCTCTTTTCTGTCCACAGTTCAGCCTCCATCAGTCCTTTGTCTCTTTCACTCTCTCCATTATTGTCACTGCAGTGGTTCATAAGAATGCTAGTAAAATGTGCAAAGCACAAGATAAATATTTTAGCAAGCCTATAATGCCTTGTGTACAGTGAGCAAACAGTTTATGTGCCGTGGGGATGTGGGGCAGATGCACTGCATCAAGGACGGTGCTATTAATTATAGTTCACATAAAAGTTGTAATCAACTGGAAATAGGATAGCCTCTCTAAACACCAAATCATCCCTTTTTCAAACCCAAGAAACCAAACTTAGTGTTTCACATTTTAGTGTCACCAAAACAATCGTAACTTTAACCGCAGTAAAATTTTATTGAAAAAATCCCATGTAGCCAAAGGCCAAAGCTCTTTACAGTTATCTATCCAGTTTATAATGAAAACGCAGATGACAATGATGGCAATGTAGATTTTAGTTACTATCATTATTATTAATGTTGTTTTTGTTATTGTTGTGATTATGATTATTACCATTATCAGTAAAGTGTTGACAAAATGTGATGTATGCAACAAATGTAAATGTGGTAATGATGTGATCTCTTGTATTTTATAATTCAGTGATGTATATTCATCCATCCATCCATCTTCCTCCGCTTATCCGGGGTCGGGTGCAGGGGCAGCAGCTTAAGAGGGGAAGCCCAGACTTTCCTCTCCCTAGCCACTTCGTCCAGCTCCTCCGTGAGAATCCCAAGGTGTTCCCAGGCCAGCCGGGAGACATAATCTCTCCAGCGTGTCCTGGGTAGTCCGCTTGTCCAGCCGGTACCCATCAGCTGCCTCAGGAGTCCCACAGGCCAAAAAGGCCTGATAGGACTCCTTCTTCAGCTTGACGGCATCCCTTACCGCTGTTGTCCACCATCGGGTTCTGGGGTTGCCGCCACGACAGGCACCGACCACCTTACGGCCACAGCTGCAGTCAGCCGCTTCGACAATGGGGGTGCGGAACATGGTCCACTCAGACTCAATGTCCCCCGCCTCCCCCGGAACGTGGGTGAAGTTCTGCTGGAGGTGGGAGTTGAAACTCCTTCTGACAGGGGATTCCGCCAGGCGTTCCCAGCAGACCCCTCACAATACGTTTGGGTCTATCAGGTCGGACCGGTCGGTTCTGATGGGGGGGGCCATTCCTCCCAATCACGCCCTTCCAAGTCTCACTGTCATTGCCCATGTGAGCATTGAAGTCCCCCAGCAGAACGATGAAGTCCCCAGTGGGAGCGCTCTCCAGCACCCCCTCCAAGGACTCCAAAAAGGGTGGGTACTCTGAACTGCTCTTCGGTGCATAAGCACAAACAATGGTCAGGACCCGTCCCCCCACCTGAAGGCGGAGGGAGGCTACCCTCTCGTCCACTGGGGTGAACCCCAACATACAGGCGCCAAGCCGGGGGGCTATAAGTATACCCACACCTGCTTGGCGTCTCTCACCATGGGCAACTCCAGAGTGGAAGAGAGTCCAACCCCTCTGGAGAGGACTGGTACCAGAGCCAAAGCTATGTGTGGAGGTGAGCCCGACTATATCTAGTCAGAACTTCTTGACCTCACACACCAGCTCAAGCTCCTTCCCTGCCAGAGAGGTGACATTCCACGTCCCAAGAGCCAGCTTTTGTAGCCGGGGATCGGATCGCCAAGGTCCCCGCCTTCTGCCACCGCCCAGCTCACAGTGCACCTGACCCCTATGTCCCGTCCCACAGGTGGTGAGCCCATGGGAAGGGGGACCTGTTGTCCTTTCGGGCTGGGCCCGACGGGGCCCCATGGGTGCAGGCCCGGCCACCAGGTGTTCTCCTTCAAGCCCCACCTCCAGGCCTGGCTCCAGAGGGGGGCCCCGGTGACCCACGTCCAGGCAAGGGAAAACGTGTTCCATTGTTCGTACTCATCATTAAGGGTTTCTGAGCCGTCCTTTGTCTGGTCCCTCACCTATAGGACCTGTTTATCATGGGTGACCCTGCCAGGGGCACAAAGCCCCAGACAACTTAGCTCCTAGGACCATTGGGACACACAAACCCCTCCACCACGATACTGTGACGACTCAAGAAGGGGGATGTATATTCATTTGATCGAAAATTGAACCTTTTTGCATTATGCTGTAATGAGGCTACCTGGGCAACGGTGCAACCAGGTCAACTTCAATGCATCAATGTAGCTATTGTTTACTTTCCTTAATAACAAAATCAAATTCTTTGATTAGATAAATTCTTATCTATTCAAATTTCTTATCATTTTACCTGGATTTCCACAGAGCCAACAGTTTATCTGGCATAATCAAGAAGCATGCTTTTTCACTCAACATTTATTAAGGCTTGATGCTGCGAAAAATAGACTCATGTGGACAAATATAACTATACATGAGAAGGAAAGCAGCTGCAATGACAAGAAATGTTAAGCAAAAACAATAAATCCAAATAAGTGTTGCGCTGACCATGTTCTATCATTATTCTTATATTGTGTACTCTTAATTTGACACTATTAATAATGCTATTTTACTGCAGTTTTTTTCTAGTGATCCTGTGATCCTCCACAGCTATTTGTACACTTTGGTCGACTGTGGTCGTAAAGTGCTTAACAAATAAAGTGGGAATGGAATGGAATGGAACACACACACACACACACACACACACACACACACACACACACACACACACACACACACACACACACACACACACACACACACACACACACACACACACACACACAAAGGTTATGTGTGCTACAGACTGAACAATGTTTGTGATCTTTCTATTTAATACTTTTTGTTCTTTAGTATATGTCCTGTTAGTGTTGTACTGTATATGTGTGTTAGTGTAGTGAATGTCTTGTGGTATATCCTGTGTTGTCAGTGGGGTTTTTTTTCTCCTGGTGATTATCCAATATTTATTATCTACAGTATGTTTTGAGCAGTGGATATGTGCATTTTCCTCCGGGATTAATAAAGTGCCTGCCCACCTTGGCGCTTGCCCGCCTTTCAGCCTGCCTACCTGCCTGCCATCCGTCTATCTGTCTATCCATCTGTCTGATGCAGATGCAGCTTCCTTCCATGATCGTAAATATTACTCCAGATCAGAATTTCATAGACAAAATAAACTGTCTTAGAAAGCCATGTTTACCTATAATATCTGTGACCAGAGGAATCAGTCATAGCAATGACCTTGGTACCCAAAACATATGCAGTGTCCCATGACTAGTACATCACCTGAGCATTCTACCTATTAATCACAGAAGACATGAGACTCTTTCTGGAGATGACAGATTTTAGGGTTTTCATAAATGAGGAGATAACTGAAAAAAGGATAAATGATTCTCACCTGTGTGCCAAGATTGGGCTGCTAATCTTAGCAGGTGTTTACAAGTCCCGAGGTGAGGCTGTCTCTAATATGAAGAGAGTGGAGGGTGATTTTTCATGCCAAAATGTCTTTGAAAATGTGTCACACTTTCTCAAGAATAATGTAACTTGAAATCCATGAGTCAAGCACTGAAGGACCTGTCACAGGCAAACTGGCATCCATAAAGGAGGTCTGGGATAAGAGGGTGGGGAGTCTCCAATACCTGCATACAGTTCAAACCCTGAGCCTGACCAACAGTAGATGAAATTGGTTTACCCATGAGTTGATGGATTTACATTTTTTAAAAATTACATAATATTCTTACATTTACATCTTTGGTATAATGTAGCTCTTTTTTTGGACAGCACGATGGCGGAGTGGGTAGTATTGTTGCCGCACAGCAAGGCTGTTCCCCATTCGAGTCTCGCTCTGTGTGGAGTTTGCATGCTCTCCCCGTGTCTGCGTGGGCTCTGTCCGGGTTTTCTGGCTTCCTCTCACCACCAAAAACATTCACTTCAGGCATATTGACTGGTTTCAAATTGCTGGTAGCTGGAAGTGTGTGTGTTTGTACTTGTTTGTCTATATGTGGCTCTGCAGCGCACTAGTATTGCGCTTGGATTGTACCCTGCCTAATGCCCCGCCGAGACCCATGGGGTGCTCTACTTTGATTAAGTATTGTAGTGTCTTTTGAAGAAATGAAACAGATTCCTACAAAGATTGTGATGAATGACAGGTTGCTTTTTTTATGCAAAATAGATTTGAGGTTTAAATTGAAATTAAACTGGATTACTTTAGGGGTTTCGTGAAGTGACCCTCATTTTTAACCATTTGTTAAAGTACATCATACGCAAGCAGGCATAAGCACACTTTTGACTGAGTGGCTTAATCTGTCATTGCCTAATCCACCTTCAGTATATAATGTGTCGATAAGTTTGCTGCACAGAGCCCACATGGAGTTAGATGAATTATGCAAATAGAATAGTGATTAAACGTAATCATTAGTCAACAGGCTGTTTATCCATGAATATGGATTTGCTCACATATTCAGCCTGAACTGAAAATGTGCTCATTGCATCCTCTGGAGGCTAAGACTGGACTATTAGAGGTCATGTCACATTTTTAGAAGCTGTCAGTAACATTTGTGCAGTGGTGGTGGAATGAGGAGGTACAGGAGTGTATACAGAGAAAGAGGTTAGCTAAGAAGAAGTGGGACACCGAGAGGATGGAGGAGAGTAGACAGGAGTACAGGGAGATGCAGCGTAAGGTGAAGGTAGAGGTAGCAAAGGCCAAACAAGGGGCCTATGATGACTTATATGCTAGGTTGGACAGTAAGGAGGGAGAGACTGATCTATACAGGTTGGCAAGACAGAGAGACAAAGATGGGAAGGACATGCAGCAGGTTAGGGTAATTAAGGATAGGGATGAAAGTCTATTGACAGGTGCCAGTCGTGTGATGGGAAGATGGAAAGAGTACTTTGAAGAGTTGATGAACAAGGAAAATAAGAGAGAAAAAAGAGGTGGTTGTTGTGAACCAGGAAGTAGCAAAGATTAGTCAGGATGAAGTGAGGAGGGCATTAAAGAGGATGAAGAGTGGAAAGGCACTCGGTCCTGATGATACACCTGTAGAGGTATGAAAGTGTCTAGGAGAGGTGGCAGTAGAGTTCCTGACTGGCTTGTTCAACAGGATCTTAGATAGTGAGAAGATGCCTGAGGAATGGAGGAGAAGTGTGCTGGTGCCCATTTTTAAGAACAAGGGATACGTGCAGAGTTGTGACAACTATAGATGAATAAAGCTGATGAGCCATACAATGAAATTATGGGAAAGCATAGCTGAAGCTAGACTAAGGGCAGATGAAGAGATGAAGATGCTGAGGTTCTCTTTGGGAGTGACCAGGATGGATAGGATCAGGAATGAGTACATCAGAGGGACAGCACATGTTAGAGGTTTTGGAGATGAAGTCCGAGAGGCCAGACTGAGATGGTTTGGACATGTCCAGAGGAGAGATAGTGAATATATTGGTAGAAGGATGCTGAGTTTGGAACTGCCAGGCAGGAGGCCTAGAGGAAGACCAAAGAGGAGGTTTATGGATGTAGTGAAAGAGGACATGAAGGTAGTTGGTGTGAGAGAGGAAGATGCAGAAGACAGGGTTAGATGGTGGCAACTGATTTGCTGTGGCGACCCCTAAAGAGAAACGTAACATTTGTGCATTGAATCCTGATAAATTCACAAGTTACATAAGATATTTGCATGAAACAAACAAGTTATACAAATTTCCAATGTGCTGTTGTGTTGTCAAGGTATGTTGATGATATATTTTCAGACGTGGATTCCATTATGCTCAACTATGTTAAACACTGTCCAGAGTGATCTGTTCTGATTGAAATATTCAATATAGATGACTGGACTTTCATTTCAAATTTTAGCATTTTGTTGTCTATAAAAGTGATTTATTCAAAAATTCCGTTCAATTGAAAACTTTACAGTAATAACCAGTTAAATTCAATGCTTAATTGATGAAGAAGACAAGAGGGTCCCAAAGGACAACTGATTTGTAAAATTGTAATCTGGCTGGCTAATAATCTGAATTAAAGTGCAAGCTTGAAAATAACAGTAATTATGCTTTAATGGATGGATGCTAATTACACCTACTGGTACCATTGCATATGTGAATCACAAGGCTTTTCATTTGGAACACTACAAACAGTTTCATGTTTCTATGTGCCAAAAACCGATGTTGCAGTGTTTTGAACTGATCTGTATTAGAAAATGAAAAACAAATAAAAAAATTGAGTGGTTTTTTTTCCAGATGTAATTTCTCTAGAAAGAACAAATTTTTTAAGCACCCTGCTGCATATACAGTACATAGCCTTGGTGTTACTGACTAGCAACAGATGCTTTGTATCTAAGAACCCATAAATGAGAATCATTAATGTTATGGCACACAGATGTCTTTTGGAAATTAGTCATGGTCTCACATCCCTGTATATGAGTCTGAGGTTGCAACGTAAGGATGAGACATACCACTAAAGTGGCAAGAAAAAAATTTGCTGCTCATTTACAATAAGGATTTACAAGAATTCTATATATTCAGGGTGTACCCCTGTTGCACAAACAAAGTATCTTTCCCCAAAATGTCTCACTAAACTGAAACAAAAGAAACGGTGCACATGTTGGCACATGTAATGTTATGTAAAATATGGCTCCAGCCGTAAAAAAGTATAGCAATGTCAAAAGCCAGCACTTCAAATATAGTCCTGATAGAGGACACCTCCTAAATCTTCTCCACATCTCCATGCAGAAAAACAAGGTAATTTCAGATTGGCAGTGGTCAAGGAAGGAGTTTCTAAAAGACTGCTTCAACATCTCAAAAGCTTTCTTACTGTCTTCATCCTACCTCACCCAAAATGGTTATGAGAGATCATTCTTCTCTTTTATCTCCATGACTCTTTTTGAGGACCTTTCCTGTTTGATATCCTTCTTGATCTTTGCCTTTTTTCCTGGCCTTCCACCCACAATGCAGAGACTGATTGAGTGAAATATAGACACTGGAGAAATCTTTCCCAAACCATCTTTAATATCCACAGAAACAAAGAAAGAGCTGAGACCAACGATGTTCCCAGGGCGTGGCCATGATTTCACAGCTTTGATATTTGAAGGATGTGTAGCAATACCGTAGCTTGACACTTGACCAAAGTAACAGAACTGATATTCATCCAAAAACAATCTAAATCCAAAAATATGTAGTCCTTCCTCTTAAAATCTGTTAAACACTTGAAAATGGAGTTGCTCATGTTCTTCCAATATACTTCCAAAAGAGAAGCCCACTGAAATGTATGATGTTTCTAGAAGCAAATGATAACCAATTCCATCTCTGTTCCATGTGGAATGGGAGAAGAATGACATTATAATAATAGACTTTCTAAGGAAATATTTTAAAGAGACATAAAAACACATGCATGCATGTGAAGTGACTATAGTGACTACTAAACTTTTTAAATTACAGCGGTCGCCATTGTAAAAACAACTTCAGAAAAACACAAAGGAAAAAAAAAGAATCTTCTTAACTGAAACTAATCTTTAACTCAATACTGAGATACTTGTTTACAACAGCATGTCCTCACCTTATCCTCTTTCTCTCCTGGGTCTGATAGCTAATCTCTTTACATAGGGGATTCCATTCACACCTGGGATTTCGTCAGTTTATGCCTTTCTGAAAAGGTATACTTCTCATAATGGGAAAGCCCATACCACTACCAAAGCAACTTTCTGTTTGCTTTAACATATTTACATGCTGCCTCTCACCCGAAAGTCAGCTGGGATAAGCTTCAGCAGACCCATGACATACAGGGAGGATAAGCAGCTATAGATGTAGCGTTTGCTATTATCTCATCCACAAGAGGATGTATACATAGATGGATGGATGGATGGATGGATGGATGGATGGATGGATGGATGGATGGACGGACGGACGGATGGATGGATGGAGGGATGAAAAGCAGCTGATAGCCCTCACTACATCTAAGGTCAACAAGATTCTTCGAGAAATGGGTATTCTAAATTCAAAGTATTAGATACACATTGATAAAGATTATAATTATTTAGACTGTTTCAAAAGAGTTAAATTGTACTGATGTACTCCTTATTTTGCAGAGGAAAAAAAATCTCCACCCTTGCAGTAGTAGTAAAGAAATCTTTAGGCTGTGGTCATCCCCAGTAGAGAGAACCTAGAGCTTCAATGGAGACAGAACCAATGCCTCCATTGAGGCTCTAGTTTCTGATAGCAGCTTGGGAGCTGTGGTTCTTCAAGGGGAACTTAGCTGTCTGGCTCCAGCCCTCAATGAGGGTTATATTAAGGTCTAGTGCATTTATATAATGAACGTCTTTGTTTTGCTTTGCAGATGCAGGAGAAAACAGATACAACAATTTCTGTGCCTACCCAGAACAACAAGTCAGAGATGATTGTTATCAAAGAGAAAAAGGCCAACTGCCAGGCTGCAAAAACCCAAATCATGGCCAGTCACATGAGCTGATGAGAATATTGGTTTCTCAGGATGTTGGACTCTGCATAATATATATTTGCTATAAAAAATTTTGCTGCCTTTTTGGGCTCATCTTGGATCCCCGACCCCCTTTACGTACAGTAGTACATCACTTGAAAACGTATCCCATCCTTCTGTTATTTTTTTTAAAGTTGATGTCACTTTTACTGAGGTTGGAGGAGTCCATCCAAACTATATGATGGTTAAAGATTACCTTAAATGTGTAGATCGTGCCATTGATGACCTGATTCACTTGCAGGGAATACATGTAAGTTGCCCACTTTTCCCAGTGTAACTATTTCATGGAGGACGTACACAAGCAGTTCTGTTGTATTTCCAATTTGCTCTTTAAGGCCTAATATTTTCTCACTTTTTTCATCTCTGGAAAATTAAAAACGACAAAGAGGCCTGAACCCTTCATTCTCCTCATCTGATGCTCTACCCAAAGGCTTTGTGATGGGAACTTGGCTGAACCCGATCATGTGAACTTTTGAATGTGTTAATAAGAAAAGGTCATTAAAAGTTCTGCTGTCTGTATCTGATATTTCATTGTGTTTCAGTTGTGTGTGTGTGTGTGTGTGTGTGTGTGTGTGTGTGTGTGTGTGTGTGTGTGTGTGTGTGTGTGTGTGTGTGTATGTGTGTGTGTGTCTGTGAGTGGGTGTGTGTGTGGGTGGGTGGATGATTGGGCGAGAGGAGATATGGTATGATGGGTATTCTATCTGCAGCTATGGCCTGTGCGAACCACACACAGACACTGACACACACACACACACACACACACACACACACACACACACACACACACACACATACAAATTAGCATATCATACATTTTACAATCGTCAAGAACAGACACAGAACTGTCTATCTTCTAAAAAACCAGGGTTCTGTGTGCCCTTGTGAGAAAAATGAACCATTTATCAATCTATGAGGGAGAAGCAACTCCGGGCCACTCCCGTCCATCAATCAAACCTCTGTCCATCTGTCCAATTGATACCAGAGTGACATTGGTTTCTCTGCCCACCTGGTCGACTAGGCGACCTTTGAGTCATTGTGACAAGGTGATGGATATCCCCTACCACAGGAAGTTAAACATTTCCCCTGAAGACTGCAAGCAAACTGACAGCTACATCTAGGATAAATACTGCACTCTGCTGCAACTGCCACATCCTTCACATGTGAAAAATTAACACTTTGTTATTGTATTACCTTAAAGCATCAGTCATATTGAAGTTTACATCCATGTCTTTCTCCATTAATATATATTTTTAAATGAATGCTTTGTCATACAGGACTCAAAATTTTTTTTAAAAAGCAATGAGCTGAATGGACAATTATGCAAGTTTCTGTAATCAGATCTTTCCTTGTGTGTGAAAGCTGTGGCATGAATTAAACAGTGACATCACAGTGAAGTGAATATATCATCTTGTAGCCTGTTGCAGTATTATCCTGTTAGATAGTATTTTGAAACACTTAAACATGTGAGTTCAGAGTCACCTTTAACGGCTAAATTGTATCAGTGCAGCCATGAATTTGTGCTTAATAGAGAAAATTCTGTCAAAGCAATCAAGGGATATCTGATCCACAGGCGTGGGATAATTCTAAAATATAATGCCTCTGGACAGAGACTATTTGTAAACTAGGAATACATGTAATTACAGCTCATTCAGTACAGAGATGTTTAGGTGTTACTGCAAGACATTTCATCTATTCTCTGCAATTACATTTTAGAATGTTGTTCTACAAATGGGATGAAATGAGAGTCACTGCACTGTTGTAACGTAATGTATCTGGTAAGAGTCAATGTGAGTTTCTGGCATTGTTTGATAACGCAAGTAATTCAACTTTTACATTTCAATTTAAAGTGAAATGAAGAAAAAGAGGTGCCACCTGTCTCTGAAACGAATGAAAAGAAATTGTCCGAGTCAGATTGATGCCATGCTTTAGCACTGTAAAGAAGGATTCAATCTAACAGACAGTGATGCAGGTGCATCAGTTGCTGCATGCATCAGAAAGCAATTAATTCTATTTACACAGTTCATCGATAAGGCCAGCATTATGTAGTGAGAGAGAAAAGCTGTGCTGCTCTCCTGGAGGTTTGCTTACCATTAGTCGAGAAATGAAAACCACACAGACAAGCCCATATACATAGAAAGCAGATCTACTGTTCCTTTAATATTTAATCTTCTTTGAGCCGCACCTCACATCACTGAGACTACATTCACTTACCTCTACACACACACACACACACACACACACACACACACACACACACACACACACACACACACACACACACACACACACACACACACACACACACACACACACACACACGCACACATCCAAACTGCAGCGTCAGGTATCTGCAGTCTCTCCCTTTGTTTGTTGAGAGAAATGTTTCCCAGCCCCATTAATTATCTCCTACCAAGCAAACTCGCACACCCACCTTCACACAGACACCTCTTTTGTCAGGGTTTTAATGCTTATTTGCTTTCTCTGTAAAAGACCTGAAAACCTGAATCCCCTCATCCTATCTCGCCTGGATGCATCATCATAGTTTTGAAGAATAAATGATACAGTTGAGTTACAAACACTTCGTCTTTAAACATTCAAAAACCCAAATCAGCTTCTGGCATCCTTCCATGGAAGCAGTAACTCTCAATACTATGCATTTCCATATTCATGTACACACATAAACGATACAAACATAACACAAAATAATCAGACAAAATATAACAAGCAATGAAATGTTGTTCCCAGACTGCTATTATCGGTTTATTTACAGTAAATGTTCAGGAGCGTAAATGAAAATAAATGTTGCCACTTAAGAGAGATGTTTCTGGTGACTTTTAAGGGTTTACTTGTTCTTAAAGAATCTGGGGACTATATAAACACTGCAACAATTTTGCTTGTTAAAACATTTGCTCCATCTTATGATGACCAGCAGAGTTGTGTTCCAAAATAATTTGTAACTGAGACAAATAAAGATGAGTCAAATCAACTGGGTATTTTCCAAAGTTCCTGTCCAACTCTTTAAGGAAAGATAAAGGAAGTCTGGGGATGGGGACTACACAAGCCAACAAACCGTCAGCGCTTTTTTCCGGATGTGTTGATGGTGCAAATGAGATGAAGGTGGTGAAGTCTGTTGTAATAACATGTCCAAAAAAACAAGTTGAAAGAAATTAACTTCATCTCAGATGAATACTGTATATTACCTTCAGAATTATGAAATACATTTCTGCTCAAAATGAGGACTCTTGATTTTGTCATATCTTGAAATTGAAGGGATATATTTTAAAGGGCAGTGTTCACAGGAACAACAAGTTAATTTATTCATATAAATGAATAACTGGCTATGGTTTTGAGACAGACCTTAAGAGCCATGAAGCAGCCCCTTCAACATATTTAGAAGTTAATTTCAAGCTGAACTGAACGAATCAATGATGAATGTAATACCTCCAAGCAGGGCTGAGGACTCTGACATTTAATGACCTTTAAACTCTGGCTTTTCTCTGACATATTTCTATTTTAGTGATATCAAAAAATTATACGGTCATAAAACACCATCTGTTTGCGATCCAGGTCATTTATGTGCAACTCTCTCTCTCTCTCTCTGATACACACACACACACACACACACACACACACACACACACACACACACACACACACACACACACACACACACACACACACACACACACACACACACACACACACACACACACACACACACACACACACACACATTTAAAACACGGGTTTGGAAGGTCACCCAGAAACATGACACCCAGCCAGATGTTATCACATCAAAAAGTGCCATCTACGTGACAGAGGGCTCATTACCTCTGATATAAAAGGATTAGGACAAGTGATGGTGGATACTATTACTGAAAGCAATATACTCACTAACAGTGAATGTGTTTTGCTGAGTGTTTCTATTGGTTAATGAAAAAAAAACAACATACGTGCTGGTAAACAAGAAGATAAAATAGTAAGGGAGCTGACACATAGTTTATACTGGCGATATAAAAAGAATTAATTGCAGATGATGGCGAGTTTAACGTTTGTTAAAAGATTTTTGATTTACCTACCATCGTGAGCTCTATGCCTTTGATACTCATTCCTAAACATTGAAGTGATTAGTAACTTTAGTACTGTAATTAAAACCAACTTTAAAAAAAAAACTTGAGGTAAGGGAACCACTTTCCAAGACAGAAATAAATATTTGATGAGCTTAAAAAAAATATTTTAACTAAAAGCTAACCACATGAGACATTCTCTTTGGCTCACTAGTAGATGATTAATAATGGAGGGTGAAAAAGGTATGCAACTATTAAATTGGTCCTGATCAGCATGGGAATCCATTTCCACTTAAGAGAGCTGTGTAAAGCAAAGTGGGCTAGAGAAACTGCCAAGCAAGGTGCTGATCTGCTTGGCAGATGCTTCTTTTTCAAAGTTCCCCATGGTATTCAATGCTCAGCCAGTTCCATGCAAATACCAAGGGAACAGCCACTGGGAACAAGTTTGGGTTCAGGACTTTGCCCAAGGAAACGTCAATTCTCCAAACTTGTCCTGCATTCCTAGAATACAAATGATAGAAATGATCAGAACTCTAAATTAAAATCATAAATTAAAAACATACTTCTTTCACAAAATGAATATTGATTATTTTTCAAAATTAAAAAAAAGTGTTGTGATGCCCTTTCCACCTTTCTAGAACCAGCATGGTCAGGAGAGATGACTGAGCCATGTGACTCCATGTTCCTGATCCAAACATGCCTATTCACTGTGTTATCCATAAGTGCTTGGGCTGTGGGAGTAGTGAGGGGGTGGCCAAACAAGGGTAATAGGTGTCAACCATAATAAAGTCATTAAAAATAGTCTAAAAAATGCATGGTGGTGAAGATTCAGCCATTTTATTTAACAAGAGACAAAATGCTGTCCTGCTGTGAGAATTGTAACGTTGGCCTTATTATGGTTTGTATCATCTCTAAACTCCTGTCAACAGTCGGCATGCCTCTTCTCTTTTAACCACATCGGTACAGCACCCGCCCCCCATCACTGACTCAGTCCTCCAAAATGATTTTCTACAGCTGTGTAAATCAGCAGTATTGGAACAGGAAAATAAGCTTAAACTTTATTCATCAATTAATGATATTTTAAAATTAAATTTTATGTTCAATAAATATAATAAAATCTAGCTAGATTTTATTACATTTATATATTGAGCATATTTTAATGTTTATTACATGTTTAATAATAAGTTCTTGTTGAGTGTACTCCTCATCAATACAAATCCTTATGTGTATTTTTACTCCAGCAGTTACTGGCAAACCTTCATTCATATAGTTATGGCTCCTGCCCCTGGTTAATATAAATGCTTCCTACCTCTGTTACAGGTGCCTTCCAATATATCTTGTGCACAAATTTGAAACTTAAGAAGTTTGAAGCTAACTAAGAGGAAGGATGGATGAAAGAAGAGGAAGATGCGACGAGAAGAGGAAGTAAGACAGATAAATGGAAAGGGAAGCAGGAAAGAGATAACACAGAATAAGTGAGTAGATGTTGAGCCAAGGTATATATTCTGGCAGGAACAAATAAAGACGTGTGTGTGTGTGTGTGTGTGTGTGTGTGTGTGTGTGTGTGTGTGTGTGTGTGTGTGTGTGTGTGTGTGTGTGTGTACGTGTGCATGTGCGTGTGCGTGTGCATGTGTATGTGTGTGTTCTCCAGGTGTCTGCATTCTCCGGCTTGCTCCCACCTCCAAAGACATGCAGTTCATTTGAATTGGCTGCTCTCAAACTGACCGTTGGTGTGAGTGTGTACGTGAGTGTTTGTCTGTCCTTCATGTGGCTCCACGGTGCACTGACGTCCCAAGTCCATTGGGCTAAGCGCCAGCAACCCTGTGACCTACAACAACAGAATATGTATGTATATACTATATATGTATATGTGTGTGTGTGTGTGTGTGTGTGCGTGTGTGTATACAGTATATACTGTATATACACTGTGTGTGTATATGTGTATGTGTGTATATGTGTGTATATATATATATATATATACTGTATATATATATATATATACTGTATATATATATATATATATATATATATATATATATATATATATATATATATATATATATATATATATATATACTGTATATTTACATGAAAACATTGAATAAAAATTATGTCTAATCTTGTCAGTACTGCAGCTCAATCAGCTATGACACATTAAAGGAGAAGAAAATTGTGGCACTGGCAAGTGATAAAAAATTTTGGCTGAAGAGGTAAATTATGATGACACCGCCACCCTAGAAAGAGAGCAACGATCATAGCATACTTGCATTTGTGTAGGTAGAGAAAGAACAGACATTGGGATCTGACTGAAGGTCCGTTTGTTAGTCCCTTCCAAGCCCCAAAGGACAGGTATGCTCCAAACTAAGGTCTTTTCTGCACAGCCATAGAAAAGTTTTTATTGGCATCTGATGTTTTTATGCATGTATTTAATTGATTTTGGATAAAGTGCCTCCAGTTTGCCTCTTTCAGAGTCAACATTTTGATCCAGTTGAAGTACCATGTGCCTGCCTGAGACCCTCTTCAATACGCCTACACTAAGGAGGTGGGTTCACATTATGATGAGCAGCAATGTGACACTTAAATCTTGTGTGATTATGTTGCTCTCACTATGAAAGCATAATTAAAGTTCAGCAACTTCTTTTTTTCACTTTTTTTTACCTTTCTTTTTTACTCTTTGAACAAATAAGTCAAAAAAGTATTGAACACTAATCCAGCCACCTGACATTTTGACACTGCCACTAAAATTTCTGAGTATTTTGTTAAATTTCCCAATTGTTGCCAAACCAAGCAGCATCAGATTCCCAGATATAAAATGTTTCTCTTCATACAACCATTTACCATCACTTTGGCCCTTTTCAGCTTCATTGAATCTTTCTTTTTCATCCTATGTTTATAGTTTTTTAATTTGAAATTTCGTCTTCACAATAATTAGCAACATTATCACGAGCATTTTAATTCTCATTTTAAAGCTTATTTTATTTTATCTCATTTTAACTTGTTAACTCTCAAGACTCGATAATAAAATGCTATCATTGACATTCACCTTTTCTAAACGTCGGTAAAGCTGATGCCCTCCTAAGAGACTCAGAAAAGAAAGAAACAATATAAAGTACTTTGAAAAAAATGACACAGAGGTGACACTATAGTCATTACTTTTCCAAACTCATTTTGTAAAGAGAGAAGTAACACATCAGTACAATTTATTAATTCAGTAGATGCATTGATTTCATTCTTAAATGAATTGCTGATTGTCATCCGTAATGCATATTCTTCTGTTTGTCAACTATTGATGAAGGAAAAACAACAAAGAAATGGCTCGAAATACTAGATGCATGTTTCCAGTCAGTGGACTAGATTTTATGACTTACTTCGGCCAACATAAGTATAACAGAGTCAGCACGGAGGCGTAGCCCCAGTGTGTGCTACACCCTGTGTGCAGAGATTCAAGAATTGATAACCACCCCATGGTGATGGAAAATGGAAGGTATCCATAGCGGGCTCTCAGTCATTTCCTCTTTCTGTTGGTCAAATTTTTACAGAAATTGCTCTTATATGAGAAAACTATTTTCCAATTGTTTGAGTTTATGTGACAATTGCAGAAGCATGTGCTCTCAAAGTACTTTATAGTTATCAGCTGTGACCAATAGGAAAGCCACTGGAAACACGTGCACCATTTCTATTTGTGATTTTATTTTTACTTTTTTCTTTATGGGACATATCTCAGGGGGGTGCAAATACAGGACGTCATTGGAATGCAACCAAGGCATTAATGGGAACAGGACAATGTAGAGATAATATATTTTTATAGTCCCATCAATAAATTAAAAACATCACATTAATCACAATAACAAGCTGTGATTAATCATTGGTTTAAATTCTTAGTTTTTGGTACGTTTTGTGTTGAAATAAACAGTTGTGTGACAAATAGCTTGTAAGAGATGAGGGGTCTTTTTTTTCTCCACACCTCTTCTTGGTTTTGATAACTTGTTTGTTGCCCATAGCAACCACAATGAATCGCTAACTTAAGTAGTAAACAGTCACATAAAATGCAGAAAATATGTTTCTTAGCAACTGTAAACAATTTGACTTTAAATTCTTTACGAAGTAATAAGTCACTCCAAAGCTGTGCTTTCTTTGCACTTGAGGGCTGCCACTTGCCAGCATCTCACATAAAGCCCCTTGTCTTGTTATGTAAATGTAAATGAGACTACAGTCCTTGGTAATCCATTTTTGTAATTGCTTTGGTTGGCTTTGTTGTTGCTCCAGTCACAGATTTGTCCTGACTGCAGTCTAATTATAGTGTTTGTGTAGTTTGACTTACATGACTTGATCTTATCTGTTGGCATCTTTGCCTACATCAGCGAGGAGCGTTTTGCCTGAAGTTGATCCTTCAAACTCTTGTGATTCATTTGAAACACAGCTGATCTCAACAAACCAACTTTGGTTTTATTGGCGCCAATAGGAGCTTTTTAAAATTTAAATTGTTCAGCAAACGATGGGGATATCTCATTCGTCACATGTTTAAGTGTTTATTACTTGTGTGAAAATCTGTATATTACAGAAGGAAGTTTAAGTAAGCGTGGTGATTTAATGAATTTTCCTTAAACAAAAATGAGGTCCCAAGTTCAGTTTTCCAGATTCACAGCAAGCGTAAATGTGCCTTTTACATGTTTATGTGAATGAACATGTGGTGGTGTGTATAGTACCTATCAGTACACACTCACACACACACTGTACATCTAGATGCAGTTTGCCCCAACTGCCACAATGTGTTTTGCATATGTGAGACATACTGAAAGCATGAAAGTCACAGTTGGGGGAAACAAACAGTATAGTCTCTGCTTACTTTATTAACTTTGACTTGTTGATTCATATATTCAAAGATACCAGTGTAGCATATGCTATTTTCCTTAGTTTACTTTTTCTGGGTTTGATGAACAGCTGCTACAGAATAATAAGTTGAAACTACAATACAGCTTGCTGCCTCTGGCAGCATTTATTTTCAAAAGGTGTCAGGTGGGCACACAACTTTGTTCTGAGACACATTTATTCAAGATGATGACTATTTACCCAACCTGACAGCCAGCAGAGGAGGAAGTACTTAAAATACTCTACTTAAACATTGGAAAATTGATAAAAAGTACACGTAAAAGTTAATGATTAAAACTTTTACTTGAATAAAGTAAGGAAATAAATGCTATTTATATATTTAACAAACCGTTAATTAATATGTGGGTAATACGATATTAATTCAGCTGTTTTTTTAGTCAGTCTGACATGACAAAACGTATTAACCTCAATTAGGTAGTATTTTGTTTGTAGGTTATCAATTTGCATCAAAATATATTTTGATCTGTAGTTAAATGCCAGAATCTTCACCACAATAAATATAGCTAATTACTGTAGACATGACATTAATCTGAATATTTTATTGTCATGGGCAAACAAGAGGGTTTTAAAAGTTTGTTAGACCAAAGCGTGGAATTTAATCATCCTTCACAATCACAGGTTTTGACTGGGGGTTCTCCATCTGACACACAGTGTGTGTGTGTGTGTGTGTGTGTGTGTGTGTGTGTGTGTGTGTGTGTGTGTGTGTGTGTGTGTGTGTGTGTGTGTGTGTGTGTGTGTGTGTGTGTGTGTGTGTGTGTGTGTGTGTGTGTGTGTGTGTGTGTGTGTGTGTGTGTGCGTTAACAGAACCCTCACCTCACCTCAAATTATCTCCTGTGTGGAGTTAGCATTTTCAATCTGGGTTCCTCCAACAGTCCAAACACATTCTATTGAAAAATATGAGAAAATGACACACTTGTTAAAGCAAATTTTTCATGTAAGCAGAAGCTGATTAGTTTCCTGGGCTAAGTAGGTGAGGGATGTAGTGTGTAGTGCTTCCATTACAAACTGCCCTCAAGCGACAGATTGGACAAAAAATTTTTTTTTGGGTTTTACTGTAAGACATTTTTCTTATGATGAATGCATCCTTTAAATCAATATTTATTTTATTTTACAGAAGGGCAGACTGAGTGATGACTTGTAGAATGTTCACAATACTCCTCTGGTGTCATAGCCGAGGTAAGACTTGAGCCAAAATGTACATCTCTCAAGATAAAGCATGGAATATACTATCATTATTAAGCAAGTACAACAATCACTTACAATTCACAGTAGAGGCAAAGAACTGTGAGAAAAAAATCACAAACTTAGAAAACTGCAGCGTATAAGAATACATTCAATGCAAAACACAGACTATTCTGTTGACTCTGTCAAAGTGCTTTGAAATGTCTGCTGATGTGATTAAGCAATATATAAATAAAAATTCATTGGTTGATTGAGTACCTTTCAAAGGTAATAACATTGCCGGTAGCCTTTAATTCAAGATGTTTGCAATTCATTACCTTTTTGTAAGTTAAAGCATGAGATAAAACAGTATTTGTTTGGTGTACATTGTTCTGTAGAAGATCAATTCACATTGATTTTCAAGTTCGTATACAGGTATTGACATTGCTCAGGTGTTTTTTGTTCAAATATATCAAGAAAACAGAAATGAGCCCAAGAGATGATGGGAACAAGGTGGGAATCGTAGAAGATAATAAACATTGAGATTAGAAATCATTGTGTGTTACTGTTAGATCTTTCTTCCTCTTACCATTAATTTCATAGCATCAATATTCTGGAAACTGTAATTCCACTTTGCATTCCTTGCAATAGAGGGTTCCCGTGTAATAATGGAAGGACTGCCTAATTAAACACAAACAGCAGTAAATGGACTGCATACTCAAAATGTTTTATGACAGTCCACTTTCACCTACTGACACGCATACACACAACACGCACACACACAACACACACACGCATACACACACACACACGCACACACACACACACACACACACACACCACACACACACCACACACACACACACACGCACACTCACACACACACAACTCTCTCTTCCTCTTTCTCTCTGTCTCTCTCTCTGTCATAGCAGACGCAGCCATGCAAGGTGTTATCTCTGATAAGCGCCTTGACACAGCAAGGGGGGAAGAAATTACAGGACATTTAGAATGTAGAAAGACAAAGAAAGTAGAGAGAGAAAGGAGAGATCTTGTGTGCATGTTATTTTATGGATTTTAAAACGTTTTCTTCTTCAGTTACTTACAACTGACTCAAGACTGAAGTCAATAGAAAACTCTGGTCAAAAATCACAGCACACACACATACCATTGTGGGTGTGTGCGTGCGCGTGCACACACACACACACACACATACACAGACGTGCACACGTATACATATACAGTGTAGACCGCAACCTACAAACACAATTGGTTCTGAGAGGTTGTTTGTAAACTGTTCGTGTGGCATCACGGCGCACTGACGTCGCGCTCGGTGTTAGCCTCTCCTCACGCCCCGTGACCCGCTACGGCCGATAAAGCTGTTCAGAAGACGAATGAATGGATGAATGAATGAAAGTAATGAATATCAGTAAAGTTGCTAGCTGAAAGTTGATGCTAACAAAGACAAGCACAACAAGGCCAAACTTCATTCATGCGTCACACAGAAAAACTTGAAATATCCTTCGTGAAACATTACTATATGTGGAACAGTAAGGAAATACCACTACAGAAAAAAAAAAGGTTTTCTCCTGGAAAGACAGGTAAGTTGCTTCTCCTACTCCAGAATTCTCTTTCAGTAGTCAGTTTGAATAACCAGTTGCTTGTGTTCATGAGACACGTCTGTGGATGAATTGTCTCCTCTACACTACTGTTGAAGCAATGGACCAGTTTATTTAGTTTGAGCTTTTAAATTTAATTTAAAATGTTCCCCTTATATTGCAAAGGAGAAATACCACCGCTATCATG
Source organism: Antennarius striatus (assembly GCF_040054535.1). Taxonomy (NCBI): domain Eukaryota; kingdom Metazoa; phylum Chordata; class Actinopteri; order Lophiiformes; family Antennariidae; genus Antennarius; species Antennarius striatus. The sequence goes on from NC_090785.1 coordinate 11,660,329, forward strand.
GTGGAGAAGACATCTCTACATGAGGTTTTGGTCAGTCCCAGCGAAAGTAATAATAATAACAATAATAATAATAATAATAATAATAATAATAATAATAATAATAATAATAATACATCTGTTATTGATCCCCTAGAGAAATTATTATATTTTCCCTCGTGTTTAGTCTGTTAGTAATCTTGCATATATATATATATGTTTTTAGTACAGGCCCCTTAAACAACCAAGCACATACACAAGGGGCCTGCAGGCATACAGTAAATACAGGGAGGCCGAGTGACGGGCAGCCCCATCTTTGGAGCGCCCCGAAAGAGCAGCTTGTGGATGGGACGGTGCCTTGCTCAAGGGCACCTCGGCAGTATTCGGGAGGTGACCTTGTACCTCCCACTGTCAGCTCACACTCCAACAGTGAATGGGCGGGAGAGGGAATTGAACCGCTGATCTTGGATCACTGAACGACCCGCTCTACTGAGCTACTTCCGCCCCTAGGGAAATAAGCTTCTTTAAAAAGAACCCACATAAGATTCTGGACCAAACTAGTGTCTCGGTGTTTCGCTAAGAAGCAGTCAGTAGCTGGGGAGCTGAGCCATCTGGTTCCAGCCCTCATAGAGGTTTATATTAAGATGAGGTACATTTATATAATGCACTTTGAACTTTGACATGGGAAATTGTCACAAAACTTTTGAAGGGTAACTTAAAGAATGTGGTTCCCTTTGCAGGCAACCAGCGGTACTGTGTTGGCTGTGTAGGAGGCCAAGAAAAAACCCATGGTGATCACAAACACCAGCTAGTGGGAGAGATGCTACAAATTGGATCTGAACTGTACCTTCCCTCAACTTCATTGAGGTTTAACTTTCACAGTTTCTTTTTTTCAGTAGGAGAAGAGTCTTTAATGTTCTTTCCCTATCATGCAGAAGTTCCACAATAACACAATCAGAGGGGAAAGATCGACCATGAAGAAGGACTAGGTCTTTACAAACAAGATTATTTTGTTGAAAGATTTGTTCGGTTTGTCTGGATTTAATTTGGCTGTTCTTGTTTTGTTTTTTCTCTTTTGCATTTCAAATCCAGGATGAAGCAGACACAACAACTTCTGTGCTCCAGAAGAGTAGACCTAGATCATCATCATGAAGGGGAAAGAAGTCCAACTGCAGGCTGCAAAATCTCAATATTTGTTTAGGGTAACAATAGCTCAGTCCACTAAAGGCCTTGGCTTGCAGGGGACCGGTGGTTGGCCAGTTCAAGTCCAATGTGGACCAAAAGTATGGAGTGTGAACTTGTAGCTATAGAGGTGCCAGCTCACTTCCCAAACACTGCCGAGGTGACCTTGAGCAAGGCTCCGAAACCTACAAGCTGCTTGTTTGGCGCTATGTGGTTGCCTGTCACCTTAGAGGCCCCTTGTGTGTATATGTGTGCATGTGTGTGTATATTTGTGTGTTACGGCCTGTATATGTGTGGAATATATATGAGTGAAAAAAATTAATAGACAGACAGACAGACAGACAGATAGTAGCCATTCATTTGGAGCTCATAAGAATGGTAGTGTCTCAGGATGGGCTCTGCAGCTCCCACCTCTACTTATCTGATGTCTTTTGGTGCTTTGACAGAGGAAAAGATTTACATACCTGTTTGTAGTGAAAATAATATATCAACTATAGTAATGGCATTGCCTTCTTCCACAGACTGTCAAGAGCTTTAAGGTCAAGATGACTGTGGACCCAAATCATTTCCCTAGGCAAATACAAGTGAAAATACACAATGAGCACAATATGAAGATCTACTTACCAGATAGGAAACATTTGAAGCAGGTTCAGTATTTCTGTATGAAGTGTTGCTTTGTTTTCTTTATACCAGCCAGTAAGTGGACCCCATCAGCACAGCATATGGTGCCAATACTTGTTTTCATACATATATATGAATATATTTAGAAAAAAAAAATTGAGGCTACTGTCAACAAATAAGGGTAAAGGGTGTCAAGATGTGTCACCCCGGACCGGCGAGTTCATCAAATGATAATGGAGAAGGCAAGATGGGACTCCAACACATATTGGAGAAGTTCAAGGTTAGTTTATTTTTTCTAATGCACATGGATGATACTGGGTCCTTGACCCCGTTTTTGTACTGCATTACATTACGTATAACTTTACGTATTACGTTGCCATCGCAAAGCTTGGTTTCTTTTATGTTGTTGTCACTTTTGCCAAGGCTGGAGAAGCCCACCCACACCACATGATGGTTACCGATTACCCTGAATGTATGGTTCGTGCCATTGATCAGCTGACTCACCTGTGGGGAATATAATATATATGAATTGCTCCCTGTGGAAATATTTGATGGAGTCACTATAAAAGCAGTTCTGTGGTATTTAAAATTTGCTCATTAGGTCTGATATTTTTTCACTGTTGTCAGCTCTGAAAAATTGAGAACAAAAAGTTCTGAACCCTTCATACTCCTGATTCTTTGCTCAAAAAGCACTTTTTTTGTGATGGGACCTGGACTCAAACTGATATTTGAAAACTTTAATAAAAATTATGAAAAAAAAAAATCTGGAGGTTGTATCTGATTTCATTGTGGTCTGGTGGGAGTGTGTGTGTGTGTGTGTGTGTGTGTGTGTGTGTGCGTGCGTGCGTGCGTGCGTGTGTGTGTGTGTGTTTTTTCTCAGAAAAATCCAAAAATCTTCTCTCAATCATCCATCCAGTTTTTTCTTCCTACCTGTGCTGACCCCTCCCTTTGTCGCTCTCTGCTTTTTTGGTGTCAGTGTTACCTCTGAGGACCTATTAAATGCTCTCATTATTGCTTGTCTACTCCATCTCTCTCTCTTCCAACAGTCTATCTCCTGATAGTCAATTGTGGCCTCTTATCCCAACCCTACCAATCCTACTTTCTCCCACATCATTACACAGCATTTCTTGAGCTCATACCCTCCATTCTGATTTTTCTTCTTCTGACACTCCTTCACGTTCACATTCCTCTCTTCACTATTCAGTTGCTCTCAAGTGTTGAAATACATTCAAATACATTTTGTCCACAATAGCTTTATTTGTTCTTTTTTTGATTCCCACTTCTCTCTCTTCTCAGAATGAGTGAACATTTTTCGATCACCTGTGAATTAAATTATTAGTTTACAGAATTAACACAAACTGCTGTTGTAACACAGCAACAGTCAAAGAAATAATCAAACAAAAGGTGATATAATCTTTTCATTGATGTCAAGTAACTCATGAATACAAACTATCATTTTTATAGTGCTATTGGATTGAATGGGAACCTGGGTGAAAAGACGGAAACATGATTCATTTTTTATTGTATGTTTTGCACAGCATATATGTAAGAAACCTTCTACACTTCGATTCTGTTTTGTCAATTCCTATGAAATGCATTTTCTGCACAACTACACATATGCATATCCACATATGGATTAGCTAAAAATAAATTTGGTTAACCAATTCCAAACACATTGACTGGGGTGGAGTAACCGATAGTATCTTTTGTATGAAGACCTGCAATATTATTGTTAGATCTTACTAACATTTCTTTAAATTCTCTCTGGGTCTCACCCTCCACAGTCCTAATAGCTGTATGTAAAAAAGCCATGTGTTACCTGTAAGACCAGGGAGGCAAGGAAGAAAAGAGCGTATCAAGTTGAAGCTAAGCATAGCTTGAAATACCAGGTCAGCACTTCAGCAGCTTCATTTATTTTCGTACACACAGTGTGCCAGAATATTGAAGTAACTCTGGTGGACCCGTTCATCCAGATATATGCATGACAAAGGATAGGAGATAGGAGATCCATAGACTCTGCAATGTTCAGGACAGCGTTCAATGCAGTCATTGTGCTTACATGATTCCAGGAGTCTTAGTACAGTTAGAACTGGAGGAAACAGCATGAAGCCTTTACTGCATGCGCTCAGGAGTTTGAATGTAGTCCCCAAATTCTCTGCCAGTATAAACGCATGATTTGTTGTGAGATATTTTGCCTGACAGTGCTGCATGGGGCCATGAGTGTCCAACAAGGGAAGGTTGTGTCCTCCAGGGAGATAGTTTGTGCCATTCTGCGGACATGTCCCAACTCATTAATTCACCAAAACACATTAAAATTTGCTCTTATTATTGACTGGCTGAGTGACATTTTCATCATTGCTGCAGACTTTTAGCTGCAGGCAAGTTAGACTTGCCCAGTTAATAAGTTTAGGCTATTGAATTCTATAGGATGGCTTCAGGTGTATTGTGAATTGTATTTCTTGGAGCCAAAACCTTTTTGTCCAGGCTGCAATCAGTTGGAGCAAACTTAATTTGTTTGGGAAAAATGCCTCAATGGACCAAAGAGGAAGCAATATTAGAAAACTGCCAGATGATTTGGTGTATTTCTCCCAGGAGAAGTTATCGATCAGCTGCAGGTTGGATATGAGAAACTAGGCTTTGAATAGAAATACTATTTTTTTCCTTCCTGTTCTTCTCTTTTAGCCTGTCTCTTCCCTCTTCCTGCCTCCCTGTGTCATTTATGTATATTGTCTTAGATTGATAGAAATTCCTGGGGCATAGAGTCAGCATATCCCAATTACCTGGCCTGTTGTTTCAAAACCATGCATCAATGTATATAAACAAATGTATAAAATAAATAAATAACAATAAAAATAAAAAAATTGTATAAAACACACAAACAAGTATGTGTGTGTGTGTGTGTGTGTGTGTGTGTGTGTGTGTGTGTGTGTGTGTGTGTGTGTGCGTGTGTGTGTGTGCGCGTGTGTGTGTGTGCGCGTGTGTGTGTGTGTGTGTGTGTGACAGCCATTTCTCTGTAGAAGTTGAGACGAATGAGACAAATGACAATGTTAATGTTTAATTATACAGATTTTAAGACACTCCATTATAAGTGAGGAGACAGAATAGAGGAATGGAGAGCAGGAACATAATCCATCCTCCTGAGATTTCTGTAAGGCTGTCAGACAATGTTGCCTGGACAAATTTAATTTAGTCAGGGGATTTGGCCCATTTATTGGCTGACTTTGACTTGTGAATGTTTCGTTTCCATTAGCTTATGGGAGATAATGAAGGAGCAGATTTAAAGGATTTCACCTTTTGTAGTCCAAAACCTGAACCTTATTAACTTTAAAAACAGAAAGTGAGTTCCATGGCCTCATGAGTTCATCAGACCCAGTGTCAATTTACAGGATTAACATTTTTATTGTTGCAACTGATGGCACAAAAGCATTTTTAAACATCTTTATCTTTGATAAATAAGAAAAGAGTGTGAGAAAATCAAATGGGCAAAGAAAGACTCAAACTCTTCTCCATTATCAAATAATATCTTTCTCACTGAGTCTCACTGTTTAACTTGGCAGATAAAACTACAAGCACCTGGGTGAAACTGCACACATTTAAATCAAGTCTCTGGGATAAACTGCCCTGGTAAAATATCTACAGGCAGAGACCCAGAAATACCCCTTTTCTCTAAAGGTATCCTTTGTGTGTGGTGAGATTTTCAGGTGAGGAGGGCATGGCTTCAAAATAAGCCTGTCCTTCTCCTGCTGCACATCATAACCACAGAGCAGGTCCCTACACACTGTGCAGAGAGGTACAAAGGTCTGACAGAATTTAACCACTGTGCTGTTTTCGCAGCATGCTGTGGCTGGATTCAATCTGGACTGAGGGAGATAGAAAATAGGTGATGGAAAGAAAAAATACCTAAAAGTTTCCATGGATGAAAAATGGGTTAGTGAGTGAATGAAAGTTCTTGTGCACGCGTTTGTACTTGCCTTATTTGCTTGGCATCCATCCATTGCAGATGGTGCATCATCAAAGTAGAGAGAGTGAGCAAAAGGAGAAGTAGAGCCTCACCTTGTATTTGTCTCCCCATCAATCTCATTACAACGTGATGGAGAAAAAAGACAAAAACAGAGACTGTCTGATGAAAGAGGGAAGTTTAGAAATTAAATGTCAGAGTGGATTAAATAAATCTGTGAGAAAAGAAACTCAGTGCCTGAAAAGTTTGGTCAAGCAGAGGATGAGTGTGATTTAAGTAGATATATGCTAAAACTTATTAGCAAGAATGCAGAGACCAAAGCCTGAATATTTAAAGATAGCTGCCAGAACGAAAAAAGAAACCACAGATTAGAGACTGATGTGCAGACAAAGAGGAGCAGACTTTTGACTTAGTGATTTTAGTTGTGCTTATCAAACTCATCTGTTTGAATATGAACTGACTTGACGTCCTCTTAAATCTGACTTTAATATCTTTTGACTAGGACTTTCAAATAAGAGACATAACAAAAGCCCAGAGATAAGAGAGAGAAAGCAGTGGTTCACAGCTCTAACTCCAGAAAGTAAAGTGATATTGTATGTACAGTCAACGACCTGGAAATACATCTTCTTTTGATTCCAACAACGCTCATCCGCTTCCCATTCTTGGAGACAGCCATAGTAATCCCGTTACAAGATCCAGCTCACATCTAGACAGGATATTTGTTGATTGATTTGACAACATTCAACCAATAATAATTGATTAAGATCAGCTATAAATTAAACAAAAGAAAAATTAAGAAAAGAAAAAGTCTCAAAATTTGACAGAAATTGGACAGAGGCTGCCAGTTCACACAGAACCCAGAATAGTAACAATACAGCAGAGATGATATGAGTTTGTCTTCAAACTCAAACACACTCAAACACACTGCTGATAAACAACATAATAAAGTCTGTTGTTTGACATTTAGGAATGAGAAATGATGCATGATGTGAATATGTTTAAGGAGGCTTTTGCCTCTTTTTAATTATGCTTCATCATCAAATGCTCATTCATAAGCCACTGGGCAACTGGCCACTTGACCAATAACACACTGCTAACTGTAATCTGTTTATTCATCTTCTGATTAATGAAGGTATAGTTCCACCAATAGGATTTCACTGAACAATACTGACATGGCAACAGTGACGCACAAGAGCTCAAGCATCTTTCATTAATTGGCAGTACATCTACCTGTGGTTTTATCAACGCTAACCCAGTGGTCAGACTGATTTGCCATTTGATTTTCACTTCACTGTTTGAATCAAACAGTGAATAGTGATGTTGGTAAAGAGACACACTGGATACTGTATAATACTGGAGCCAATCTAGATGAATAATTGAATAAAAGAAAATGCAATGACAACATAAATAGAGTAACTCTTGTTTATTTTTAAGCACAAAAGCTCAGAAGACACTTTATTTCATTGCTGCATATTTTTATGTAGACATAATAATCAAAATAATGAGTATGTTATTTATTGGAAAGATCACATTAGAAAATGTTTCCTTTATCTGAAGAATCTCTCATCAGATTTACAAGAATGATTTATATTTAATCAAGGTTGGCTTTATGTTATGTATTATGTTTCTATTCTACATTTCCTTCCACGATGAGACTGGTCCAAGAACACACTCAAATAGGTTGCACATGACAAACAAGTTTTGTGTCATTTAAGATCAACAATGTGAAACTGATTTTGTGTTAAATTTTGGAGTGTCTATATAAATGCTTAATACAACTGTAATGTGTATTTTGTCTTTTGTAGTTTTATAATTATTTAAAAATGGAATAATTGGGATAATTATGCAATATGCATACAAAACTAATAGTTGAGGATTCTCAACCCCAATCCCTCACACAATCATATATCTCTCTATTCTGTGCCAGTACCATTTCTCCAGAAGAATCTCTCAATCCATCTGTCGAAATCCCATTTTCTTGACAAACAATAAGATGCACTCTATCACTGCTGCCTGAAGCTGCCATAAAATGGGACGAATAGAACAAAATTAAAAATGATGAGGTGGGAGGAAGCTGAGAAAAGGTCCTGGTTATGATATACAGTAGTTTAATTTATCAGGCTATTACCATTTATGTCAGTTCAAATGATCTTATAATTTTCACCCAATTAAGTGACTGTTGAACTGATTTTCCACAAAATGTAACAGGGAATAAAATCATGTATCGCATCATGACTCTCAGGCATTGGTTTTACTGCAGCTCGGATTTTAGCCCTTTACAACTGTATAAAATTTATCTAAAACATTTCATTTTATAACATGTCATTAACCTTCACTTAACTTTCAAAGGTCTGCTTAGTTCAACACTTTTACAATAAACTTAGTTATTGCCATTTGAAAGTGACTGCTAGAAATGCCTGTGTCACTATTAAGGTTAGGTATGCTGTGTGTAAATATGTGGTCTTTAAATGGTGGTCATGTTCATTCAGGAAATTTACGCTGACTCTTTATTAACTACTTCTTGATGGGGTATGTGATATTTACAATTATTCACATCTTTAAAATAAGACATCATAATGTGACCAATTCCCCCCAAAAAATTAATGACCCTTTTCAAGAAATAACATAAAATAGTTATAGGTTAAGTCTTTCCTGGCCTCCGTAAATAAGACAACAAAATATAATTGACGTCAATCAGATAGTAATGAATCAAAGCAATTTATTTGCACACTGCAGCAAAATAAGACAAAAAATTGTTTAACGGCACTTTTCAAAAAGAGCAGATCTAGACCGGTTATCTTTTCTACAAACAACCAATGATCCATCTTGAGCAAAAGCATTGTTAGTAATGTTGTTGTTGATGTTATTCATTAATTCATTTTCATGTACCATCGCTGTATCCGCCGTAGCGGGTCACGGGGAGCTGGAGCCTATCCCAGCTGGCATAGGGCGTGAGGCGGGGGACACTCCGGGCATGATGCCAGTGCACCGCGGAGCCACATACAACACACACTCACTCCTACGGGCAATTTGGGACCGACCAATCAACCTGAAGCGCATGCTTTTGGAGGTGGGAGGAAGCCGGAGAACCCGGAGAGAACCCACGCAGACACGGAGAGAGCATGCGAACTCCACACAGAGCGGGACTCGAACCCGGACCCGCCGTGTCGTGAGGCGACAGCGCTAACCACTGCTCCACCGTGCCTCCCTTGTTGATGTTATATTATTATTAATACTTTACACATTATTATATGGAGGTAGTCCTCAACTTACAAGCATACAATCTACAGACATTTGGAAATACGAACTAACGTGCGACTATCCGACTACAGTGAGCACTCGCGCATCAACACTCGCTACTTCACCTCATCGTGGATTTTTGGCAGGCAGTCAGGTCATTCCATACGTGCATTCTATTGGCTGATGGCCAATAGTGCATTCAGAAGTGCACTACATTCCATAAGTATCTGACTAACCTAAGACACAAAAGTGCTTTAAACAGTCTATCAGTGTGGGAAAAGTTAATACAGATAGAAGGTAGTTAATATCAATATGGGGAGGGTCATACATGTTTAAATTACTGTAAAAAATAAGATAGTTTGTTGCTTTATCGTGGAATTTGTTAATTGCGTGTGGTTCCTGGAACACATTAACCACGAGGAATGAGGGTGCACTGTATTATACTGCAGTTCCCCTCTCTAACGACCATTTGTGTTCATATGTTGAGGACTAGCTGTATGTATGTATACTGTACATACATAGACACACACACACACACACACACATACACAGACGTGCACACATACACATATGGACCGCAACCTACAAATACAATTGGTTCTGAGAGGTTGTTTGTAGGCTGAATTGCTCTTAAGGCCTTATTTATTAAATTTCAATCTATAATCGCCATATTAGATTATTTTATTGCTGTTACTATTCAAAATACTAAATTGCTACTCCCTAAGACTTACCAGAAACAACAGCCATACGTAAAGACAACAAAGTGAAAGAAAATATAGGTATATAGGTTCTGAATTATACGTCGGTTTCCAAAAAAGATACTCCAAAAAGTAAAATTTAAGATTATGTCATTTCACTCGACATTATGTCTGTGAGTCACCAATATAGAATTTGTAAAATAACTAGAAAATCATTAACACTATATAACATTGTAGTACCCTGGGTATTAACCTTAAACTGCAGTAGAGATAGATTTCACAGACACAGGCCTTATCAAGCTTTATTCGTGGTTTTAATCAGTTTTGCAAAAATCTGATTTTATGAAATTTGCGACTGTTCAGACTACAACAGAGGCATCTGCTTTCAGTCACGATGGGTTAAAAATCAGACTTTGCCTGCCACTCTGAACGCAGCCTCAGAGACAAAACAAGAACAACATGGGGAAGATGAGAGTTGGAGATGCAATAATGAAGTGGCATTCATGGTACGTGTTTGTTCGTTTCTACAAATATTTCTAAGTTGAATGTTCGTATCTTGAGGACTACCTCTATTTTGAGTGTGTAAATGGTGAATGACACAACCATATATTAAATATATGAAATGTTTTCATACCTGCGACTGAAGATTTAAGCTGCTGTTTTATTCACAGATTAAAATAAATCTTTTCTTTCTTTCTTTTTTTAAACATCAAAGCAGCTGCAGTGATTATTATGGTAGGATTCATTTGACAATTAGTAATGTAGGAATTAATAACTTCATCACAAAAATTGATCTACCATGCACCATTTAAAATATTTTACTCAGACTGTGTAAAGCTGAGCTGATTGTATAGCCCGCTAGACACACCTCCCTTAGTTTTCCAGTCAGGTTAACAAGTGATGGAGAACAGGTAGAGTAAACACTAAAGGTTACATTCTAATGAAGCCAAATACATAACTTCAAGCAAAGTAAGTAATGATGTAAAAATGTATGTGAACGTAGCGGACTATATGCTTGTAGGGTCCAGATACCCCAGGATGCTTCTCACCTCAAGCAGTTTGGTGAAGAAGCATTATGATGCTATCAACAATATAGATCAAAGACAGGTAAATAAATTTGTTGGTAATACGAGGGTTCATCTTGGTGCTTCTTCACCTGCTCCACTCCTTCATTATTCATGTTCTAACAGCTAGTTGAACAGCAAGGGAGCAGTATGACAAGGCCCTGAGATTTCCCTGCTGCAGCATTGGAAATAGATCAAGATACAAATAATAGAAAAGACCATAATATATATAGTAGATATGTGTAATTAACACAATAAACAGGGCCTAGTATTGTCACACATAACAGTATTTGGGATGTGAGAAAAAGCAAATTATTCCAAATGCACTTTAATAGCATCATTCCCTTTCGAAGTGAACCAGAGGTAAGAAATAATTTGGCTTGAACAAAACAATCCAATCATCAGTTTCCCCAAGAGAAATAATGTGAATTTATGTAGGATTTGTAAATCTTGCCTTTGAGATGCTGAGGAAGGAGAAGGCTGCATGCTGCATCCAGGCTGCACACACTGCCTCACCTGTCTCCCATTAATTCCTTCTTTTATCAAATCCCAATTCAAAATCCATTAACTTCCTGTCACTTTGCTGATAGCGCTGCAAATTTTGCTTTAATAGAATTTTGCAAAGAAACGTCTTTCTTTCTTGTTCTCAACATCTAAAATTATCTGCTTGAGGAGGGAGATAAGGGGAGAAACAAATCCAGGGCATGGGTGACAACTTTGTGCCATCAGCACTGGTACCCTTGTCTTTCTCTTTCTGAGGCTTGCATACATTTTAATGAAACCTTAATCTTACAGTTACTTATGTAATGGCAGGACCAGACTGCAAAGTGATGGACAGATTGATTTTTTAAAAATTATTGATAAAGGAACAATGTGTACCAGAGAAGGAGAGGAGGATTAAATATGAAATGACAACATAGAGCAGCTCAGACATTTTGACCAATACCTCTGAATATAATACTTCTCTGAAGTAGCTTTTAACTTTTTATTTATTGGGTTAATTTGAATTTGATATGGTGTATTAATGCTACATGACAAGGAAACTGTTGCTAATAGGTTCTATCTGGTGCTGCTCCATTGAACTGGGGAATAAACACAATGGAGGAGATAACCGAGACTGATTTCAGAGGAAATAATGTGCTACACTAATTGTGCAGTAATTTGTTTAGTGATGAGAACATTGGCATTTTAATGATATCTTGCATGTTTTTGTATTTATGCATCTTACATGACTGCAAAGAAAATTGATTATATCACAGAAAAGATGAAGAAATAGTGTGGTTGATAAATGACAAATTGATAAAATGAGACCGGAAAGATCAGAGAGGGGGGAAACAGGGAAGTACAGACTTAAAAGAGGTGAGACCTATGTCAAATTGTGAACAGAGAATAAGTTGCATGAGAAACGAAAGCAAAAAGTAAAAAATGTCTGAGATTCAGAGCAATCTTTATTTTTCATTCCACTTTCAATAAATGTAGTGTGATCCTTCAGTCCTGTAAAGAGGGTAAGCGGCTCCAGATTCTGAAAGTTTTATTCATGTTTGGAATATACATCATAATTGATTTTCACTAACTTGAATTAAACAGCCTAATGGTCAGGAAAATTAAGTCCTTTGTGATGAAAGAGCAAAAAAAAATTTCAATGCACCAAAATAAAACTTTTATACTGTGGAGACATTGTCTTGTCAACGTAGTAAAATAATGGCTGTTAACAAAATGTAAACAACATCTCGGTTCCGTCCCAGTAAACAACAAGAGTTATGAGCGTGAATACAATAACGGGACTCCGAAACAGAAGCTACAAAATTAAATTCATAGATCACAAATTTCATTATCTAACTGTGTTTCTGTAGGCAGAGGGGGGTGGGGGGGTGAGGTTGAGGATTGTGCTTAGGCTTGTCCCAGTTAAAATAATCCAATATTTGCCTGTAAATCAGTATGAAGTGGATTATTATTATTATTATTATTATTATTATTATTATTATTATTATTATTATTATTATTATTATTATTATTATTATTATTATTACTACTATTATTATTATTATTATTATTATTATTATTATTATTATTACTATCTCTTCATCTAAAATATATTTATTCATGTTATTTATACTGCATGTGTGATAATTTTATGATGGTATTTCTACTTAAACAGCTTCACACTTGCTTTCACTGAAAAGTGAATCATGCCCTTGATGACCATTGGTTTGGGGGCTGGAGGATAAGCATGTGAGACGCGTCTGCAGGAATGTGGCTATTTTGACGTGTTTTTGCACCATGGACTACTTCATTTTCTGAACCAAAAATCATTAATAATACTTGAACCACTTTAGCTATCTTATTGTTGTGACATCTCAAAACCAATGCAAATCGAGGAAAGCACGGCTCGCTTCTCACCTGAACCTGGGCCTGATCCCAGCCCTGATGCTAATGAGGGACTGCTAACACAAATGGAGGTGATGATGGAGGATATGCGCTCAGATATTGTGAGTAGATTTGAGGAGATTATATCGGTGACAGTTAAGAGGGAGTTTTCAGCTGCTCTTGGACCTCTTGAAGCTAAAGTAACATCGCACGATAATGTATGTATATATATATATATGTATATATATATATGTGTGTGTGTGTGTGTGTATATACACAACCAGTCTGACTGACCCAAAGCTCAGTCCCCAAACTGAGCTTTTTTGGCTGCGCCAAGAAATTCTGTCCATAAGATTATGAATAGAACCGGTGATAGAGGGCAGCCCTACCTAAGTCCAACATGCACCTGGAACAGGTCTGACTTACTGCCGGCAATGCGAACCAAGGTCTGGTTTCAGTCATACAGAGACCGGCAAAGGGCCCGAACCCCATACTCCTGAAGCACTCCCCACAAGATACCACGAGAGACACGATCGAATACCTTCTCCGGATCCACAAAACAATATGTGGACTGGTTGGGCAAACTCCCATGAACCCTCAAGCACTCGATGGAGGGTGTAGAACTGTGGCAAATTATGCAGCAAAAATTATTCTGTAGATAACGATGTAGAGTACTGATAGACACCTTACATCCTTACTCTTCACCTATGCTAGTACTAAGAAGAGGAGGAAAGATGTGCATTTCTGTAAGATAAACATGCCTTATCCACAACTTCTCTTTTGGCAAGAGCTGCTGATTCTTGTTGACATGTCAGATTGCCCGGGAACATCGGAATCATCTAGAAGTAAATTTCAACTCCCACTGAATTGCATTATCAATTTAATGTTGCTAAGAGGATTGAAAATGCAGATGCTGTGGTTAGATACACAGCACCATTATAACCATCAAACTCCTCACTTCATACATATTGTACTTTCTTAGATGAGCATGTTCATCAATTTCTTTGTGTTTGTGTGTTATTGTCAGATTAAACAATGAAGTCTGGGAGAGACAGGTTATTACTGGTAATTGCAGGTTTTGTAAATAATTATTGGAACTACATGTCACAGTTAGTGGGTGAAAGTTCTTTTTGTATCTAAATAAAAAAGCAATTTGATTCATTCTGATGTATGCTATAGACAGTTGTTTATACATTAAAAACGTATTTTCCTGAATATTCTCACTATACTTTTCTCTTCTTAAATTTATTTCATCTGTTGTGTTAATTTTCATGTAGTGTTCAACCCTTAAAATTATCCTACACTTCTGACTGGTTTAGACTGGTTTGTCACTGTTTCTTTCTATTTAGAAGTTTGGAGAGTATTTTTAAATATGCTGGATCATCAAAGGAAAATAGAATAACCTATTCAAGGACAAGATGGATTATTGCTATTTCATCTTAAATCTCTAAATTTCTACTAAGGTAGCTTGGGGTTGTATACTGCAAGATCCATGGTATAATGTTGGTGATAATGTGTCATGTGCGTGACTTGAACTGCAATGCTAAAAAAAACAGCTAGTAGCTGTTAGCGGCTAAATCAAGAAACATAAAGTTATACTCATTTCTGTCAGTACATACAAAATCATGCATCACTCAAATATTTGTTTGTTTATATAAATAAACAAATAATAATTTGTTTATAGCCTATATTTCATATTGCAATTAACATTGCCACATTAGTACGGTGTAGTCTTATTTCCACATTACATGTGAGACAGACACATAATGAGAAAAATAATTATGACAGTAATGCAACAGACTTCATGGTTTCTGAAGCATCAACAGCTTAAAAGGCAGATTAATTTGAGTATCTCAACTGGCTGATGTCCATAGCTGAGATCAGAGGCTTCGACTTTGACCCATTGCTCATTTAGATCCACCAAAACAAACACACACACACACACACACACACACACACACACACACACACACACACACACACACACACACACACACACACACACACATGTGTTCACAGCAATAGAGCTGAAGATAATTTAAATGTGAGTTAATTATCAGTTAATCTTGATTTGTAGCTATGTAGTTCAAAGCACCATGTGTAGATGCTAATGTCCATTAGAAAACTAATGGGATGGGTTCAAAACGCAGCTGGTGCTTCTTTGTTATAAAAATGAAGACTGATCATCTTAGAAACTGATCATATGACAATAATGTTGAATCAGAAAGATATTCAATCGTAATGTTGTCCCTTGTTTCTGAACCTCAGTGCAAACATTTCATAGACAGCAGGCAGTGCTCAATGAGACAATGTGATGCTGGCCATCATTTGAGTGAACAGTTTTTATAATGCCTCCAAAACTAGTTGCATTCCTACACCTAATCTGTGCTTTATGCTTGGAATAATTATCAAGTGGATGCTACCATGCTAATCTCAGATGATGAAAAGGCTCTTCTGACATTTGAGCATATGGAGCTCCAGAAAACTTCTAGCGTGTATCCACAATTTTAGGATTAGTTATAACTGCTAAGAAATTGTGTTTTTCCCTTAAATTAGAGGCAGACCATGTCTGTATTGTTATTTGCAAATGACCTGAAGAGATGTGTGTGTCCTTCCATCTCAGACCTATCAGCATTGCTTGCTGTGGTAATGTCATGGCATTGGGAATGAACTATCCAAGGTACAAAGCCTGACACTCTGAGGTGCTCACAAAGATAACAACAAACAACGAGGGGGAGACACATTCAGAGACGTCTGAATGGTCTGCGGGGTAGTGACAGAGAGGAGAACTGCATGACACATGTCGGATATACAGTAGCAGCACGTGTTGTATCTTCGAATGGTCGTAAGTCAAATGTCCATATATTGTGGATTACCTGTATATATGAGGCAAGCTTATTTAGCAATGGGATTATAAACTCAATTCACCCTACAGACTTTGTGGCATTAGAGCCTGTCAAATTATAAAATGAGAATTATTCTCCACACTTGTCTTCAAAATTAAACACTTCAACGATTGATTTCAGTCTATGTCAAAACACTGACTGTTTGTTTTCCTGGTAAAATGTTTGTGAATTTAAATAAATACCTGATTATTGCTAGATATTGTCATCAATTAAAGTTGTGTGACAATTTGTCTTTTTACAATGGCATTCCCTCTTCCTCATAGCACTGTTATACAAAGGTTATTTCCATAGGCTGTCACATCATGTTTATTAAAGAAAATTGTTTTAGGTTTTCCGCTGATGCCTTTCTGATGTCGTCTTAAATTGAATAACTGAATATCCAAACTGACCTTGCCAATTTCTGGTTGTAGAGTTAATATGCAAGAGACTTCACTGTCCCTAAGTCACCATGTCATCATTTGTTGGCTGTTACTTTAAGGTAAAACCATACCACAGGGTTGCATTTAATGAGATTTGTTTTACCATGCAAAAAAACCCCTACTCTTTACCATGGAAAAAAAATATTTTCTCTGTTTTTTTTCTTTGATTAGATCTTAAATTCAAAAACAAACTACTATGTAAATTGAGTTGTTCAGGAGATGATGAAAACATTCATTTTAAAAAATGCAGTAGTTTCTGGAGTAGAAAATGTTTGTAAGCTGCAGGCAAACAAGTTACCAGAGGGTCATCAGTCAGCCAAAGGCTGACCAGTCAAGTGTCGTGTCTGAAATTGAGTTGCAGTGAGTCTCCCAAGTGTCTATTGTCCTCTAGTTTTAATGAGGCCCAGCAGAGTGAATGTGCGGCTATCATACCTCCAGGCTATGGATTACCACTGCTGATTAAGACCAATACTAGCCAATGGAGCTCAAAACACATATTGAAGCATGGCACTAATAAGGGCATTTTCTCTACATACATGCATATATTGTCATTGTGACTATTGCAGGGGGTTCTACATGTCTTTGCCACTGTTTTAAATGCACTTTTATTATCGCCTTGGGGGTATTTATTTCACATCAACCAGGCATATCAGGCATAGCTTATATTATCCAGTCATTCACTGTTTTATACACTGCTCCATTAAACATGAAACTAGTGAAAAACAATATTACAACATACAGTAGTAGACATGCACAAAACATGCAACAATAAATCACACAAAAGCCCAGGGACAGTGTGACTTTTTATCAAAAACATTATTTCAAAGAAAACACATAAGCCCCATTTCAGACATATTCAAAGTGGGAATGGTGCACCTTATTCAGACAAGACGCAGTGGAAGACATAATAGGGGTTTTTGGCTATCCCTCCTCTGAGACTGCAGCAGATGTTGAATTAGATATCTGTATAAATGCAAAGCTGAAAGGCTGGCTGGGTGTGTAGTTTTCATGATATATTATATGTGTGGCCCACAACAGTTAGATTTAAAAAAAAAAAAAAAAACAGCTACAAAGCAGTTAGCAGCTAACTCAAAGGTTAAAAAAAAAGGGCTGAAAATATCTTCAGAATGAGGAGTATGAGACTATTAACATCTTATTTTCTCATTGTCAGTATTGACTTGGGGATTAACCATCAAAACAAGTGTGAACCTAAATCATACTTAAAAAGAAGTAAAAGCTACTAGTCCTTTTCAAACTACCAAAAGTTCATTCAAATTTTTTGTAAGCACATCATGCACGTCCACAGCTCCACAGGAGCAATGGCTATTTTTATCAGTGCTCATACATTAGGGTCAAAATAGCAATAGCAGCTTAGATAATGAGGCTTTTTTTTTTTAAAAAGGACAATGATGCTGTCCTGCTATTCTGAAATATCCCTCTGGTCTAGCTGTCACGACTGGAGGGGTTTGGACCCAAATACAGAACACCGACGACACCACTTTTTTCCATTGCTTTAATCAAAAACTAAACTACACGGGTAAGATACAAACCAAAACTCAGGCAGACCAAGGCAGAAAAACAGGACAGACTTACAGGAACCGAACTTGAGAAAACGAACCAGGAGCCGTGGCTCCACCCACAAGCCCGGCCCCTCTCCTTGCCACACACCAGCACTGCCACGCCGAACCGTGACAGTAACATTCATAGGAAAGGGGCTTCAATAACTTTGCACGGAAATAGTGAGATTGTTTACTGTAATTCCGCATAAAATTGATGTCAACAACTGGATCATTCCAGAATCGAGTGAAATGGTGGTTTGTGGGTGTCTGCATATTTTCTGTACATCATACATCACTGAAAACTGTGTAGTCAGGGTTACATCAGAATTTTTAACACTGAAAAATGAAATAAACAATTAAATAGCTAGAGATTTAATTTTTAAAAAACGTTTTAACCCTTTGTAAATATACCATGAGTTTTTAATGTTTTAACCCATTTGAAAACGCATACAGTATGGATTGTTTTTCATGACCATGTGATCACTTTAAACCTCATCACAGCATGTTAATCTTATTACAGATCATAAAACTGCAATCTTAAACTAATCAGTTAACTAGTATATCATTTTAACTTGTCACAAACGACATTTATTTGCTCAATTGTAAGATTTCCATGCTATCCATTCATCTTCAATACCCGCTTCTTCCGCTTTGGCTGGTCACGGGGGCTGCTGAAGCCTGTCTCAGCAGACTTCAGGGGAGAGATATAGGGGACACTTCAAGCACAGGCCGTGCATCGCGGAGCCACACAAAAGACAAACAATCACATACGCACACTCTTACACCTAAAGGTAATTTAGAATGATCAATTCACCTGAAGTGCATGTTTTTGGAGGTGGGAGGAAGCTGGAGAACCCACGCAGACACAAGGAGAACATTCATACGCCACACAGAAAAGATTCCAATCCGGAACCTTCTAGCTGTGAGGCGACAGCGCTACCCACTGCGTCACCGTGCCGCCTGTTTTCATGCATTTAAAAAAGAAATTGAAAGTGTTAAGAAGATATGTGGTGAAAACACTATTTCCTTTGTAATAAGGACTTTTTTTTTTACAGTATTTGATGGTCTGTGAGGAGGCAAGGGACTACTGGAAATATGGAGGCTATTACCTGCCATTCCAAATTGAAGTTAGATAGAAGTGATGACGGCGAAATAAAACACATCTACTTCAGTGACATCAAACAACGTCTAAAGGTCCTGCTTTTGAATCCAGACCAAAACTGCAATCTGCTCTGTTGTTAATGACCACATAATTGCTGATGCTTGATACAGGAAAGCAAATGAGAACCCCCAAACTATTTGTTAAAAGTTAACAATAAAGGATAATGAGGAGATCAACTTTTTATCACTGATAAATTGGAACACAAAATTGGCACAAACTTCATCGTATCACGATGGTCAATGAACACATTTTCAAATATCTTCCCATTGTGTACTCCCTTTGTTGCCTATGGGGAACCACAACCTCACAGCTACAGCAGAGGCTATGTAAACCCTTATAATTTCATGCTCATGTCAATTCCCTTACGCTGTTCTGTGGAAGAAGATAGATAATTTGCTGCCCACACATTAGCAATGTTTTTAAGTCCCTAGCTACAGCTTTCATGTTAACATGCTCTAACAGACCATGGTGTCAGGACTGAAACTAACCCTAGAAATAGCTCCATGTCTGAAGGGGCAGACTTTGATCCTCCTGTATACATTTGTCATGGCTCTATCTGGTTCAGATGTCAGACTGCAAGCTCAGTTTTCTCTCTGTTCCATAAGGACTCCATATTTCTAGTGCCAAGTTGGCTGTAATACAATTCTATGGCAGCAACTTAAAATGTGATAGATGGTTGGGAATGTTTTACAAGACTTCTTGGGTATCAACCTAAATAATGATATGTCCTGCAATTAGGAAAAAATTGTGTCATTTGTACATCAGTATGTGGATGTGTCCATCTCTAAAAGATCAGATTGACATAGAAAAGGCTGAAAGGACAGACAAACAACAGAGAAGAAAATTTGTTTTTATAATTTATTGCGACAGTTAAATGTTCGTGAAAGTTTCAATTTAAGACAGTACACACACACACACACACACACACACACACACACACACACACACACACACACACACACACTTTCACAATGTAACAGCATCATACTATAGTAGTCAAATAAGCTGAGGGAGTAAACAGAATCATGATACACTGAGGTGTAAGCAGTTGTAAGTTACATTCACAGCCAAAGGTGATTTAACCACCTACTTCATCCACCTTGTTAATTTATCAGCCTGCAAAGAGGTTTTGTGAGTGCTGACAGATCTCTCTTTCTCCCTCTTCTGCAGCTCAGATGATTTTGTGACAGAATAGAAACTGGGATGAGTGCAAAAGGGACAAGGATAAATCCTGGGAATAAAATAGTTTTGCAGAGGTGAGGCAGGTTCACCCAGGCTACTCGGGACAATACATTTAATTTTAGAGAAGCAGCAGTTATTGCTTGATAATCAATTCCAATTGTTTTTTTTCTGTGTACTTTCTTCAACATCCTTTTTCTCATCATGAAAAATCTTTTTTTTCTCTAAGTCAGCTGCTCCTCGTTTTCTGTCCCATCACGGGGTCCACTAGAGGCAAACTTGCTGCACAACAGTTGATTTCATCGTCTCCTAAGATGTTAAGGAGTGCCGATATGTTGTGTTGTCTCCATTATCTGAAAATGTTTTGGATTTTTTCTTTTTCTTTGAGTTTGTTGCTAACTGCTACTAGCTGCCTTTTAATTCTTAATTTCTGAGCCATATGCATAATGTATTGTTAAAAATCCACAGCACCTTTCTACCATTCAATTTTGATTCACGTAGATATTTTTGTGAAAAAACAAACAAGCACCCCATTATGCCTCCATTTATGATCATGGGTCTACAACAGATGACTTATTCATTCAGGATTTTTTTTAAATTTTATTTCCCAGTTGATGCTATTCATAACGTTACCACTAGCTTCTTAAAGATGGGTGATGTTTACGACCTGTAGGGATTCATTTTGTCCAAAAAGGGAATGACAGTGACAGATGAGTCTGGAAGGCATGAGAAGCAGTGCCAAAACTCCTGATGACATTGATGGGGAGGATAAAGTGATGGAGGTCAGATAGCGAGGGGCTTCTTTGCCTGCGGCCCCACAAAGTCCACTTTCACAGTTGATCTGACATGCACACATAGTCTAGATAAGTCATGTTTCTTCCTTCCAGTTCTGCTTTCCTTCCCAAAGTTTGGCCTGAAGGCGACTGATCTTTACTTAAGCCTGTGCTTGTTTTGCCTGGAGGGCCAAAGTGCGAAGAACCAACAGACACTGATTACACACACAATTTGACACAATTTAATTGTCACAAATCTTAAGTTTCCCGACACAGTTTGATTTGGTGAAAAGCTTACATAGAGAACCCATGGCCGTTTATCAGGTAGTTTTACCCAAATATCAATTTCTTCCCAAGAAAAACAACTGGAAAAGACAATTTCCAAAATAAGAAATGTTGGGATGTTGTTGTATGACTACAAAATCAGAAGTAGGAAGAAAAAAAAATTAATTGGATGCATCAAAATAATGTCAGACCTTTCCTCCTGCCCTCCAAATTGACAGTGCACCTTGGTTTCTTTAAACCATGGCTACAGTCACTGCCTTAGAATTTAGCTTGCATAAAGAAAATATGGACGGTGAATGGCACACCCAGCAGTTTGTGATGGTGACTGTATGTATAGTCGTTTTCAATGACAGCACTGATTTCTGCGATTGGATTAGGTGTTGTGTTTTGATGAGGTGAGGTGTAAGGACAAAAAGCACAAACTGTGAACAAGGGAGAAAGAGAGATGTGATTTTAACGTGAGGTTACCAGTGAATCGCATTTTATGAAAAAATCAATTCTTACTCCATTTGATATGGTGTGCAGTGTAACTTGATACAGACCTATTGGAAGAAATATTGTCTGCCTGAGTCCTCTATCTCTTTTTCTTGTCAGAGTGTGTTTTAAATGCATCATTAGTTGAAATAGTCTTTTATTAACCAGGCCTGCAGTTGCAGAGTATTATGATCAAGTTTTACAAATCTGAGCCTATTCCTTTCATTTTCTTAGATATCATTAAGACAAGTTCGGCTACAAGCTCTTCTTATATTTATATCACACACCCCACACAAACTTACACAATTGTCATTAAAAAAACACATGTATACACAGCATTGCCACTGACAAAACATTTTTTGAATATTCTGTATTAATCACACCTGGTACTTGCCTTTTCCCAGCCCTTACGTCATGCACAAGGTTTTGTGCTGTCTTGTGTATTTTGTACAAAGAAAAGGAAGTGAGTGTTTTGTGGCATCTTTTGCATGGCCAGGTCGCACATACCCAGAGGCAATTCTGAAAGGAAACTCTCTACATGCCTTGGGGTGGAATACATTTCCTTAGGCAGGCAGTAAAATTGGATACTTAGATCAATTTATATTTGCTTGCTCAGTTTTGTACCCATAACATTCTTGAAAACCCTGAAAATATGCAGTATCACGATGTGTAAGGAATTCATTCCACGTATTTCAACGGGTCATTTTTGCCAGAGACTGCAGCTCAACATTGACTGATGGTGCATGTAATCCTATTATCTAGATATGTCTCCATTCAAACACTAGCTATTTATACAGTTTATTTCTGTGTTTTGTTCTCGAGTTGGGTCTCTGTGCCAGTTTCTCTCTCCCATGCACCTCTGGACTGGCTGTGATAACAGGCCACTGTCTGTTATTTGTAATCCTCCTTCCACCAGATAATGCATTGGAAATACATGACAAAATTCTGCGACGTATACCAACAAACAAGTGCCCAAAAGTAAGTTACAAGTCATAGTCTCTACAATAATGTCTGTTGTTATCAGCTGCCAAGGACAGTCAACACAATGTTTGTATGTTCAAACTCAGGAATTATGAGCAACTTTTCAAACCGGTCCAAACAAAAGAGAATGGAAAAGACGGTAGGATAAAAGGACTGCTGGGTGGTGTGGCAGTAAGGCCTGTTTGCTGCTCAGAGACAAGGGTGGAGGGAGAGTCAGCATAAGGGACTCAGGGAAGGGTGTCAGGGAGAAGGGGTCTTAGTAACACATGTTTTGTGATGACAAATTACTCTCCTTTGTTTATCTGCAATAGTGTGTGTGAAATGAGATAGGAGGAGTAAACAAAAATCATGCCTGTGAGCTGAAAAGCTGGGACTCTTAATCATTGCATGTAGTGAAAGAAAATCCTGCACAAATCCAATCTGTACTGCCATTTACTGAAAACCTGCACAAAGTCACAGTAACTGCTAGATGTGGAAATAATGGCGTTTCAGCAATTATTGATTATCAAACAAGATCACAAAGGGTCTTTTGGACAATGCATTGTGACAACAGCTACATCATATATCATCTCATGTCTTACAACAATAAGTACATTTTTGCATCGTCATCTGGACAGCTAAGAACTGACCCCAGTTACACTTGACACCAGTGGACCAATTAATGGAGAAACAAATGTAAGAAATATATATTTATTCCCAGAAACTTCAAGGCACTAATTTTATAATCATATATCTGCTCTTATTGAGAAAATTATAGGAAATCTTGTAAAGCAATGTAAGCTGTAAAGCAATCTTAAAGTTTATTGGAATGTTATTTGATTGATTGAAGTAAAGAAGAGGACAGCCACTTACCAGCATGGATACATTACCAAATATCTGTATTTGACCCTTTTGGGAAGATTGTGGTCATCCCTAATTGGATCCATGAATAAATTGTAATTTTATTTTGATTTAAAAATCAAAGACAGATCAAACTGACTTTCAAATTTAATTTGGTAATACTAAAGTTTAGAGCCAGGTGAGCACAACCTCCCCTTTAATCCACTGTGACTCAAATTGGATATGCTGTTGGTCATTCCAAATCCCCCAGCCCCAATCAACAGTGAGTTTAAAATGCCATGCTCCTGGTCACTGAGACAATATGATCTCCAAACCTTCAAGACCCAATCTGAAATCTGCCTCTAGCATAGAAGCTACACCTCTTATCCCACTTTATGCAAATCCTTGCTCGTTGATCAAGGTTGACTGAGGGCAGTGGACTGCAACATTAAGCCCTGCAGCATCGATGTGAGTTCAGCAGATGTCTGGTTAAACCACCTACCGGGCAAGAAAGGCTGTCTGCAAGATCCAGTCATGCTGACCTCAGAGCTGCCTGTCACCTTATCTCCCTCCACAGGGACAAACACACACACACCCACACACACACACACACACACACACACACACACACACACACACACACACACACACACACACACACACACACACACACACACACACACACACACACACAAACGCGCACTACCTACCTATCTTTTTTCAGTTACAAAAATTTTATATTTAGATGAGGCTCTAATGAAAGGCATCTATAAAAAAAAAGTGCAACAACTAAGTTTTCAGCTTTTTTCCAGCTGCAGTATTCTCTCAAAATGTACTAAATCTCAAGCCAATCTGCATCCCTCTGGTCTCTAATGCATTCACACACACACACACACACACACACACACACACACACACACACACACACACACACACACACACACACACACACACACACACACACACACACACACACACACACACAAAATCTGTCCAAATGCGGGGCTTGAAATAAAATTGTTTAAGTGTGAACTTCCTTAATCTAGCAGTGACAGACCTTTTTAGATTTCCAATTCACAGCATCATACGTGAATATATTGATACATCATGAAGTAATCAAACATATCTACCAACTACGTTAATCTTTTTTTTTTTTTTTGTGGATTGAAAACCAGGATATCCATCTATTTTAAAACAATCAGCGGAATATAATCTTGGTTATGTCATGAAAATGGATTGGCTGGACCTTTCTCCTACTGACTTATGAAATTTAATTTCATAATTTAATTTAAGAAACTTATTGTGGACTTATCTTGTAAAGACAACCAAGAAAAGCGAGCTAGCCCAAAGAAGCAAATCCACTTTAAAAACAAACCCAAATGCATTCAATTTCTGTCTTCAGATTGTTTCTTATACAAAGAAGATGCATCCCAAAGTTTTAAGATGCATTTTGATTTGACAGTGTCTGGCTTGTATGGTGCCTTTTTCACTGTGTGATGATATGCTGGACTGTTCTAATGTGAACCACAAACTAAAATAATGTTTTGTTTGGGTTTGGGTTCTTCTATCCAATCAGTTTTGTTGATACTTTTTATATTTTGCTAGAACATGCTATCAAAATTTGTGACTGTTGTCTCTAATTCATAATACATGATGACGAAGCACCAATCCTTGCAGGTAACATTTTAAACGTAATGGCATTGAGGTTTGCCAAAGTGACAGGAACTGAATATTTTGGGTCAATGCTTATAACCTAACATACTAGTAGAGCATTACAATCATTGTTTGTGGTTAATGAGATGATCATATCAAAATGTGTCTTGTCTCACAACATTACAACTGCGACTATATGAGAGAAGATACAAACAAAAAAGCCTCACAGCAATTATGTTTCATGAAAGCTTTTCAAAACATTTTCCAATTGTTACTTTCACACACTACTGATACAATAACTTTATTGCACATTATATAATTCCAAAGATAACGATACACAAAGCTTTGCATTTTTCATGCCTATGTTCTCTGCAGCAGAGTTAATATTTAACTGACAGCTCACATCAACCACATGGATAAACTCAATTTGATGCTCATTTCTCAACAATAAACTGTGAGGACTTACATGAAAAGGTGCTTAGGTTGAAAAATCTCGATATTTCCAAACATTTAAATACAAAAAGGAAACTAAATCTAATTAATTCTTCTAAAATACGAGAAAAGACAGACTGAAAATCAAGAAAAGTAAATAAAATAGAAAATATTCTTGGAAAACATATTTACAGATGAAAAAGTTGAAAGGATTAGCTCCCGTAAGGGTGCTATGTGTCTCATGAATTACTCACCCTGAAAAGAATATTATTCAGGGCCAACATTGTTTTATAAATCAACAAAGCACTGGTGGGAGTAAACAGTAATTAAAGTGACTACACAAACAGAGAAGTGTGAAGGAAGACATCCCCATTTAAACAGAGGTGTTGCAGTTGAAATGCATTCATTGCCTGGTGTTTTCCCTTCATGCACAACAGAGTCAATAGAGTCAAGAATAACAAACAACACCACAATATAATAACAGAATTACATTAGTGAGATAGATCATGAGCTCAGGGGGATAATAGACCCCTTAGCTGAGAGTGGTCTATAAACTGCAAATAAACTTCTTCACCTCATTAAGTCAAGGTACATCTCTGGGTAACTCATTGATAATAATTCTGACCACGATGCATTATGAGTAAGTAATTAATCAAGCTTTAATCCATCCTTACCTACTTTATGTTTTTCCCGTAGTGTAGTGAAGTCAATATGACAGTCACAGCAGTTAAGGAGGTTTGGTATTCTAGCAGTCATCCCCATTCAGGTAACTGTGCACGTTAAAAAAAGAGGTCAAGTGCAGTTTGAGGATGAATTATGTACTTGTAATTAACATGAAGGACCTTTTCGCACTTAAGTATTTTCAGACTAACAACTGAGTACACATCAACAAAAATGCCCATGCATTAATTACAGGGATGGTGTTGGCCTCTTGCTCATCATACAATGAGTTTACATTTCATTTTACCTGTAAATAGAAACAGGCTGTTGTGTCCCACATCACTCCTGCAGATGTAAATGATAATATAATATGCAGCACATCATCTACAGCAAGTTACATCTCAAGGTTGCAGCAGATTCCAATTGCAACTTTCAGTTCAGTTTATAAAGATGTTATACAAGAGAGAATGTAAACATTAGAAGTGTTCAATTATACACATTCTTGCATTGTACAAAATATTTTTTGTATTGGATTTTTTTTCAACAAATGTATTGTGGTGGACAACAGGATCAGTCAGTTATGTTCACATACAACTCTCACTGCATTGACTAAAATTCCATTTGTTTGTCCCCGTGGGCATTGTGAGAGGATGATCAGGATAGATGGTATGGTGGTAGTGTACATTGTAGAGAAAAGTTAGTAGTGTAGAGAAAGGTTTAAGACAGTTTAAGGTCATGGATGATTTAACACTGAATAGGGAATTGAAGTTTGTGTGGAAGGTAGGAAAGTTGTCCAAGGTCAGATATGCCAGGTATATTGGATACTACTCATTGGCCCCCTGGTAATCAGCATTTTGTTGGAGTTCAGAGAATCATTGAATCCTTCTTGAATCCTTGCATGAAATGGTTTCCTTAAATGACTCCATGTAACTGAAGGAAAAGCTTTCTTTGTTATTTTTACTTCCTCCTCAGGGACCAAATCTGACACCTAAAGATCAATGAGTAACTTTTTGGTTGTATCACACATGGTGGGAGCAGTATGTACCTGTATTCAAAGCCTCCATTGTGGAGGCACTGGTAGGAATAGCTGTAGAAAGGTCATGGGTGCCTTTTGTGCTGACAACCTAATAACTTATCAGTAAACTCAGGTTGTCAAGGAAGGACACTGAAGACTTGGGTGGTGTAGGGGCATCTCAGAGGTCAGGAAGACCCGAGCTTTGGCAGTCATTGAAGCAAGAATTGCATCTGTATTCTTACAAATATTTTCAGTAGGTGTTGAAAGCTGTAAATGTTGCACTTTGCTATCCTGTAGGGCGTCTGGTTTCTCATGAATGCATTTTGTCTGCATTTTGCAGGTGATGTGGTTCTGTGTTTTGGTGGTGGTGACCTCCAGTATGCACAGGAGCAGATAGTGTGAAGTGACTAGCATGAGAGTTTTTATTATAATAAAATAGTGGCTGCTTCATTTGTGCTTGCAGTTGTATTCATGAATTTAGGCATGTAACGCACACATATATATATATATATATATATATATATATATATATATATATATATATATATATATATATACACACACACATACATACTAGCGCGAACCCATGGAATTCCACGATAAAACAATAATATCAGACATTGTTTGTTTTCTTTTTTTTCTTTGCAGTCACAAGAAACAGAAGAAACACTGTAAAAAAAAACCACACACTGTAAAACAGTGTTTATTTTAAATTGTTATACACTATTTCATGCTACTTCTGTTCAAGGAATTGAGAAAAAAATCACAGACAAAATGATGGAAACGCAACCATAAAAATGGGAGAAGGAGAAAGATAGTGGGAGTTGTGCATCCAGCCTGACTAAGCGGATTGGACAAAGACAAATCTGTGTGCGAGAACACACACACACACACACACACACACACACACACACACACACACACACACACACACACACACACACACACACACACACACACGACACACACACACACTCACACACACACGTAGACACATACATGGATAAATTCTGACTGAATTTTGAAAGTTTCTTTGCAATTTAGACAAGATTTATTGTTTTAATCTTACTAATGTGGTTTTTACAATGTAAATCAAAATTACGAAAGGCTTCACATAAATTAAATTGTGAAATTACAT
The DNA here is from genome assembly GCF_040054535.1 of Antennarius striatus. Taxonomy (NCBI): domain Eukaryota; kingdom Metazoa; phylum Chordata; class Actinopteri; order Lophiiformes; family Antennariidae; genus Antennarius; species Antennarius striatus. The sequence continues at coordinate 11,688,890 of NC_090785.1, forward strand.
CTTTTTTACAAAAGCTTCCTCAGCAGATGGTGTCTTACCAAATGCAATGTCGCTTTAATGACAGCTGCTGAGTTTGACTGAGTTCCTTGCTGGTTTTCCAGGTTCCACATGCAAATCTGGGGACACTAAATTGTCTTTCGGTGTGAACATGAGTCCTGGGATAAACTTTTGACCAGGTCAGGGTGATGTGCATGGCCAGTGTGATTTGGGATTGACATCCCAAAACCCTCCACATGAGGAATATGGATAAAAAGAGGCATCACAATCTCCCATCATGGCTGAAAACATGAAGGAGGAACTTGAGGACTTTTACAAAATTAGCATCGATTTAAAAGTGATTGCACTTTGTAATGATTATATGTTTAATGTGGGTACAATGGCTACATTTTCCTTTTAAAAATCATGAAACAGAATTTATGATTCAGTGCTGGGCTACTCAAAGTTTAAAATGAACAGAGGGTAGACAAAGAAGAAAAAAAATCCATTAACTCCATCGCCAAAACCTTTGATCTACAGTAATTGTCAAATTTTCTCAGTAATAATAAACTTTCCAAAGGAAAGTTTTTCTTTTGATAAAACTGCCATAGGAGTGGATTTTGGGAGAGCAGAAGGAAAAACTTAAAAATGCAAGTGAAGAGAGTATAGTGGCAAGGAAGAGAAGTTAACAGCTGGATCTCATCTGGAAACAATCAACCAATCAACTCATCTGAAACAATCAACCAATAATCAGAGGATTTACATTTGAAATGCACAGATTTAATAATAAGTGGTTCACTGTGAGAAAATACATTGTATACTGTACACCTAAAGGCACACACAAATCAGTTTAGATGATGACACTGCTTTTGGCAAAACAACTTAATCAACAAACACTAAGGGGAAGAGGAAATCTGGTATCTTGAACGTGCATCCCATGATTTACACTTAGCAGCTAATACTGCAAGGTTTTACTACTAAAAGTGTCTGTTTTTATCACTTGTAGACTGTAATCATTACCTCAAGCATTTGACAGCATTCCTGAAAGAATTCTCGAAAAACTGAATTTTTAAAAATTACAATGTGTTTCAATAGAAATGTATTCCTCACTCAGGGATAAGTCTCCTGAGAGACAACTGAAGATATTGTTGCAGTTGTTTTATTTAGCTAAATGAAATCAAATAAAGAATCAGTCAGGACTTTAGAAATGAATTATTCCTGGCTGCTGAGGCTATAGTTTGTTTTGGACACAAGGGAAGCACAAAGTGAATTATATTATTGGGTCTATTAAGATGTAAATTGTAGGGCTAAAGGCAGGTAGCCGACGCCAAAAGGGATTGGTGATTCCTGGCTGTAGAACAGAAATGCTGACTTGTACATTAAGGTGACAAAAGTCATCTTAAATGGGATGACTTGTGATAGGAGTGAACCCAATAGGCACAGGCAATAATTGTTAATCATCTTTTGTGGTAAATAAACACACAAGGTAAAACTATATAGAACAAAACTGAGTGGCAACAACTGAATCCAATGGGAAAATGCATTGTTGAGGATATAAAGAACCATTAATTCATACACTGTGGAGCTGATTGGCATGGAAATCAGCGAGATACCATAAATCAGCAAGCCATGCCCACTTCACACAGAGAGAGAAAGACAAGAAGGGGACAGAGAGAGACAAAGAAACGCAAGGGAAAAAAAGTTAAGTGATGGCTGCAGCTATGGCATGTAGCAGTTCCTCGGAGTGAATGTCAAAGTCCTGTCTTCTAGTCTGACTCACATTTCCACCAAAGGTACTGCAAAAATATATGAAACCAGATCCTTATGTCAAATTGAAACTAAACTAAAAAGAAGATTTCAGCAGTAGGCAGAGAATTAGGCAGTCATTAGTGGGTAACACAAAACACAAACAGCTATATCCAATTACTAAAGATACGTTTTTTGCACCTTAGAGAACTTTGCATATGAATGATGTTGGAAAGACAAAGACAATAAAGAATCCAGCTGAATGCTGCCATGATGACAAGTTTTGTGAGATCTGCAGAATAATGATGAAGCAATAGTAAAAGCAATACAGTGTTATAATAAGCAAAAACAAAATATGCAGATGTCAGCAACACTTGCTAAATTAAAAAAAAAAAAACCTATACAGCCTCACTGGCTAGGTATGTAAGTTATGAACCAGATTCAAATGAAGCAATATCTGGATTACTGAATATGAAAAGATATTGAAATGGAGAGATCAGCAAAAAACAAAACTGAAAGAGATGTTTGGTGATACGTTTAACATTAATCAATCAGTAAACCAGTAATCATTTCGGAATCAGAACACACTCAAACCACAGACCAGACCAAGCACATGAACTTTGATTCTTAAAATAAATTGTTTTCGTTTTCACTGCTGCCAAGAAGCTGCTGCTGAGAGAACATTAAGCCAGAATTCTACTGTTGTGATTGGACACTTAGTTCTGAGGTTAACGGTGACCTGAAAATGTTGAAAAAGGACTGATGTTGATAATTCCAGCAGGTGAGTTCATCTCACCAGTAGGTGAGATGAACTTCTCTCAAGACTTGTAAGATTCCTTATGACTTGAGAAAGTTCAACCCTTCCATTGAGTTTATTGAGGTCTGAATTATTTTTTTTCACTGAGGTTTTATTAATGAAATTAGCCCTATGCTGGTCCCGTAAAGATACTATAAAACAGCAATGGTGAAGCAAGTGATCTCTACCTTACTGCAACTCAGCACTCAGATTAGCATTGATTATTTCAAAGATCCTGATGGGCAACTGAATCCATTGATGCATGATGCAGGTAATAGGTCTACTGGAATCCTGCTTAATGTTCAGTTTGATTCTTCACCACGTATTATTTGACAAAAATGGGTATCGGGTGACACAGTGGTGCAGTGCCTGTGTTGTCTGTAGGTATGAGTGTGTGTCCCTGCAATGCTTTGATGAAACTCCTATATTCTTTGCTGCAGATCGATGAGTTCATCTAAAAAAAAATCAGAAAGTTCCATATTTTAACCATGGCTCCCACCAACAAAATATATATATTAACAATAGATAAGATAAAATATACCAAACACAAATGCAAATAACATATCATTCAAGTGGTGACCGCAAACAGTTTCTCATCTAGTTCAAACCCAGAGGTCGTTACCAGTACAACAGACACACTATCCACTGATTCCAGAGCTCTCTTATGGCCACCAGTTTTTCCACACATCATGCAGAGCTTTACTCCCAGCTGACCAATCATGGAAGAGTGAAAGACTTTCAGTGGCTCTGTGGCACAGAAAACCCCCCTTGTGATCTCTCCATCCGAGAGACATGGAGACTTCATTTCAGGACTTGTGAACACCTGTAATATGACCAATCCAGTGTAGCAGACAGGTCACTCTCATCCATCCTTTTCTTGTGAACTCCATTTTTACTGAAACCCTCTAAATTTGTGATCTCCACAATGATTTTTTTCATGGTTAGTGTGATGTACAGATAGAATGTTGAGCTGTCCTGGGGATGGAAAATTGAAAAACTTGCAGGCTTTTGTAATTTCGGGGTCACACCAGGAATTATTAATGTTCTTCTTATTTACCTTGAAGATCATTCTATCATTTCTTAATCAATAGATGATTAGATTGTACATCTAATTCCAATTGGCCTATTTCCGTCAAAAGTCTAACGTGATGACAGTGAATAGAAAATGACCCGGATCATCACTGCTCCTTACAAATACAGTACTTAGCATGAAAGCCTCCCTCTGTATATTTTGATGACAATTAAAAGAAAATTAGAAAAGAGTAAAACTATTGAGTTAAACTTACTGTGTGAAGTGTTGCACAGCTTGAACACCATGCAGTCTGCAAACATAATCCTATGTTCTTTAGGAATTCTCTACTCTGTGTCATATTGAGACTATTGCCTCACATTCTAATGCTCGTTTTAGGCTCTCAAACATTTTGAGTTCAAAGAGTCTCTGATGTTACACATTTGAGTGAATCCGAAGCTGAAATAGATGTTCACAAGAAGTTCACGTATCCAATTTAGACATCAATCACCGCTGGATATATTAAAGCATTTAGGATTTACACAGGAGCATCTTTGGGTCATTTAATAAAAAAAACTTTAATCACTGTATAGTGAATATATTGGTAGAAGGATGCTGAGTTTTGAACTTCCAGGCAGGAGGCCTAGAGGAAGACCAAAGAGGAGGTTTATGGATGTAGTGAAAGAGGACATGAAGGTAGTTGGTGTGAGAGAAGAAGATGCAGAATACAGGGTTAGATGGAGGAAATTGATTTGCTGTGGCGACCCCTGAAGGGAAAAGCTGAAAGGAAAAGAAGAAGATATATTTCTTTGCTTCTTGCTGAAATACAGTGTGTGCTTACATTTTTGCGCATTATTATTTGTTTCTAATTTTGAAATTCAAAATGTACTTACTTACACAAAATGTTTCATGAATAAGAATTGTAATAAATTCACTGCTAAAAAATCAAGACAGGACACACACAAAAGCCCAATAAAAGTAAATTGATTTTTATAATCCACTTCCATCCCTGAATTGGCTGTCATTACAATTTATTTTTTTTAGTTTTGTCCTGATAACCTTTTTGTAGTCCAGTGTGAAATTGCTGATGTTCACCCGCAGTAATTCACTGGATCAAACATTTAGTGTGCCTTGGTGTTCTGTTATATCATCAGTTAGCAGTGCATGTTCGTGAAACCAAACTGAATCAATATGCTAATTATCCTATGAGGTCTTCGAGACTTATTGAGAAAGGCATGAAAAAGCGTCTTTCTTCTGCAAGGCTTAGAGAAATTCAATTATAGTACAAAGTCAGTTAATGTAGCGTTACAGTGAAAATGTGTGTGTGTGTGTGTGTGTGTGTGTGTGTGTGTGTGTGTGTGTGTGTGTGTGTGTGTGTGTGTGTGTGTGTGTGTGTGTGAGAGAGAGAGAGAGTGACAGAGAGAGAGAGAATATCGTTATTTGCTACAAAATAAAGGACCACAATAAACAAATTAAGCATTTTAAGCATTTTGATGTCTTTCTTGTCTCAACTGAATCACAATGGAACAGCACAGAAAGCAAACAGACCACGTGAATTGTTTTCATCCTTGTGAATTATGTGGTTATTAAAAAGTTTCTCCATTCATTTTCCGACTGATGATTCCTCAAAACTTAATCATAAATGTTGCTTTTTCGACTTGACGTTTAGATATAACAACTAAACCATGCTAACCTCTCATCACAAAGTAAAAGAGCATTTCACCTTTTTCTGGAATTTTTGACATTTCTCTGCTCTCATCAAAATAAGTAAATCAGGTCATATAAAGCTAAAGCTAATGAGCTCCAGTAGAAAGACAGTCCTGGTTTCTCTAACTGTTCAGCTAGACAGCACTGAAGACTGTTGTTGGCAGTATAATGTTTCAACATTAACAGAGCATTATGAACAAAAAATGGAATTCCTGCTGAATGCATGAACTCGCTCAACTCTCAGGCACACAGATCTGTGATCTTGTTTTACAAATCAAAAAAGAGAGATAGCAAAAGAAGAGGACGATATTGAGAGGAAGAGAAAGAGCAGCAGACTTATTGTTGAGATTACTTACGTTTCAAAGTGAGGTCTCTTTCTCAGTTACCTGACGCACCAAACCCAGTGTCAATCATTTTGCCAATTTTTACAAAAATACTTTAGATTCTATGGTGAATCACTAATTTAAAAAATAATTATTTTTAAAAATCCACATATTATAATGTCAACAGTAAACAGCACTGAGTATCAAGAAAGTATAGAGACCTAATGTGTATTTACAATGATTATCAGTTTGTTTCTTGTGTCATTGAATGTTAAAAGAGTGATTCTGTGGTCCTGAACAGCGAAGAACAAATCCCATCCAAGCATTTCATTTTCCACAATTAGCTCTACAAGATATATAATGAGCCCCCCGAGAATATATCCTCTCCAGCTGTGGTCTTTCATCTGTCTTCCTGGTTGTGAGAGAGCTGTTTCCATTTGATAGCTAGAACAAACTCCAACCAATGACATTTACTCAAACAATGACCAAGGAAGCAAACACATGAACACAAACAACGTAATCAGAATGCACATGGCTTTTCCATGGATACCAGTCAAGCTGCTGGGTCTAAACAGTCATGGTCCCACTCAAACACACAGGCCAGCCACTGTGGGCCTGAAACAACACACTCTGTGTCACACATAGCTTTTAATCGTCGCCTGGGTACATTTATTGTTAATGCTTTAAGTCCAACTCCATTCTTCTTCTCTTTTAGCCATTGTACATTATAAACACAACAAAAGTAAATGACCATAAATAAGCTTGACCAAGCCCGATGGGTTCTACTTACATCCTTGTAACAAAGATTTTTTTCTTTTTTCTGGTCAGATCGAAATCATGGCAGCTTCGCTCACTTATGCTTTATGTCCAGGCTCCAAAAAGCACTACTTATTTCACACGTAATTAATGTGAAATTACATCAGCTACTCTTTGGAAAACCGAGTGAAGTGTTTAAATAGTCCACTTAGTAGAGTCTTCATGTTTTCTATTGACAACAAAACAGTTGACAGTATTTCACACTTCCATTTGGAGCAATTTATGTTTAAAATCAAAGTGAGTCATACGCACGTGCTTGAAGCTTTTTAACAACTCTCACTGGATTTAGATGTTGAGGACCACTGATGTCTACATCTCTCACACTGATAATCTCAGGATGGAGGATGTAAAAACATTTCAGTGGCATATGCTACGTATGATGATTCATCTAAAACGGATAACTTTTGGACTTAAAGGGAGCTGGTCGGGAAACAGAACACACACTGAAGGAAAAGACTGAATCAGTCAGCCACTGCGTTGATCCATTATAAACTAACAATATAACACTTATTGCTAAATGGTGTCATGTAGGAAATTTTGTGTGTTCAAATGTCTACTAATTTAACTGACCATGAGTGTAAGTGTGAAGCATTGTTGTAATCTGGTTCAGTGTGTACCCCACCTCCTGAAAAAAAGGCACATGGGAATAACGCCAACCACCATAAACACATCTTCAGATGTGATGAAATAGAAAACAAAAATCAAAGAGTCAACCTCAGCTCAATAGGATGCAATTTTCATTATATTTTTCAGTATGCTGTATTGAAAGCAGGACAAATATAAGCTTAAACCAAACATGGTTTAAAATCTCTTGCCCAGATGAGTTTAGAAAGCGTATGTTGTCTCATTGCAAAGTACTGTATGGTATGTGAAAGAACAAAGTGCTGAATTGACAATGTACTGCATTTATTATGTACTTATTATTCAAGGTGTAAAATTACTTTAAAATTGACTTTTTACACCTTCTTTTATAATGCAAAAATGTGAAATTATTTATGTTGTATATAATGGCCATGTCAGGTTTTTAATTATACTTTACATGTTGTGTATCATTATTCATATGTATACAGTATTTTGTATCTAGCACATTGCTTGAGACAAAAAGCGAATGTAACATTTAAATGCTGCTGCTGAAACAGGATACATATAAACATGCGTGGGTGGCAAAACCACATCTGTTTAAAATCCCCTCAGAGACAGAAGACTAGAGATATCTCTTCAATTGAATGTTAAACTTGGAATAATTTTACATTTGCTGTGTTTATAGATATACTGCTACTATACATACTGTTTTTGCATATGTAGTATAATGTCACAACATTCTACACTTTCATGAAATTTTTTGACATCAGGGGAAATTGCTTGTTGTTGTAGTTGCTCCATTGCAGAACATAAAGACAAAGTACAAGTCACAATAGATAATTTAGAATTAAGAAAATAGATGAAATGAGATTATAAGTAACCTAGCGGGAACCCGTGGAAATTCCACTATAAAACAATAATATCAGACTTCACGGTATTATAAACCAAGCGTACCCAACGTCGCTAACACAAAGTGGTGACGTAACCACTTTGTTTTAGCAAATCATGGATTGCGCAGGGCGGGCATTGCGAAGCCGTAGATGAATGTTAACAGGGCAACTGGAGAAAGAAAACTAACTGATGGTGAGATTGGGAAAGAAGTTAACGTTAAAGGAAAAGGCACTGGTCAAAAGAGCAAGTGGAAAATAAATTTTAGAGAAGTGATAGTTCTGTTAGCTGACGACATGAACAGAACTGTATACTTAAAGACCGTTTTTGTCAGATACCCGAGGAGCATTTTGGATAATACATCGATTGTCCCATTCGAAATGGAAACCATAGCTGGACAGACTGTTCGTGCTAGCCAGCTAGATTCACTCAGAATTTGTTGCTGTTTTCTGTGTCGTTTCTCCTGTTTGGACTCTCTGCTCAAAAACATGAAAATTGCTGAAACAGTTATGATACTCTAAAATTATGTTCACTGGGAAATCCATGTATAGTTATTTCTTCTCCTAACATAGCAGATGCCTTACGCCATATTATTCAAATGATTTCTTCTGGCAGATGCGCTGTGGTTGGTTGGGCACTTGATTGACAGATAGTGGGTGGAGTTGGTGACAGTGTGACTTTTCAAGTAAGCTTATTCAAATATATAGGTGGGAATAAGAGAATAAATAGAAGATTATATAAATATACGTGCAAATGTACACATTTATTGCCATTTAATTCCTCCTCATCACTACATGTCAGAGTGAGGTATTTACAGCTTGATGGCCACAGGCTTATGGCATTCTGTAGTGTATTTAGAAAGCTCCATTCTTCTACTCAACATACTTTGTCCCATCAATGTTCTGTTCAGTGGTTGGTACTCATTTTCCATGATGGCCCTTAAATGCCTTCATTTCACTTATTTCCTGTAGAGAATATCATTGTTATTCGCAAATGGTGCTTGAGAATCCTCCATCAAATAAGAAGACCAGACATGTAAGTACAGCAACAGTAACAATATAATTTGCTTTCAGTGGAGGAGCTTGGACTCCTTCTCGGCACATGAAGAATTCATTCATGCCCCTTGTAGTTTCCAGTTCAGTATGTTGACTTGGGAGCTTTGAGTTACCTGAACAACAAGTAGAAACTCACTCCTGTCCAGTACAGTTGAAATTATTGAAAGCATTTCACTTCTTGCTACTGTTAGCAAGTTAAATAATTTTATTCATCTTTTCATTAAATGTGTATCACTGTTTGCATTGTATTTATTATTCACATTTCCTTGTAGTGGCCAACTGGGCATAGTTCCTCATTTATTATGTACAGATGGTAGTAATGACCCTCACAGAAAGAAAGAGTTTGTATGTTCTTCCTGTGTCTACGTGGGTTCTCTCCATATTCTCCAGCTTCCACCCACCTCCAAAAAATTTGCAGCTTAGTTGAATTGGTCACACAAAATTGCCCACGTGAATGGCTGCCTTTCATGTGGCCCTACTTGGAGCTGGCATCTTATCTGGGGTGTACCCTGTCTTTTGACCATTGCATGCTGGAATAAGTTCCAGCAGACCGCGACCAGCTTGGTATAGAAAAGGATGGATGATAGTAATAAGCTATTGTTTAATGAAGAGTTTGGATCTGTGGCTGGTATGAGGGATGTTTTAAGCTTACTAAGACCTAATTGAGGTTATGGTTATTGCCATAAATTATTACATATAGCAGATCTCTCTTGGCTATAAGTGATTATAAGTAAAAAATGTATTGTCAGTAATATTTGCTATAAGCTTATGCTGCTAAGACACATTGACCTTGTCACTTTACCACCAAAATCCGATGAGTTTTGACCATTAAAATTTGAAGAACAAATGCCTCAGGCCGTGGTAGTTGGCTCAGAGGCATAGCAGCTAGACAGAAAGGTAAACAGAGCAAGAAGGGGATCACACAATGCAGACATCATTTCCAAATATTAATGTGTACAAAACAAAGTGGGATGTCCTTCTACCTAATGATTCCAATCATTTTGGGCTGAAAATAAACAAAACAAAAAATCCATGTTCCTTATTCTCAATTCTATCTTATTTTGACTTAAGAGGCAACAAGAGCACCTTGGGTATTTTATCTTAATCAATAATAAACAAACAAGGTCCGACTCTGCTGTTCTGGAAATTGAGGAGAACAGTGAGTAAAGCGCTGAATATGTATTGCCTAGAAAAGCTGCTGCTGAAAATGTAATTACTTCCCTTTTGCTCTTGTTCTTGTAAGAAAAATCTCATTTTGTCTTCATTTTGAATGATTCTTGTTTTGCTGTAATCTAGCTATATATTCATTAGTCTGTGCTGTAGTTCACAATAAATGAATGGACCATTAAGTATTTGTTTTGAACATTACTATTGGTTGTCAGTTCTTGAGTGTTCCTACACGTAAGCTTCAGTTGACATACAGTATGTGCCACAGTCAAAGTCTGGATCAACAGAGAATTAACCTTCATTGTATCCATGGCCCCTAGGATATGAACCCAGCTGAACTTTTTAAATGCATTTTCACTAATTCTGAATATCTGCTGGGTGGACTACCATAAAAGTTGCTTCAGAAGTTTCCCATTGCCTGGCTAAAAGTTGAATAAATAAAGCTGTCAGGAAGACTCAACATTTGTACACTCACTTTTCACAATTTTCAAACACGTTCAGTCTTGTTTTCCTGCTTTAACAGCAGGAAAATGTTTTTTTTTTCAGCTGTTCTCATTAACCAGTCCCATTAATCCAATAACCCAGTGACTCACCTTCATAATCAGCCATCTTATCACTGTCTTTTTTTATTTGACTCTCTCCATTCATGTAATGCTTTCATGCTGCTTTTCTGTGCACCAATCAGTTTTCCAAGATTCACCAAATTCTTCATTCATCAAATTCATCAGGATAGTTAACCAGTACCAGTGTCTGGACTCCAAGAGGACCTTCATCTTGCTGGTTCTCAAGATTAATGCCCTTTAATCTCCATGGACCAGAACTGTTTATACACCAGATATTGTCTGACACTCAAAGACTGTTCTGACAAACTTCTGTGTACATGTCATTTCATTACAGTAATTAAATATTCCTAAGTCTTCAACCTCAATCCTCGACTAAAGAAAGGTCTTGAAAACTGGACTTCAGTTTCTGGAACAGGTGTGATTTTGCCAACATCATCCTTCTGTGGTCTGTTGTTAATTGCGGACAGATGGAGTTGAGTGCAGAGGGATTTGGCTGAAGGAATGACTCAGACAGGGTTTGGTCAATGAGAAGACTAATCAAAATACAACCATCACCATCACAGCTGTTATTGTCACTATAATTACAGAGATGAAACCAGTGGTAATCAAAATGCAAAAAAACAATACAGAATTTCATCTATTCTTACCTTGTTTAATTTGTCAGAGCAAATTACTCACAAGGCAATATTTCTGTATTTATAGACGATTAAGAACTAACTTAAATGGATGGAAGGCCTTTCTTGGAAAGATACAGTAGACTACTCATCAAAAAACAATGCTGATGGACTGCAAGAGAAACCAATAATGGCAACCTGTCAGACTAGAAAACAGGAGGAATAGATAATTTTATTCTGAATTTGTCAGTTATAGATATTCTATCTAAGTCATTTTTCACATGCTCTCATACTGAGCCAATTAAAGAAACACATATGACTGGATCTTTTGATTGATGTGCTGAGTTAGAGTGAAACCAATTAATCCGCTGTCGTTCAGCTTCTCTTAAATGGTTAATGATTAATATTACATTATGTGTCTAATCACTGTAACACAAATAATTAATTGGTTCACTTACTGACCTGTCATGGATTGTTGGTTTCATGATGGAGGTTTGTGTTCATTAAGGAAAGTGGTTACAAAATACTCATGACGAAAACAGCTGATAGACTCATGCTTGTCACTATGCTGCACTGTCTTTCAGCCCACAGGACTCATACGTTGGCATGTGTAGTCGACTGAAATGATACCGAATGGAATTTCTAATTTCATGTGTATGAGCTTTTTTCTCAACACTAGGAAATGTTATAGTCTGTTTCTGGTCACAATGTGTATTGTAATATCATGTCTATATGCAGCATAAAATAATACTTATGTTTTCATTCACATTTAGATTTTTGTTTTTATAGTGACTTTTGCTTGGATATACGTGTGTATACTTTAGACAGGCACAAATGCACAGATTATTGGGATAATGTTCTTCATTTAAAACCATATGGCTCTAACATTGTGCTTCATAGTCATAACGTATCACGTTGCTCTGCAGTATGAAAAAGAAATAATAGGTCATTGAGACAGCAGACGAAAGAGTAAGGTGTGAGAGAAAAGGAAAGTAAAGAAAAATAAAAATGTGCCTGAAGCGCTAACATTTCCATGAAAATAGGTTTAAAAAGGCATAACAGGGAAAACCACACTCCACAGCAAGAAGCAATACAACAGGCTACATAATTTCCAGGTCTTTTTTGGTGCTGCTTTTCTCATTCACCTCTTCATGTTTTTTGTATTCGGTTTGAAAATTTGAATGGATTTGGATGCAACTAGTGTCATATCCCACTATTCATTTTATGTATTTCTTGATGCATCCATTGTTTTTTGTATATTTGTTCCCCAATAGCATTAACCCTAACCCAAAACACCATAATATAAACCCCTGTTAGAAAGTTAATAAGCCTTTTCCTTACCTTACCATACTGGATAGTGTTAATCCAGAACAATAGTATAATTATTACTCTTTTTTCTGTCTTTTACTCCACTTGCTTTTCAATTCAAGGAAATCTTAAACTCAAACTTAAACTTTATCTTTCAAGAAATGAAAAAGGAGCCAGTCAAAGTTTAATAATGTGTAACATGTACATCTATATCAGTAGTGCAGTATATTACACACCTTATCCTGCAACTCTGTCTCATTCTCTTTTATAGCACCATTACCTTCTCTGAATACCAGTCAGAACCAATCATGCTGCCTGGTAACTGAACCAATAAATATGATAAGGATAAAGAGTGAACAGTGTCTTAAAACAGAGAGGGATTGGAAAAGTCATCCAAAAACTTGCATCAGCATCAAGTAAAAGCGGTCCAATCGGCAAATGAACAGATGCGTGTCTCCAGAGTAAGAACTGGTCCCACTAGACATCAGAGTCACCTACGTAAACTGTGGTTTAAAACGTTGCACGACTTTTTCCTGGTCATGTATTACCATAAATTACAACATACACACTAAGTGCAGATATTAAACACAATGCATCAATATCCACTTGAAATTTATAGTTTGAGTACCAAACAATCAAACAACTAATTAACGCAACTGATCATTTTTGATGTTTATATATAAATCAGTGCTACTGTTAGAGGTGGAGGTTTGAAACACTGATTCAGGACAGGGGGGGAGGTATGGGCTTGACCATGACATACAATATCAGTTTGTTAAAGCGAGGTGACATTTAAATTGTAAAGTTTGCCATGCTGACAGTTTTACTTCTTAACAAAGTTACTTCAGTCTCCAAATACTGCCACAGCAGTATCTTCTCAGTGTTACAGAGTAAATTAAAATGTCAAACACATTTCATTGTAGGTGACACACACTATAATTACGCTTTCAAAAACACTTGAAAGAAAGGCTGAAAGTGTGCACACTAGTGGTGCACATTGATTAAGATATTTAATCAAGTTAATCACAAGAACTGGCTGTAATTAATCACAGTTCATTATTTTATGTGGGTTTAATATCAATTGATAATTCGTATTTACTACTTAACTGTTAATGTTGGAATAAACAGTTTATAGGTTGCTAACTTGTCTTGTTCAGCTGAAGTTAACATTGCTAAGTTGTGCGAATGCTGTTTTCTTCAGTGGATTGCTTTTGAATTCAAACATGTTGGTACATCATGTCTATGTGACTCCTCGTCTTGATTTTGAGAGGTTTGCTGAACTTTAACCTGTGCTGTTTACAAGACTGTGTTTGAAATGTCTCACTATGATACTGTACTTGATTAAAAGCCTCAATTAAACCATGGTCACAGAGAGTCAATGTAATTACCCTCAGCACAATGTGTGCCACACAGGGAATCTTACTGGTAAATTTCTTGCTGCTGCAATCACACTGAGTGTGCTATCACAGATAAGACCAGACATGTTGTGCTTCAGTGAAAGCTTTGCGCTACGATATAAGCATACAAGGGTGTCTTCTCTGTCTTTGTCTTATATATGTATGACAATTTGAAAATCCCTGTTGGTATATTATGCTAAAAGTCTATTGATAATTTTATCAATTTGTAATTCCAAAGTTTATATTTAAAGCAAACTGTTAATGAAGACAGGGTTGAATGTAAACCTTACTGCTTGTGTGTTTGAGTCCTGTAATGCACTTGTCTTTGTATTTAAATTTCTCTCGTTATTTAAGTAACAAAAATCTCCCTCCATTCATTAATTTATTCTCTTGAAGATATCTGCTGCAAAATCTGGGTCACGGGTTTACACTGGAGCCTATTACAGTTGACTGTAGGTGGGAACCAGGTACACTCTGGATAAGTTTATCGTTGGGCCAGACGTAAAGACAAACAACCATTCATGTTCACAGTCATACCAACAGGCGGCTTCATGCGACCAGTTGACTCATCTTACATGATTTTGGATATTAGCGGACTGGAGAGAAATGGAGAGAACAAATGTAGACATGAGGAGAACATCCAAAGTCCACACAAAAAGACCCCAGGTAGAATTGAATCGAGAAGCGTCTTGCTGTGAGGCAACAGCTCTACCCACTGCACCATCATGCTACCCATTACAAACACCTGATTTTGGTAACTCTCATGTCTATCTGATTCACAGATAGCTTCATCATCCATTTTAATTTTCCTGTGAAATATGTCAATTGAATACAGTGATACAAATTATCCATGATTTTCCTCTAATACCACGATATAGGTGGTTGCATCTGCTACCTGAAAAAATGTGAAGTGACTAAATGAATTACGTGGTAAGTGTTTGCAAAGTTGTCCCAATGTCCATTTTTTCTATTTAGTGTATGTATCTTCAGGGTTTTTTTTTTTTTTTCATGTTTACTCCACTGTCCGTCTTTGTTTTGGTGTGTTTATACTCTTTAATGGTTTCTGATTAGTTCACGTGTTTTCATGCCAACACAAAAACTAACAAACATCAATATTTTGTGTTAACATTCTAATGTGGACTCTCTCGTCTCATTCTAATAAAAGTTCGCGTCAGTATCCTTATGAAAAATTCATTACAATCAATATTGTAAGCATCTGCATCTGTTTTCAAGGATAAGGAGAAAGTGGCAAGACTGGAACTGTTGTCAAAATTATTGCACAAGGCACTAGTAGTTTTCCTACTACATGCAGAGTGAGCAGCAGACTGTTTTTTTAATTAATGTTTGATGTTTGACTAAATGGCAATAACAGCCAGCAGCTCATCTCATGTAATCATTTCAGAATGATCCCCACGTATTTTTTCCTCCCTTCCAGAAATATTCTAGCCATAGCTACCCTTGATGTCCATTATTGCAGATGCTTGTACACACTAAAGAATATAGCAGTCATCAGGATCTGTGATTAAACCACATAAAGCTGTAACTCCTTGATAGCAAAAGTACCAGAACTCTAGAGGGAAGCTTTAATTGTGAGGCACAGAAATTTTCCAACCATTAAATCAAACAAAAAGACAATTAACTTCAAGAGGATTATGACCAAAAAATGTTGTGACTCTGCCAATAAACTGGGAATGACAAGGGGATTGATTTCAAACTCATAATGGGAAGTGGGGCATGTCAGTTAGTGGCTGACAGGTATGATAGATTTAATAACAAGCACTTCAAAATTACAGGTCAAACACCAAGGTGACATGTTATTAACTGGTCTTGAGGGACCAGAAATGTACAATGGAGGATGACATGTAATAAGTTTATGTGGTCAATTCAATGAAATGAGTCTGTTCATTATGCCATGAAAACATGTAACTGTAAATCCAATTTATATTTTGACTTTAATTAGAGGACTTTGAATCTCTCGGAAAGTGAATCTTAATGAGACTCAGAATTCCAATCAAAACCCCAGTTTCTCTGTTTGACTCGCTAATCAAACACAAACAAGACAAGCTGATGTTTTTATAGAGTAGTGCAGATTTTAATGAATTCTAATTTTTACCATAAACACAGATAGTGTACATGACCCCTTTTGGCAACTTAAATTCTGTAAAACTGTTCCCACACAATACAATACAGGATACTTTACACAGGCATAGACTGAATTTAAAATAAGCCACTAAGAACATAAAAGAAAAATAAAAGTATATATACTGCATACATTTATATTAAGAGATTATTTTGAACAAGCTAACCGTGAAATAAAAGATACAAATAAAACGGAGAGACGTATAAAAGTAGAAAAGGAGAATACTGAATAGTGAAGTGAACAATAATGTTTTGAGATGATTTGAAATAAAGTTTGGGATTACCTCAGGAATCTGAGGAGCTTCTTCCATAGTTGAGAATAGGCCCGAGCTGCTTCAGGTAATTATTCCAGTACACACCAGATATTTTTCAAGCCTATTTAAAATGTTAATTGACGTCTAAAAACTAGTTCAGGACTTTAAAATTGATATACTGTTTAACTCTTTAATTTAAGTATGGATATTAATCATGATTTATTTTCACCTGTAAGACACCCAAGCACTCATACCAAGATTTTAATTGACTTGGAGCTGGTGAGAATTGAGTATGAAGTTATTTATTAGATTTGCATCTTAGCAAAGTTGAATTAAAAATCATTTTACAAATGTTATGTCCCAGATGATTCCCGGGGATGAGGGTAGTAACACATTAAGATTTGGGAAAATGGGAAACAGAGAAAGGCTGATTTAAACAGGTGATTTATTTATGACTAAACACGTACAATATTTCATCGATGCAATCCTCTTCCTGTGCAGTCACTCACAGCGGGATTGCTGCCATCCGGTCCTTGGCTAATTAAAGCTTCCATTAAGTAAATGGCCTCAGCTGCAGGTCACCCTTCACAATAGGAGGAAAGGAGGAGGGGGGGTGCAACCAACAGATAAGAATAACAGAAAATCCACAATCACATCACCAGAGCTGTGCATTACATATGCTAGATATGAAAAAAGTCATATGATTTTAATTGAGTTTGAGTTTTGGTCAATGAAACACATTCACCAGTTGTAATTAAATGACAGATATCAACATTAATCATTCCCATAAATAAAACATTAAATATTGACTTCCAGTATTAACAATTTATCCAGTGAATATATTTATCTAGTATTTATATTGAGCAAATATTATGAATATGTTGACTTGAAATCAAAAGGCAATTGTCGATATATACATTTTCCATCACTGTGCTTATTAAATATTAAAATGATGGGTATTTTTAATTTGACTTATACAGTCACATCAAAGCAGATATTCACACGCTTTTAAAAACTGGATAAATACAATTTTAGTGAGAGATTATGACTACTATCACAATTTACATTATAACTTTATAGACAGTTAAGTACATATATGGAGCTTATTTAGGAAAACACCTGGAGGTATTGTAGTACAAGTAGAGCTGAAGACTAAGAAGTGATTCTGGGTAATTTTCCAATCTTTATGTATAAAGATTGGAAAAAATAATTTCCCTACAGGGATTATCAAAGTAAATTCTTGTTCTTCATAATCCGAACATTAACAGTACTGCAACATAAAGTTTGTCATATTCAAACTTGCTCTGCTCTCTCTGTCGACCTCACCTTTCACTCCCCCTATCTTTTTTTTACCCTTTGACCTTTTTTCATCCTTTGACCTTTATGTCACTGTCTTTTTTTTGTCCTCTTTCAATAATTTCTTTGTTAACACAAAGCAACACAGCCATTCTCTGAATTACTGAAGTGGGGATGGCTCTCTCTCTTACACACACACACACACACACACACACACACACACACACACACACACACACACACACACACGCACACACGCACGCACGCACGCACGCACGCACGCACACACACAATAATCACAGAAAATGGTGAGGTATGTCGTCATGGGATAAAAAAAGACACTGGCCAATTTATAGTGACACAGTCCAGTCAGACACAGAGAAAAGAGCAATCAATCACTGAATCATCTCTACAGCTGCAAACACTTCAATAGTGCCTTTGGACAGACAGGGCAGTGCACCTGTGGAGCGAGGCCACTGAAGAATCAAGTGTAATTAGTGTAAAAGCAGTGTGACTCCCAGGCCTTTGACTGAAAACCCAAAACCTTTAGAACAATGGGAGACATGATACTCCCTGCATCCCGCAATAGGAAAACAATGGATTTGGTTGTTGTCAATGTCATCGACCGCATAAGCAGAAGATTAAGGTGAACACAAAGCCTGAAAAGAAAAAGAAATCTATGGAGCAAAGAGGGAAAGATTAGAAAATTTGAGAGAAGAGTACAGAGAGAAAAAGGATTTTAAATAAAATTCATGACAGACTGCAAAGACACGTAAGGACAGCCAAGCTTTGGAATTTAACTCCAAGTGAACCCCACCAATAAACACACACACACGCACACACACACACACACACACTCAGCATCCACGCAGTCACATGAAGGAAAACAGACAGCGAGTTACAAAAGGCAGATTATGAGGGCCAGGCCATTTATGACTATATGAAACACTTCATCAGCAGTTTATGGAGCCTGAAAGCAGAGAGTGAGGATCACAGTGACTACTGATAGAGAGAAGAATAATAGGATGAAAGCAATAAGAATATTACTAATGTTACATCAATCGTTGATTTATTGCACTGAACTATTTTGCTGACTTTAACACAAGTGAGAGTGTAATAGATCAACTTTTCCCCTTTGGATTGGTAGGCTATTCAGTAGGAGAAGCTAAGTTTTTTGGAGTAAGAATGCACTACTTGGATATAACCTTCAAAAGACAACCATTAGCGTAATAAATGCCTTTTCAAAATAAAACATTTTGTTACCACCAAAGCAAAAAAAATAATTTTCTTTCGATATGATCGCTGATGTGACAGGTTGTAATTCCTTTTGTTAGTACTTGTAGCTCTCCCTTTTGTTTAAAATCAGCTGGTGAAGGGTTATCCTTTACTACAGTCATTCAAATTAAAATGTATATTTGTAATATTTCTTTTGAGCATTTCCTTGAAGTGGTAATTAATATTCGCTTTTATGAGACAATCCAACATATTACTGTATATAACTCTCAATTTAGTCTTGATTCAAAGTGCAGACAAATACTGATGCCACCAAAGTAGTAAAAATTCATTAAACTTCTAGCATAAATCTAAATGATTTACAAGCGTCAACCTCTGCTTTCAGATAAAATAACTGAGAACAAAAGATTTGGTGTAAATATATGCAAAATCCACATGGGCGTGCAAGCACACAAACAAACCAACACACACCAGAGGAAAACTTAATAGCAAAAGGCAACCCCTGAGAGACTGTCAGAGAATGGCAAAGAACTGACTGCTGATAAAAGATGACAACATCTAGTCCTTGTTGAGGGATTCACTTGAGACTCTCTGTCTCCTATATACATGTACAGCAGAAAAAGCTTTGGAGCTTCTTGGTGCCATACAAACAGACAAGCAGATATAGGATGCTTGGGAAGAAAACAATATAACACACAGACAGAGATGTAGATGCAAGAAATATTCCACACAAGTAAGGCACCTGCTTTCCTTGACAACACTTGACTCCATGTCAGCACTGCAGAGAACAGGAGGAAATGAGGGAAATTGGGAGAAGAGGAGAAAGGGAGGGGAAACAAGAAAAAGAGAAACCTTTAAGGAGAAATAAATAATGTGAGTAGAGAAATGATGCCTTTGTACCTGCTTAGGATTCAAGTCAGAGCGTTTGATTGGCAACAGCATACTTTCTGCTATTGTTTACACGAGAGATTCTCACAAGCTTCACTAAAGTGAAAAGAGAAAGAGAGAAAAATGTGGAAGAGATGACAAACTTACCTCATGCTCAGAAAGGTGTGTCATATACCTTATTCAAGCTATATCTATCTGTCCATCCATTCATTCATCCATGTAAAGAACGGGCCTTCAATTCATCACGTTCTATCTATCTATCCTTCCACCCACCCATCCATCCACCCATCCATCCATCCATCCATCCATCCATCCATCCATCCATCCATCCATCCATCCATCCATCAATCTGGCCTTAATTAAACTTCAACTCACATCACCCCCTTGCGAATGAGTCAATGACCAAAGTGAAAGTGATGCTGGAGATCAGAACAGATCTTTTTCCAATTTCAGGTTGATGACTTTTTCTTGTCCATCAGGAAAGCCTCGGGGGGAGTACTGTATTTCTTCTTCTCCTCTCTTCTCATAACAGCAGTCATATTTCAGGTTGACAGCCATTCTGTCGTCAGGACGTGTGTCACAGGCAACAATGTAATGAGACGTGAAGGCAGCCCAGAAACTTGTGGTGCAATTGTTTGAAATGCAAACAATATCAATCCAAGTCATCTTCCCAGTTTCTCAGTGTGTTGGGTTTGTGTTTGTCTATTACATAGATGGTTTGCAGGAGAATGTCTCCCAAAAAAATCCCACTGTGACAAGAACAAACTGTGGGAGAGAATGAAAGAAAACAGATTTAACTATCCCCCACTGCTCACAGTCTTTGTGAGCTTTTCAACTACTAACATATGGATTGCTTTATAATAAGTTGTGATGGAAAAATGCATTACTGGAATTAAATGTTAAATGGTGAACAGGTGGCAATTTTTTTTTTTTAAAGTAATGAAATGAAACTCAGAGGTGCCATCACAAATCATGCCTGACAAAGTTCTTGCCTGAAATTACATTATGCACAAACACACTGCCGGCAAAGAAGCACACGAGCAAGTCCGTGACCTTGAAACCTTTCATTCTATTGAAAGCTGAGAAAACATAATTTATTTTCATACCGATGAATCTGAAACATCTCTTGCTCTGTAGTCCTGAAACTTACTCAGCCAAAACATGCCCAGCTTAGGTTCTCCGCTAGCCGAATGAGACGTGCCACATTTTAATTTCCTTGGGTGTAATCCTTGTTATTTAATCAGTCAGTTTCAATAACATGTAGAAAGGATCACTGTTTTTTTTAACTGCGGTTTAAAATCAGTGTCTTGTTACAGCCAGAGCAGAAATTTGATGACTAAATAGTTGCTTATTTTTACTACAGATTGTAAATCCAATAGGCCTCCCACACAGTGTCAGTGTCAACCAGAGAGTACTTCACTGAATCACTGAAGGAGCAATTGTAAAAGAGATGATTAATACATATTCTAACAGGTAGTCACCCCGAATGTTAACAACATGCAGTAACGGACAGATTTTTCACTTTCACACAACCTGACATCTGATAAGTCAGTTTTTGCAAACTCCACACAGAGTGGGACTTAAACCCACAAACTCCTTGCTGTGCGGCGACCACTGCGCAATTGTGATGCTATGAAAGAGTAATATAGTGTATTTAATTTTCAACAAGCTGAAAATATAACTGTAAAATTCTACAGTTAAGGCTTTAAATACTGTAGATTGATTCATATATCTCCAGCTGCGTTACTAAAACACTCCTTCATGGACTTTGTTTTGTTAATTCTGTTTTTTTGATTTTGTATTTATTTATGCTATGGTCCCCCCTACTTTCACTAGCTATATACAATTTCCTCCGGGATTAATAAAGTATCTATCTATCTATCTATCTATCTATCTATCTATCTATCTATCTATCTATCTATCTATCTATCTATCTATCTATCTATCTATCTATCTATCTATCTATCTATCTATCTATCTATCTATCTATCTATCTATCTATCTATCTATCTATCTATCTATCTATCTATCTATCTATCTAATTGTTGTTGTTTTTTTTTCATTCTTGTAGAAGTAGTTCAAAAGGCCAATTCCGCTCTGCTGTCTTATAATGAACTGTGTTGGTAACCTGAGTTGTGCCCATTAATTAGTTCATGACTGTTCCCCACTAATATGAGTGCAGTATGATGAGAAATTTGCTTTAACAATTTTTAAATAATTTTACAAACTGTAGATGACTGAAAAGTCGCACAGCTTTGTGGTTACCCTCTGTTCATTCAGCACTCCAGATGAATCCTTTGGCAAATTAGACTGGCTATTAAAATTCGAGGTACTGATTTATGCAGGTTTGAATCTGCAGAGAAAGGCAGAATTAGTTGTTATGAGGTTGCAGTTATGCATTATCTTCTAAAAGGCAATGAATCAAAATGTTCCTTACAGTCACTCAAAGAAAGAAGTGTCCTTTCGGAACTCTCCTTTAGTTTTGGATGGAGTCTTATCCTGGGATGGACCTTCCATTTGTTTTAGAGAGAGAGATTTCTGTGTTTGAAAAAAACAGATGGGGGTCTGAGATGTCACATTATGTTAGTATGTATAGAAAACTGTGTGTTTTGCTGCGTGTGTGTGTGTGGGGGGGGGTTGTACGAGTTTGAGCTTTATCTATTTGGATCACCTGTGCGGGACCTCACAGTCCAAGGGTTTTATGGGGCTAATTCCAGCAGTGGGTTGAAGCTAGTCAGCTCTTTTACAGAAACCTATCTAAGCTGGAACCTCCTAGCTGAATCACCACTAATTTATCAGATGCGACCTGCAGACCTCAACATTCCACATGGACACACAATCAGAGAGAAGTGGTGAGGGATGAAGGTGATAGTGAAGGAAAGAAAGACAAACGCTATAGGGTAAAAAGGAAGCACGTGCCATGTCCTCTATTTTTCTTTTTAGATAGAAATTCTGCTGCTTTTCTCCAGTTTTGCCTGTGGTGATCCCGACTGTGATCAGAGGAGATTAACTGCAAACACTATTTGGTCAAACATCTTAGCTCAAATGGTTGTTTGTCCTTCAACGCTTTCTTTTTTTTTGCTACATGGATTGAGAAGACAGAATGTTAGTTTTCTGCGAACAATATGTTTTGTCATGACAGACACTCAAGTGTTACTATTGTCTCTCCTCTATGAAGTTTAATATATATATATATATATATATATGTATATATATATGTATATATATATATATATGTGTGTGTGTGTGTGTATATATATATATATATATATATATATATATATATATATATATATATATATATATATATATATGTTGATTCCTAGTTGCACAATGTTTGTCTTTAATACACACCACACTGTTGTTACACACGATATTGTCGTAATACAACAATAAGTCGTTTTGCTTTCCATACTGTAAATATATGTCCCTGCAGTCTCTGCTGTATTAACTTGCATATACAATACAGTATAATATTGGTGATCTTGTCATTTCTATAGATAAACCCAGCAACATTAGATATGCTGTGGCTAAAAAACAAACAACCACTTCACAAGCACAAGACAGAACACAACTAGAGAGCCAGCACTTCAGGCCAAGACCCAGCAGTCACTCTGAAAGACAGAGGATGCTCCTTTGAAGACAACAATGCCCACATTTTGGACAGAAGGTTTGAGTGAGGAGAAATAAAAGCCATCTGTCTCTTCATCTATGTGGAACAACCATCTGTCAGTGGGGGTGAGGCTCTAGTCCTCCACCTCTCACCCACGTACAATGTAGTTTAACAGTCTCTACTGTTTCATCACCATCCACTCTTTGAATTTGACAGTAACAACTCACAAATCAAACAAACCCACTACTACAACTACTACTGTACTACTACTACTGTAATTCTACTACTACTACAGCTACTAGTACTAATGCTACTAATGATGAAAATAACAATATGGGTTTTTTTATCCTCAGGGTACAGAAAGTATCTGAACACAAATTCACCTACTAAATACTTGTTTATATGTTTAAAGTCTCTAGCTGTAACTCAGAATGACTCAGAATACACACAAAAAATATGCGATTGATTCCCATATTTTTTATTTAAAATACTTGTAAGTAAATATTTATTTACAGTTTTTAACTTTTTTGAATTTGTTGTAGTGTATTTAATGCCAAATAAAGAATGATATCGTAATATATCTACTAAAATGGTAAATGGGCTGTGTACCTTTGTAGTCAGACTGACAGCTCAAAATTTTTCAAATAAAAATCATGAACATGTGGAGTGTTTTTTTTTTGGGGGGGGGGCTGCATATGTGCTGTATTTTCATTTAAATCCATCTGTTCTGCTGTGATAACTGGGCTCCTGATGTAGCGTGTGTTGCTTGTCAGTTTAAAAAATAAATTCTTATTCTGTTTTGAAGTAAAAACAAAAACAAAGCCTTTCTAAATACACCAGTTTTTTAAAACTTAACTGTGACATTTTTCTGAACCATGACAAATCCATAATAGTGAAATTTCTGGAGAATTTATTTGACCGTGCTTACATCAAACCTTATTTAGGTTTGTTTACAGTGTTTTCATGTTGGCATGTTAATCTTGAATTCTAGATATAAGCCAATTTTACAGTCTGGTCGTTCCAGACACCATGCAGTTGTAATCAGTTATTAATATTTTTTCCGTCATGTACGAGAATACAGTAGATAAGGAAACTGTCTTATTTATTGTTTCTTCTAAATAATTATAGTTAGAAGTGTGTTGATGGGTTGATGTGGTCACAGCAGACTGTGACCTTTAGGTGTCCTCAGACACATGTATCTGTTGTGTACAGCTCCCTACTTTCTCAGGCTCTTATTGATTGCATCAAGGTCCAAACCAAGGCTGTCAGGCAGTACAGCTTAAGCAATTGATCACTCTATTGATCTTTAATTGTGTGTGTGAGAGTGTTTGTATAAAGGAGAGCAGAGATTCTCCTTGACTTTACAGTACTTCCTTGCTACTTTATTAATATTAGCCTGCGGGGATCTTTACACACACAGACAGACACGCACACACACACACACACACACACACACACACACACACACACACATAGACACAGTGAGACCTTGTTTAATGCAGGACTGTACATTAGATTGTGTTTGTGCTTGACTGAGTTTCCTTTATCCAATTTGCAAAAGTAACAGAATTCTAATCTTTCTCTGTTTCTTCTTGCATTTGTTCCCAAACAACATTCATCAGAAAATACGTGTGTGTGTGTGTGTGTGTGTGTGTGTGTGTGTGTGTGTGTGTGTGTGTGTGTGTGTGTGTGTGTGTGTGTGTGTGTGTGTGTGTGTGTGTGTGTGTGTGTGTGGCACTATATATTCAGGATGTGCACTTACAATTTCTGATATCCTGCCTTCAGCTTAGTGAAGGTATATTGATTTGTCAGACATTGACAATAATCAGTTAAAGTAATTCCAAATGATATTGAAGTGGCACTGTGATCATTGAGACTTGCTGGTGCAGAAAATATGCAGTCTGATTATAATCGCGTTAATGAAGGCAGCATATTACCCTTCAAACATCCATACAATAGGCTAATGGGAGCAAATGAAAGGTTTGAATTCAGTGTACTTCAGATTGAATCACTTTATGCTCCAGAGCTCACACAGTAAGAGAAAATTAATTTTTCACACAGAACTAAAATATTTTCAACAGATTACATTAGTATGATCAAAACTGTGACCACGGTTAATGAGATAAAATGTTTGGAGGAAATGTTTGTTTTCAACACCAGTACCCTCCAATTATAAATTAAAATCCTGTCACCATTAAAAAAAATATTTTCCATGAAAAGGATGACATCTCTGCCCTTGTTGTTTCAACATTTCTTAAGCTTTCAATTAATGTGTTTTGGTTACCCCAGACAGAGAGACATAAATTACGATAAAAGCAAAAACAAACACAGGCACAAACTGACAACTTTACATTTTCTTTTGACTAAAATTTGCTCACTGGCTAAAGTCTTCCCATATAGCTCCTCAGGTATAAATCAGTCATCAATAAATGTCTATCTGTCCATCTTTCCTTAGTGACAACCTCAATTTTTGACAGAAAAATCTGTGACTTTTTGAAAATGATATACAGAAAACAGCTTTAAAAATCATCATAATTCTATTATTGATGTCATCAATGAATGGTGCTGAGAAAGCTTGCCTTGCCATTTTAACTCAGCTTTCTCAAATCACATTTAGTATGGGTATTTTCTTGTCTATCCCCAAAACTAATTGATGGTACAATCATTTGTCTTCCCATTCCAAAGCTTCCATTAGTGCCATGCAGCTAATCAATGTAAATGTATGGATTCAATTAACATCTTGTCTACCGCTAGTCATCCTCATCCCCCTACCAATACCACAAACTGATTAATCATTTATATTTGAGTGAAAACCTTCATAGCAACTAGGTTTTGCATTCCCACAATTCGACAACTGAGCTACATATATTAATTGAAATAGAACATAGAGGCAGACAGACAGATCCATAGTCAAACGTGCTGACTCAGCTCTGGCAGATCAAATGTGCTATCAGCTTCAATCACTTTGGGTTTCTACTACTCCTGATTTCTAAATAATGTATAGTTAAGTACACACACTAACACACCCAGAAAGCTTCACTTGAGGAGCATTTAAAGCAGGAGAAACAATGAATGAAATATAATTATTTATTGCAGTAGATTACACCCAATAAAACTAATTGTGTGTTGAGGTGTGCTTGGGTTTCAGGGACATTGTGTTTGAAGGACATCTTCTCTGAGCAGCAGTGAGATAAGTCCTCCCATGGAGCACAAAAATTGTTGTTGGTGGTGGTGGCTGATGAACCCGCTGAGACTTATTAGGTAAATAAGAGGAGGGTGGTGAATCTGTGAAGAATGGGCAGTGATGAGGAAGCAGACGTTGAAAGATAATGATATTTTAAAAGACAGTAGCAAGATGGCAAGAATGAAGCTCATGTCACAACGAGTAGGATTAGGACCCAAATGCAGGACAAGGGTGGGGGAAATTTCATCCATGGTTTACTCGAGAAACGGCGCCAGACACAGGAAAGGATCAAAACAAGACAAGAGGTACAAACGACCTGGCACAGAACTAGTGATGTCCGCTTTATTCCAGTGCTCCAATATGCGCCCCGGACTCGGTGGGCGTTCCCATGTGAACCCCTGCTCCAGAGCCCACTTCAAACATGGACAAACCACGTGACTGTTGACGTTTGGCACGCCAAGTGCTCCGACACACAAAGCTCCCCATTCACCAGGTGACACACCGGCGCTCCATTCACCAGGTGAAACAGTTTAGTGGTCCGGATCAGTGGGTGACTCGAAACTTTGGCAAGTTCCAGATGTGTTAAAATAGATGGAACAGCGCGGTGCGCTGCCAATCGTGTCAATATCCCTTGGATTGATCACATTAGCGTTCCAATTGCTGAGAGACAGTTTGCCTCGTAGTTTTGTTCCGGTGGTGCTGCTGTGATGACGTCAGAATCCCGACTTTTATCTCACAACATAGACCTTGTTTTTTCCATTGACACTAAACATCCTATGTAACTCATGCACACGAACACACATGTATATATTTATATTAAATATACATGCGTGAACATGTAATCTTTATCTCTTGTTACTTTATTGAACCCTGAAAGGACCAATGATCATAAAACAATTTCCTATAATGTCTGGCTACAATATAGCAAGCAAGGATTAACACATTGAACTGGATTATATCCGGTTTTATTCAGAAAATATATGCATACAGGAAACATCAAAGCGCTGTTTTCTGGGCTCATCAACTGTTGTGTGGTTGCAGTACAGTCACCCCGCCAAAGAGGGCGCCCACATTGTCAATGAATGTGGGTAATGAAACAGTTTTCGGCACAATTACCGCAAACGGTTCGAAGCCCCATGGAGCGCCATTCAGACATCATTACACCCGGCTTAAAATGCCTTAGGCTAATCAGGTGTGGAGACCAGGCTCCGCCCACAAGCTCGGCCTTTCCTCCTGCCCCCCCCCCCACCCCCCACCAGCACAACAGATTACCAACACCGAACAATGACAGTTTAGTAAGGCTGTCTCTTTTGCGTATTCATTTCAAGCACTTTCCTGCTACTCTAGGCTGTAGGACTAATGCCTCGTTCTCCTCTTATTCAATCATAATCCAGAACATTCTCCTGTCAAGAGGTAATTTGCAAGCCGTCAAACTTTAAATACACACCCCCCTGTGTAATTTTGTAATTTCCCCCTGAGGGATCAATAAAGTATACTTCTTCTTCTTCTTCCCTCTTTGCTGTCATTCAGCTGTTATTTCAGTAGATCAAGATCTGTGACCCACCTTCCACCCAATTCCTCCCAAAAGTCTGTAGTGTTGAAATAAAGGAACATAGCAAAGTAGTTATAGAGATTATAGAGTCCGTTTTTTATTGCACTAATTACATCCCGCTTCAAAGTGGTGATGTATTGTAAATATCTTTGAAATCGTTGCAGATAGAAAGATGAAATAAAAAGCACATTACTCAGGCGGCAAAGGGGATGAAAATGAGATGATGACCTTGACCTCGAGAAATCTACGTCAAGGTCAAATTTCAACTTTTGTATGCACAGGAACCGGATAAGATAGAAAGACGAGGGAGAAGGTCAGTGTGAGTAAGACCACAAATCAAAGCTAGTGGTTTGATCAATGAGCACTAGCTTTGATCTTTGACCTATGCAAATGTCAGGGTAAAATTTTGAATTCAGGGGTGTCACGGGATGTACTGCCTTGTGTTGTCTTTGAAATGAAATGTCTATTGCATCTGTACTGTAGGAAATATACTGTAACACAGTGTCTGGTATTTTTGACTTAGTAGAGAGAAAATATATTTATTTATCAATGAAAATACAGAGCAAAAGGTAATTTAAAATTATGTTGAAGTAACATGGAGTCAATGAAATTTGCCATTGCAGGAAATAGACATTGGGTCTATTATGATTAATAAACACATGATTTCACTTTCACTATAAAAACTGCATGTGTTATATATTACATTATACAATGCAGTAGCTGTCACTGCAGTAGCTGTCACTGACTTCTATTCACTCACGTCTCCAGAGCTCACTTATTATAAGAAAATTAATTCCTCACACAGAAGTATAACATTGTCAACAAGTCATCATTGAGACTGAACATGGTTAATGAGATAAAAATTTTAAGGAGGAAAATGTTCATTTTCAACATCAGTGCCCCCAATTATAAATTTAAATCCACCATTACATAAATATTTACCATTAAAAGGATGACATCTTTGACCTCGGTTTTTTATCATTCCTTAAACTTTCAAATTTTTTCCTTAAGCCTCACAAGAAAAAATAAACACGGGCAGAAACATTTAACTTTTCTTTACCACTTAATTGTTGTCACTGGCCAAAGCTATAAACAATCCATAGACAAAATAATTGGTGATTAGTTTTACTGATTTAGTAAAACAGATAATTTGCCTGCCCTTCCAGATATCACTACATTAAAAACACTGTTATCTTCTTTTTTAATTAGGTTAAACCAGTCCTAAAATGTTGATCCACCAGAAGAAGAAGAAGATTTGATTTTTGCAAAAACACTTCAATCACATTCAAACATTTTCAATTTTTCATTAGATGAAAGGACTAAAGTGCTTCAAAAACACTAAAAACCAATAAATAAAAGGAAATAAAATTTAAAAATTAGTGCATTATATCAGGAAGTTTGCAAAAGTGAGTTGATCATCAACTAAAGAAGAAGAAGAAGAAGATTTGATTTTTAAAATCACGTTAATTCATAAAAGTCAAAATACAAGATAATCACGTTGACACAAAATCCAAAAGAGATTCATGCAAACAGGAACTCACATTTCATAAACAAGTAATATATGTAGGAACACAAGCAAAATATATGTGAATTAAACCAACCGCTGGCTGAGTTTCTCACTCAACACAGAACATAGGACACCTTTCACACAACACAAGTTTGTAAAAGTGTCTAAATCATTCATAGCTCTGAAGTAGTTAAAATCAATTCTGATTCTTGCTTGACACTCTTCTTCTTTTGCTTTCGGCTTTTCCCTTCAGGGGTCGCCACAGCGAATCGGTTGACTCCATCTAACCCTGTCTTCTGCATCCTCTTCTCTCACACCAACTACCTTCATGTCCTCTTTCACTGACACATTCTTCTAAAAATGGCTTCTGTACTGCAGTCAGACGAGTCTTCAACCTTTTACCTCCTGCTTGGATAAATTGCCATCTTTGCTTGGCCCAGAAGAAAGTTTTGGAATTTGCCAATCCTTTTTTGATTCTTCCCGCATTTCAAACCAAATTCAAATTTGAAATCATTGTTTAAAATCTTTACCATCAATTTATAAATGTATTTCCCATTGCTTTCACTGAGGCTGATCAGGTCTGATACAGAGTCATTACAGCAAAGAGACAAACTCTCTACGGGGAAAGGATCAGCATCATTCAGGTTAAAGAGGCCTGTATAATAAAAATCTATCAGTCAGTTGCTGTGGGGTGAGTCAGCTCTTCCGGCTCCTCAACAGGCTTTCGATGAACGTCACTGAGGTCACACCCACAGCAGAGGACAGAGCAGCAGTGTTATCCAGGGTGGATCCACAAATCTCCACCACACATCCAACAGTGGAGATTTTAGTCGTGATGAATTGGGACTCCACTGATGCTCCTGCAATAGTTCTTTGATTAAAAAGTCCTCCTCTGATAACAGGTTCCTTTAAAATCCAATACAATGATTTAAAATCCTGTGGTCTTCTCTTGGACAAAAGTCCCCAGATTCTAAAACACTCTGATAAAAACATGGAAGATCTTTCTGTCTGTCGTTTCTCAGATCCATTAAGAACAACGAGCAATCAAGTCGCAGATCCCATCAATGGGCCAGTAGAGCCTGCTTTGTGGGGCGCTACGCAAGGTCCCCAGGGCCAGCCAGGAACTGCTGCCTCTGCTGGTTCAGGTGGATGAGTCCCTGTCCTCCATGGATAGGAAGAGGATGCTTTGAGCTTTGCAGTAATTATATGTTTTGGCAAGTTCATAAAAAAGTTTAGCTAATTTAGTGTAATATTAGCATTTTACATTTAGCAAAGAATCTGGTATAGTAACAAAACATATCTTCCTATATAGACCTATTTGGTTCCACTCAAAAATAAGAAATCCCAGCCTGGGAAATATGGATGTTGGAGCAGCATAATCAACTTGGAAATTGTATGATTTTTCACATCTTGTCATATTGAGATTTATTTTACTCTTAGTTTCGGGTCTATGACTCCATTAACATCTGTTCTTGTGTTATCTGCCTCCTCCATATTTTACATCTTATCCATCTCCAACATATTGGACATTACTGAGAGATATTAAAACAAGAGGAAAAAACCTCATGGGTCCAGTCTAAAGCACTGATGTTAGCTAATCTTAAAATTATCCAGTCCTATAACCATATATTCTGCGTAAATCACTGACTGTGATGAAATATGGGTATGCTTTCTGTAAAAATCATTAAAGTAGATCGAATGATTTCTTAAGTCAAAGGTTAATTGAAGGCTAACTGCCCTCAAAGAAGTCCACTTCTGTGTGTGAACATTTCCATGTGCACGTACACAAACACTGCAAATATATTTCCATCAATATTAGATTTAGCAAAGTCATGCTTGAAGTGTTAACTGATGATGTCACAGTCAGGGTCCCCTGTTGAGGCTACACAGCATTAAAGATTGACTGCCAGCTTTACTCATCTCGTTCATGGGCCTGGAGGCTTGCCCATCTCCAAAAATGGCTTTGCTTGCTTTTAATATTAATGCAAATATTTATTGTGTACATATTCAATGAACATGCGAACAAAAAATAACTCAAGCACACACACGCTCTGAGAGATAGAGAATTCTGACTTATGCCAATGAAGAAATGGATTTCAATCATACAGTTCCTCTGAGAGTAACCATTCAACCTTAAATGATTCCTACTTTAGCGGCAGTGAAAATTCATCCCAATCTGACTGACTGTGTCATTGTTTACCCAAATTTCACTGACTAATGTTTTTTTCTGTTCTATCATTCAAATGATAAGTCCATTATATACAGCAACCACATTTTCTTGGTAGATTAGAACAGAAATAAATCTAAGGGAATTGTTTTCACCAAGCACTCTCATTGGTGATGTGAGTGTATGCATGTCATTACTGATGTGTTTATGTGACATTCTGCATCGTGGTCCTTGCACCATCCAATTCATCCAATCTGTGAGAATGGATGAATGCTGACTGGTATTGTATAAACCATTAATGGCTGGTCAGACTAGAAAAGGGACAGTCAGGAAAGGAACTTTTATGGAATTTCCATGTTCATACAAATCTTAGGTGACAAAGTGAGTAGACAACAACGGAAGACAGCTGAAAATAATCTAGACTCTCACAGAGAAGAAGACGTTAAACACAATGATACATGGAATGTTGACAGAGAGAAAATAAAGGCAATGACAGGAAAAGTAAAGCAAAAGCATAGAGAAAATAAGCAAGAAATAAAGTCAATACAGAAACATGACTGACTGAAAATTGAAACTGTCTGCTGGATATAAGAACATCTTTGAATGAATGTTCATGTATTTCGATAAAGAAATTAATTTTAAAAAGAGAAATGGGTGAAAAGAGGGATAGGAGGGAAGAAGCTGCCTCAGGGAGTACATAATTGAGTTTCATCAACCATGTCAAACTAATGAATTTGTTACCACAAACCTTGAGAGTAGAAGAGATTTATAATGTGTATTATGCTGGTCGTGACTAAGGCCATGATCTTAAAAGCTTCGGTCTGAACATAGTATTGGTCTATATTTTACTATATGGAGCCTTTTATAATCCACAAGTTTTTCCCCTTGGAAATGGTGAATTTAGTAGAAAACTTTAGAATAATTCCCATGTGCTCAAAAGCAAACACATGTTTATAGTCTTTTTCAAATTCATAAATTCCACCATACACTTGGGTTCAAAAAGAGTTCGTAAAATTAAGAAGAGATTTGTGAGAAATACAATTTCTCTGTTTCAAGAATGAAAATACATCACACACTACCTGGTTAAATAAGCCTTCCCCTTTAGGTTGGATTATAGCTTGTATTTATTTGCCATGTCAATATTTTCATGAGGTTATGCAGTGTTACAACATAAATGTCTTTCCAAACTTTTGATTTATTTTTGATAAGATCTTGTGATGATGGGAGAATCTTATTCAGAACATCCCAAAGATTCTCAATGAGGTTAAGGCCTGAACACTGCGGTGGCCAAAGCATGAATGAACTATCGTCTCATTTTCCATGCACCAACCTGATGAAACATCATAGCTTATGCAAACATAGAAGAAATGTGTTACTTATCACAAAGCATTGCTAAAACCACGTAAACCTGACTCTGGAACAAGATCAATTTGCACGTCTTAGCCCACATGACCGTCCAATATCCTATCTTTAAGCTCCCCAGCTAACTGGAGCCTTTTATCTGATAAGCCTCACTGATAAGTGGTTTTCTTAAGGCTACACAGCTGTTTAGTCCCAATCCCTTGAGCTCTTGACACAATGAGCCTGCCTAAATACTCTAAAAGTACTCCTACATTTTCTATCAAACAATGACATACTGTTGATTTTTTGTGATTTCACCAGACACTACCATTTACCCACACAGAGCTAGTACCAAAATGAACTCTTATGTTATTTCAACTTTACAGATGTACCAGTTCACTGCTTTTTGTGCCAACTATTACACCACATTTGGGCTATCAATGTGTAAATTTACCCAGGAAACAACAATTGTCTGATATATCCTTTGTATGTGGGTGTGTGCGTGTGTCACTATTTATGTGTATTTCTGTATTTCTGTCCCTCTGCAGCCACCGATCAAGGCATTATGTGAAGATGAGTTTCATGACACACTAGGTTATAAAGAAGAAGAAGAAAGAAAGTCAACTTTATTCATCCCCGAAGGGGAAAATTATCTTTACACTCTTACATTGATATATGTGTCAGACCATGCATACAATACAATGTTATGTACAGGCCCCTGAACAAACACAACACACTAGGAGCCTGTAGGCATGCCATTGGTACAACAAGCAGTACATCGGGAGGCAGAGTGACGGGTCGCGACTTTGGGGTGCGCCCCAAATGAGCTGCTTGTAAGGGGGACGGCGCCTTGCTCCAGGACACCTCGGAAGTGACCAGAAGTGAGCTGAAACCTCCCACTGTCAGCTCACGCTACGAGGATGGCTGGCAGCAGCGGGAATCGAAGCGCCAATGTCTGATCATAAGGTGATTATAAGGCGCCTTGATATATCCTTAGTTTGTGGGTGATGAGGTGATCATAAGGCGTCATAGGTGATCATAAGGCGTCGTTAGGCGATCATAAGATGTCTGCTCTACCACTGAGCCACTGCCAATCCAATAATTAAATTTAATTTTGAATCTGGTTTTATTTTGAAAGTCAACCCCATGTTATGTTTCACATGGTGTTTCCTGCCTTCTCTCCTTTGGCGTTATGAAATATTTTCATCTGGGACTTGTTAGCCTTTTTTGATCCTATTTAGTGAGCTTGTCTTCCTCACTTGGTTTATCAGTTCATCTCTTGTGCTGTTTATGGTTCTGTCTGTTTGAGCCTGGTTTCCCTGTGCTTATCTGTAGCTCTCCCATCTTCCCTGTATGTCTGTGTTCCTGGCCGTTTTTAGTTAGTTTACACAATTATTTAGAATTATTGTTTGAATTCTCCTCCGTTTTGGTCATTGTCTGGAATATTTTGATAATAAGTCCCTTGAACTGCAGTCCCTGTGTCCTGTGCTGCATTTGGATCTTGTTTTTGAGCCAAACATAGCACTTTGACTTTCCCCTCTCTGATCCTCTCCTATCAGCAAAGACATTCTGAATGGTGTGTCTTTTCAAAAGTCTTAGATGAATAATATTCACATTCATCACACACAAATATGCCAACACACTCCACTGTTTGTTTAGTAACCTCTCTTCTCATTTATCAACGACAGCAGACTTTACATCATTTAAACCCCCTGATAGTGTAGTCAAGGCAACGACCACAGAGAACAGAAGAAGCTTTGAAATTGCTGTGAAGTAATGAAAATGTATTTTATCATTTCGGCTGAGCAACTGAACAGACAAGTAATGTGATTCATACAGATCACATGAAGTCTCAGATGAGCATGGAATTATGGAATGACAGATTGTCCTTAACTGACTTGCATTTGTCTGTATACACTGAGTTATTCTGGCTCATGTAAAAGAATGACAGCAATTCTGACCTGAATTATAATTCGTGCTCAACTCAGTGATATTTACGATGCTTTTGAAGAGCCTTAGTATCTTTTTTTTGATCTTTGTCAAACTTCTCTCTGCAAGCTTAATATTTTCCCCTTTACGTAGACACTGTAGTCGTGACTTTCATTTAATGAGGGTCATTGTGATAAAATATATTTTTTCTAACTGTTTTGAAGCGAGATAGTGTTCAAAACAGAGAGGGTTGTCTCTGTGGGATGATGGGAAGTGGCTGTTGAAGTCCTCAAAGGCACACCAAACAACATTTTAGATTTAAAACAAAAACTGTTATCTTTCTGCCTGCATCTGTTTTTCCACATTAGTGGGCATGTGGTGACCAATCTAGAGCTCCCCATCAACTAAAAACATGCTTTGTTCATTGTCTGGCAATCAGAATCTGTTTATTGAGAGTCTATGGGCAATCTAAATTATTACTACTATGAAATCTATTTTTATCACATGACTTCATCAGACATTTTAAGTTTTTGACTTAAACCTCATGCTCTTTATTGTATTGGAGGTATCATTGTTGGCAAACTGTTGTCATAGTATACAGACTCAACTGTTATCTTCATTACAACTACGCTTAAAGTGAGTCTTGGCAAACTCTATAATTCCATTCTCCATGGATAAGCTCCCATTTGAAATCAAACCCCATTGTAATGACTGGCCCTAACAATCAATACTACAACCCATTCTACTACTTGTCCATTAAGTTTTTTTCACCTTATTTAATATGAAAACCCTGAAGGCGGCCACTTTGATGGCGCACATGGTGTAGCTATTGATCCTGATGTTCCACTGAATACTATCTAGTACGCGCTTAATTCATTTCAGGATATTTTAAATACAGTGATGATCAGTCATGCAGGTACTGTATTTAAACTGTATTTACTTCCTCTCTGAAAATGAACTCAGTCAAATTATGCAGGTCCATTTATTCATACAAATAAAAAAAAATCTGTTCTTTTGTGTTCCATCAATTTCACTCCATTCGCTCAAATTTTAATTAATCTTGTGAGATTGACTAGGGTCAAAAATAAAAGCAGATAAAAAGACAACTGTGTGATGTCATCTCTTTCTTTTTCATCTCTATGAACACATATCTGTACTAAAAACTCCGCTCTTTACTGCAGAGGTGCCACACAAAAGATATATCGTCAGGTTATTCATGCTGGGGTATGTGGCTCAGTTCCCCTGGCTCAATATCTGGGCTCCAGGTTCAATCCCCAGCATCCGCTTCCCTATGAAGCCACAACCAAACATCAACTGGAGATCAGTCCCAAGCCCAGATAAATGCAGATTGTTGCAGCAGGAAAGGCATCCAGCATAAAAACTTCGCCAAACAAACATGAGCGTTCACCTAAAATGGAAAAAGGATGACACACTGTGGTGACCCCCAACAGGACATGCCAAAATAAAGTTTTTCTTCATGTTATTCATGCTCTCAACAAACAAAAACAATCTTTAATTCATTATTTTTTTAATCATCACCACTGTTTCAGGATTTTCTGTCATTTGTTATATTTGGTAGGCAGTTACTGAAAGGAAAACTGGCTCATCAAAAAATGGTCACATAAATCACAATTTTCTTTGTACGCAAAGGTATAGGAGAATGGACAGTCTTCCTCCTGTGGTGTGAGATAACAAAGTCTGCTCCTCCTCCATATATCTGAATTCCATTAGTCAAGTAGAGGAGATATTGTACAGTTTCATGGATTTTAAAGTTTTGCATGAATGTATGTAGGTTGGTCCACATGCTGGTGGAAAGAAAAATGTTGTGTTTTCAAGGCTGGATCATACGTGTTGTTTAAAATGTAGTACAAAAAACTTTTAGGGTGGTTAAGCTTGTTAAATATATTTTTAATTATATATATATATATATATATATATATATATATATATATATATATATATATATATATATATATATATATATATATATATATATATATATATTTAGCTTGATTTGTAATCCATCTTTATTTTTTATCTACAGCCCATTTACTCATCAATTGTCAGAGTATCAACTGAGAGGAATGAAACTTAGTGATTATTTAATATCGTGTAAATGATAAATGCATAACGCATGAATTTAAAACAACCTACTCACATTTCAACTATTCTTTCTCTATATGTCATCGTAAATGAGGTTGTGTAGAATGCGATTTGAATTTAAATGGGATCTTCTTTGCTAATAAGACTATCAAATTAATTACTCACATGGAAACTTTCTTCCCCACCTTTACTTGTCAGGAAATGACACTTCATATTAATTCACTTAATGATTGTGAAATAGAACATTTAATGCCACCCTGTTCACTGCATTTCAACTACTTACTTTTTTTTTTTCTTTTTTTTTGCTCCTTTGTATTTTGAGGCAGAGCTTGCCAGATGTTTCTGAGCTACACAGAAATATCCTTGACAGTTGGGGTAGACGTCCTCAGGGAAACTGGCATGCGGTTTTGACTGCTTAACAGCAGGATGACATTTAACACATAACTGAAAGAACAGCGTGTATAAATACTGCAAACAGTAATGCATACCATCCATTAATCCATCCAGCAGTGCACAATAAGTGCATTAATGAGACACAGGAGTGGCACAAGTATCCCTTGCAGCTTTTTGCTGTACAGCAGGAGTCATCACCTGGATTTGTCCAGGGGGTTCATTGATTGAGGATTAGGTTCTTTGCTGTTCAGCCGTTAAATTTTTTTTTTTCAATTTTTCACAAAATTAATGCTATTTTACCAGCATAAAATACATGGGAAATCCATGCTTGGTTTAGAAATTATCTGACAATCAGTGGTCACTAAAAATAAGACTACCTAACAATTTTTTTTTTTTTTTAAACCACTCCACTTCAGGATCTTAGGAAGCAGTTTATTTGAGTTAGTCGGAATTTGAGAGTACAATGGTTGATGAATAACAATAAATCCAAGAAACAGTTGCTTTAGTTGTGGAATTTCTATCGGGAAATACTGTATACTGTCTGTTCATAATGCACAACAATGAGACAACATTGGTCAAGTTACAAATGACCCTCAGTCTGCATCAGACAACAGACTAGTCTCCATACTTTTCTTGTCTTAGTGGTGCATTTGACACCAAAGAAATCTGCAGTTATCACGCTTGAGTCTCCAAAAAGTAGAAGGAGAGACAGAGGCTTCAGCTATCAAGTATCTCTACTGTGAAATCAACTTTCATTCTCAGTGTGAGAGACAGAAACTCACTCAACATTTAAATTAACCTAAAAAGCACTTTTTTCTGGGTTTTCCCAAAAAGATACTGGCCTTGGCCTATCTATAGATGCCCCACAAATGAGAAAAACGCATCCACTTCCATGTTTGTTTGCTCCACCTATTAGAAAGTATTTCCTTTGAAGCATAATTCAGATATGACATCATTGTAGACATTGCACCTCTTCTAAGATAAAGTACAGCTTGCTTTGCCCACACAAACACACACATTTAGACATATGGAAGCAAAGCACCGGCAAACCCAAACTACATCCACTACCAATACTAGGCGGACTAGCCTCAACTCATTTGCATTGTGAGCGTTAGATGGTTTATGACCAGGGGTCATGAAACAGAGAAGTACACAAGCATCCAGTAATACATGAGGTGAGTGGTGTTTTAAGCAGGAAACATCAAAGACACACTTCAGGGACTTATAAGTAAATATATATATAACATAACATTGCTAATAAGAGTATAATATTGAACCTGTAAACTTTCCTTTTAGACAAGCTGTATAGTGATGCTAAATTCTTGGCTTAGACTGCTGTAGGGGACTTCCCAGGATGCGCAGAGCTTCTTTCTCCTCGTTTCCTTGTACTCCTGCACACTCATATGTTATTGATACATGTGTGCTTTCCTTACCCCGCAGGATCCCAGATTCATGGTACTACTGGGATCCGGGATGACAGGCACTTTTATTATTAGTAGTAGTAGTAGTACTAGTAGTAGTATTATTAGTATTATTATTAGTTTTAGCAGCAGCAGTAGCAGTAAAAATAATATTAGTATTAATATTAATGGTAATATTATTAATTGAGATAGCGCTGGGACTCCATCCCTGAGAATACAGGGAGAGCGACCATTCTCTCCTCTAAAGGAGGTTTTTGGGGTGTTTATCTCTGCCTGGAAAGGGAATCTTCCTCAATGAAGGCTGTGCTTCAGGAAGCGGATCGGTCACGCAGTCATCAAATGAATGGGCCATCGCAGTTTACTTGTTGAAGTATTCTTGAGAAAGACAGTAAAGTTTTTTTTGCAAGTAACTTCAAAGCCTCTGCCTTAAGGACTGCATTATGTTCATGGTTCAAATACAAATAAAGCCCCCCCAGGGTGTGACAATAAATGCATATCAAAACAAATGTTTCTGGAGTCAAAGCAGTCCCTTAAGTTAGTGTGTTAAACCTCCCCAGAAATTAAGTCCACAGGGCTAGGTGGGGGTTGAATTGATTGGCACACATAAGATAAGAAAAATTTAATGGTCAGTCCAAACAATAAATGGATGTTTAGCCCCAATGCAGCTGATGCATCTACCTTTGAAGTGCCAGTGCCATAGCTACTACCTTACTGTTGCCAATGTCATAGCTGCACTCTGCAAGAGCTGCCAGGAGAAAAAGGCACCAGTGTGCAGCTTTTGATCCATCCATGTGCACTGGGAATGGACAGATCCAATACAACATTTAATGAATGATTTTGAAGGATAGGAGAGAACATGAGCAAAACTGAACAGTAATTTCATGGGGATAAACAGGATGTGGGTGTGGAGGTGAGCCATTTGATTAGAGCTCTAGCTCACTTATTTTCTGATCTTTTATAGGGAGCGGCAAAGCCGTGGACCTACTGCAGTTCTTTCAGGGTTGTGGACAGTCACATGCTGAGTTTGTTGCTCCATATCACAGGAAAAGATCAGGATGTTATTGTGCAGGGAAGAGAAAAAAAGAGTCCCCTCTCTATATCCAAAACCTAAAACCCTGCGTCAATCAATCAATCAAGTAATCAGTCAATCAATTGATCGATCGACCAATCAATCTGTTAATCAGTCAGCATTTATTTGTATAGCTCTTTCCAACAGCCCAAAATGTTTTACATTAAAATGAAAAAATAAGCAAGAAATGCAACATAAATCATACAATAAAATCATAAATATTACATAAAAAGAAAAATGCCACAACACCGCTAGTGATTAAAAGTGATAGCTGAAAGAAAAACACAAAAAATCTAGAAGCGGTATATAAATTGTTTACAGAAAATTATATAAAGGTACAAGAAATTAAAATCCATTCTAGATAAATAGGTCTTCAGCTTTGACCTAAATATAAGCCATAGGTCACAGCTTGGGAGCAGCAACTGCAAGTACATTTGTACATAATTTGTACCTCAACCTCGGGACCTACAAAAGGAGTTGGTCAGACGACAACAAGGCCCTGCTATGATCAAGCAGAGTTGAAATATATAATAAATAATTGGGACAAGGCCAATATGGCTTTTAAAAAACATCGAGTTTTTAAAATCACTACTTAGTTGAATCATCATCATCATGATACACTGGAGAAAGACAGGGTATAGTCCAGGTAATGGGTCAAAAGATAACAAAGACAGGAACGACAAAGAACCACTATGAAAAAGCTTGAAGTAATTTCCAGGGCCATGACACACTGCTCCTTTTCATTTCCTTTGACTTATTATCTGTGCCAGGTTGTCCCGCTTGTTGTAAATAAAATACATTTCATCTAAGCATACGATAAAGAAATAGATCATCTCCTACTGCATATTTAACATCACTTCTTGGAATCTCACATTTCTGTAGTGCTCTCAACCCCTTATTTTATCTCAGCATACTTTCCCTATCTCATAGTGTTGATTCCTGGCAGCAATCCATTTACCTTCTGTCATTTTTATTATGGTACAAGGACAAAATAATTCCAGCCTTTCTCAATTTTCTTTCACTAAAAACAGAGAATTTATCTTAACTTTGTCCAATTCATTCTGATGACAGAGGAAGAAGGATCGGGGAGGAAGAGGAAGCAGATTACACTGGACCAGAGGGATAACAGAGTCTTGAACTTCCCTCTGATGTAATGGCTGTCCAGCAATGCAAGTCAAGAACAGTGTATATATTTGCGTGTTTGAGCTCAAATGTAAAATAACAACTCCTTCTTGATCTGGTTAAACTTGCAAGAGGGGTCAGTAATGAGCTAATCTTAAACAAATTTAGCATATTGTTTTATATTGTTTTGGCTATATGCACCCTTATCCCTTTGCACTTCAGATCCCATTAAAATGAAAGACTCCCATCTCAAGAGTTAACAGACCAAAGCCTTCACCCTGATTTTCAGCAATCATTCTTTTCCTCTCCACTCCTCCTGTCCTCCTTTATTTTCCCCAGAAAATGTTCCTTTTTATTACAAGTCATGGCTGTTTTTCCAAATCATTTCACCCAAAAGGTCTCCCTGGTGTTTTCTATTCAACTCCAAATCCACCTCAACCTCATCCCATCTGATTGCTACCTCACCCCCATACTGTATTTCATTCTTGCTCTGCCTCTCATGAAGCCCTCTATTTTGGTTATTAATCTACCTCTCTTTCATCATCATCCTCAAACATTCCTCATTTCCCTCTCCATTCACTACTACATCTCTACTTTTTTACCATTTACATACTGTTCCATTTGCACTCATTTTCTGAAAATATCTTTTCTCAATTTTTCTCTACCTATCATTTATCACTCTGTTAATTATCTGTTGCATGTAGTCAATGAGCATATAGAAAGCATATTAACCAATAGGAGAGAATTTAGTGGGAGATCTAACCACATTTCCAGGGGCTCCCAGTGTGCTGATAGTGACTCGGGGAGGTCATGTGTCCTCTGGGGGTTCTCTCCCACTTACTACATTCACAGAATGCTAATTAAGAATGTTAAGAACAGGGCAGGACTGTTCCTTGGACAGCACATTTTTTTAGCAACATAAGCACCACTATTGAAGAGATGACAGGGAGGAGATGATGGGTTGAGATTGTAATACTGAAAAGCAAAGTGTTGAAGAACCAATAAGTTGTGTGTGTGTGTGTGTGTGTGTGTGTGTGTGTGTGTGTGTGTGTGTGTGTGTGTGTGTGTGTGTGTGTGTGTGTGTGTGTGTGTGTGTGTGTGTGTGTGTGTGTGTGTGTGTGTGTGTGTGTGTGTGTGTGTGTGTGTGTGAGCGAGCACACACAATCTCATATTTGCCACACTTATCCCCAACCACTTAAGATACAGAATTTACATAACCCATTTGAATTCTCATTATTTCTCTTGGATGGATTTTGTGATTGGAATTTTCCCACAGAATTTTGCAGCCCATACTTACCCTAAAGGAGAGGAGTGTTGTAAAATTACCCTACCTTTTTGAAGGTAAAACAGTTAAAGCTTGATGTCATTTCGACATTTTATATGTTGATACCAATCATTAAAAGCATTTTCAGGACTGCTTTACCTAGATGTGCATTTATGTTTTTTGTAAATTAATTCATCCAAATGATATTCAGTTGGAATTTAATCCAATTACATTTTCCAAATGTTCATTAACTAAAATTGCATGATAATGTACAACCCATTTAATAGATTTTTGCTGGAAGGGCACATACGAATGATGATAAGGTAATGGGTGGAAGATGTTTTTTCTTGTGTGCCAAAACAGTGCAACAGAATTTATTCTTAACTCATTTTATTCTGTGTGTAATGAAAAACAGTATAGGAATGAGATAAAGGTGAACTGAAAGAAAAAAGACTGAACAAATTGGTAGTTTGCAGACAAGTAGCATTGTCCCATTAATCATCAGTTTGTTTTAGGTGAGTCTTGGCCTCATTCTGGTCGGAAACAGCTTATGTTGGAATTTGTTGTCACATCAGGGTTTTTTTTTTAAGTAATATTTGTACAGTGGCACACTCCAATTGGACTAATCTATGCTTATGCTTACTAATCAGATCAAACTAAATTCAACTGGCTTTAAAAATGCAAAGGTTACAAAAGTTGTGTTCAGGTTCTTGTTCAACATTCATCAGGATGGTATTAGACTGAGT
Organism: Antennarius striatus; assembly: GCF_040054535.1. Lineage (NCBI taxonomy): Eukaryota > Metazoa > Chordata > Actinopteri > Lophiiformes > Antennariidae > Antennarius > Antennarius striatus. The sequence continues at coordinate 11,732,058 of NC_090785.1, forward strand.
TCAGTTCAGTAACAGAAAGCACATTCCTAGGTCTTTTCACAATAGAACAGTTAAGAGTTGTCTTAAGCTGACATTCTTTGTCCAAATATAATGTCTGTGGGTGAAATTTGACTGAGACAGATGAAAGGAAGCACAGACATCCTGTATTGACAACAAATAGAAGGAAAACCCCACACAATTGTCTCATCCGGGTGTACCCTGCCTCTAACCTGCAGTCAGCTGGGATGGGCTCCACTAGACCCATGACCCGAAAGGCAGATAAGCAGCTGATTGTGATCATCTTGTCTACAAGAAAATGGATGGACGGATGCTGAGAAGGAAAATCCTGCGCAATGAGATGCTGAAGCAATGAAGCTTAATGTCATGCTTGCAATCAAAAGCACGTATCGTTACTCAACATACTGAGCTAAAGGGATTATCTTGTTTAGCAGATGCACAGCTGATGTTTGTAGACTATCCTTTGTATGTCATATATTAGCGTGTTTGTAGGAGAGAGAGAGAGAGGGAAAGAGAGATAGAGACAAAAAGAGAGATAGCCAGAGACACAGAGAGAGAGACACACACACACACACAGATAGATGATTTTGATCTGACTTGAATTAAACCTTTAGTTTCTAAAGTACAGATTTTTAGACAGCTCTTTTAGCAGTAGGACAATTTCATCACAAAAAAAAAACCCAAAACACTGTAGAACCTGGACTTGTGCGTGGCCTTTTGGATGTGCAGAGAGCATGGAACGTTAGTTGATATTAGATACTGACTTATCATGTTAGAGATAAAAACATTAGAGTTAAGCTTCTATGCTGTCTTCCATAATAAAGATATGCTTTAACTATAAAAGCCATGAAAATGGTCTACATTAAAACCATAAAAAGTCTGCCAATTAACAAAGACTCTGTTTTATCGAAGGTAATTTTAACCTTCATTAGTTTGAAGCTGGATAATGTATCCGCAAGAGGACACAAGCCAGTGTCTCATTGTGCCGGTCCCAAGGCCGGATAAATACAGAGGGTTGCATCAGGAAGGGCATCCGATGTAAAACTTTTGCTAAATCAAACATGCGAATCAATATGACTTCCATACCGGATTGGTCGAGGCCTGGGTTAACAACGACCGCCATCGGTGCTGTTGACCTACAGGGTGCTGGTGGAAATTGGACAACTGTTCGAAGAAGGAGGGAAAGAAACTGTGTTCGTAGGAAGAGAAAGAAGAGGAACGCCAGGAGTATAGAACTGAGAGTAGAGACGTAGAACGTTGGAACTATAACAGGAAAATGTAGAGAGTTGGTTGACATGAGGAGGAAGGTAGATATACCGTATGTCCAGGAGACCAGGCAGAAAGGTAGCAAGGCTAGAAGTTTAGGAGCAGGGTTCAAGTTGTTCTATCATGGTGTACAGTAGAAGAGGATGCAGAAGACAGGGTTAGATGGAGGCAACTGATTCACTGTGGCGACCCTTGAAGGGAAAAGCCGAAAGGAGAAGAAGAAAAAGATTAATTTGAAGCTGGATGATGTAGGGAATCGAAACTAATGCTGTTAATGGATCATCTTGACTGGTGCCTAATGCATTAATCCACACCTTTGCTCGCAGAAGCAGCAATAATATGTTCGGTTACCTGAAGAGATGAAAGAGAATCTGGAAATTTATTTCCATATTTGGTCTGTTGATAATATGTAACCATCTGGTTTTGATTCATCTGGTTTGTTTTTCTCTGCCTAGGCTTAATAGTTTTTAAAAAAAATATGCAACCTTAACCCTCCCATTTTTACACCTTCACCTTATTGCTTAATGGTAATCTTTGTTCAGAATAAACAGAAATATCCATTTCAGCTAATATATCTCTTTCACACTATTAGTTTGGCCCTTCGGTTTGGCTCTTGCTGTCAAAGAATAAAAATAAAAAAGTTTTTAAAAAATGCATTTGTGTGCATTTGTGAACTCTTGGGGCAGAGCTGATGCTGTCAAATATAATGCAGATTTCTTGCTTATGCTTGCTGACAACACCTATTTTCTTATTGAGCGTGAGGGGAGTGTTTGTCAGTCAAATCGCCCCATCTTATCTCCCATACTCAATTCTCTTCTTTTCTCAATATCAACCATTATATGCTGTCAACAGCTTTCATTATTGCCATGTCCAGCTATCTCATATTCTGGCCTGTCTGCCCTTCTCCAATTTCCCTTGTTATCCCTACATGCTAATTTGAATGAACATCATTCTAGAAAAGTGCAACAAAAAAGCTGAAACAGCATGTCTGCACCCACATACACACTGGCTGTTTCACTCATAAATCATCTTTACATTTCTTGTAGACCAGAAGTCGGCCCTTGCAGCTTATATATGAGAATAAAACACTGTCCTGGTTACAATCATATAGTTCACTGAGTGAGATCACGTAAAATGTGCCTAACCAAGTCTGGCTTATGCCAATACACTGGCACAAAGTGTATATACTGTTGTAACAAGCCACATGTGTGTAACACGAATATGTAAAGTGTGCGTGTGCGTTACTCAATAAACATATTTAATTCAATTAAATTTAACACAAAACACCGTATTTATCCCCAAGGTGCAGTTTATTCACTATAATAGAAGATATAAGACCATAAAGAAAAGAAACAAAAATCGCGCTTTGAATTTTCATGGATTTTATTGATAAAGACACTGAAAGTCATAATAACAAAAGGGAAATCTAAAGTTGTCACCTTTATTCATGAGTCAGGCACATTATAAGACTTGTTTTCCTGAAACTGTCCTGTCCTTGCTACATTCCTATGAATATGGTCCAGGAGTGTTAGAGAGTTCTCTGAGTACTGGCTTTACCCCAAATAAGGAAGTGTATCATTATGTGAGCGTAGATCTGGAGAAAGTTTATGACAGGGTGCCCAGAGAGGAACTGTGGTATTGTATGAGGAAGTCTAGAGTGGCAGAGAAGCATGTTAGAGCGATGCAGGACATGTATGAGGACTGTAAGACAGTGGTGAGGTGTGCTGTAGGTGTGACAGAGGAGTTCAAGGTGGAGGTGGGACTGCATCAGGGATCAGCTCTGAGCCCTTTCTTGTTCGCTATGGTGATGGACAGGCTGACAGACGAGGTTAGACAGGAATCTCCATGGACTATGATGTTTGCAGATGACATCGTGATCTGCAGTGAGAGCAGGGAACAGGTGGAGGAGAAGCTAGAGAGGTGGAGGTTTGTCCTGGAAAGGAGAGGAATGAAGGTTAGCCGCAGTAACGTGTGTGAATGAGAGGGACCCAAGTGGAAGAGAGAGGTTACAGGGAGAAGAGATCAAGAAGGTGGAGGATTTTAAGTACTTAGGGTCAACAGTCCAGAGCAATGGAGAGTGTGGAAAAGAGGTGAAGAAGCGTGTACAGGCAGGTTGGAACGGGTGGAGAAAAGTGTCAGGTGTGATGTGTGATAGAAGAGTTTCAGCTAAAATGAAAGGAAAGGTGTACAAAACTGTGGTGAGACCAGCGATGTTGTTTGGTCTAGAGACAGTGTCACTGAGGAAAAGACAGGAGACAGAGCTGGAGGTAGCAGAGATGAAGATGCTGAGGTTCTCTCTGGGAGTGACCAGGAAGGATAGGATCAGGAATGAGTACACCAGGGGGACAGCACATGTCAGAGGTTTTGGAGATAAAGTCAGAGAAGCCAGACTGAGATGGTTTGGACATGTCCAGAGGAGAGATAGTGAATATATTGGTAGAAGGATGCTGAGTTTTGAACTGCCAGGCAGGAGGCCTAGAGGAAGACCAAAGAGGAGGTTTATGGATGTAATGAGGGAAGACATGAAGGTAGTTGGTGTGAGAGAAGAGGATTCAAAGGACAGGGCTAGTTGGAGGAAATTGATTCGCTGTGGCGACCCCTGAAGGGAAAAGCCGAAAGGAAAAGAAGAAGATCATTATGTGAGAGAAGCTGGAAAAAACTACTAACCCACCTACTACTTTATTACTAACTGTTGTCACGTGAAACAAGTTGCCAACTGTTTCAGTGATCTAAATGGGCATGTCTATTAAGAATTCCGGACAGTATCGGCACTACCTGATGCAATCATGACAACATAAGGTTACCTTCAGAAGCAAAAATTCCACCATGGTGACTCATTAATGTTAAGGTTTTGAGGATGTTTTTAAAGCTGCACCTACAGTAATTGTTGTTATTATGGTTTCCTGTATGATTTGTTGTGGGGAACTTAACTGTCACGTGCGTGAGGAATTATTTTGACACATCAATTGGCCCCCACAGTCTTGAGCTTAACCCCATTCAAAGTCTATGGGATGTGCTGGAGAAGACCTTGCAGAGTGGTTTGACTCCTATCCTCAATACAAGATCTCAGCCAAAAATAAAGGCAATTCTGGACAGAAATAAATGCTGTGACGTTGTACGAGGTTGTCGAAACATTGCCGCTGCAAATGCGCACCTCAATCAAAGCTACAGGCAGTCCCACGAAATATTAGAGTGTGTGACTTTTTTTTTTGGCCGGGCAGAGTATTATAGCTCCATCTCCATCTGCTAACATAAAACAGCAATGTCCTTGTAAGGCTTATTTTTTTGCCCTACAAGCTGCTTGCTTTTTATTACTCATGATTATGGCCACTGTCTCTATGGGTCAATTTTTTTTTTCCACTCCAGTTACAGAATCACCTCCTGTTATTGTAAAAGCTTCTTTTGAAAATCCATCGAGTCATGATTGGGGCTGTAGCTGCTATCTTTGTGGTGACATTGGAGATTGATGAGATATGAGAAAATCAATCAAAATTTCTGGCAAATAAAGGAATTTCATGGCCCTGCAATTTCGTGCTCAGGACACGTCAGCTTTGTATTGCATGGGTGTCACATTCTCATCAGGGGGAAAAACCCACCCTCAAGGTCTGATGTCTGTTCAGAGTGTACCATGTATTTCACATCAGTGTCAAAGTGGAAACATTTCAAACGTTAGACCTTGTATCAGTGGTCAGAGAGGGTTTCTAAACCTTTAACTAGCTTCAATAAAATTGCGAATGTAGCAATATTAAAAACAAAGTGGTCTGTATTCAAAATCCTTCAAACAACATCGTCAACAATAACAGTAAACTGTACCTGCTGGAAAACACTAGGGGATGTCCTATAACACACATATAATAACAATATATATACAAACACTTGTAACAAAAATATACATAAATTCAGAGAAGAACCAATGGAGAAACACAAAGCATAGGAATCGAAGGAATCGAGCATTTAGCAGAGGAGGCTTGCATTTTCCAATACAAACCATCAGGTCTGGTTTAAATACAAACATTCATGTTGTGCCTTAAATGACAAAACTGAAGACTAGATATCATGATGTTCTGAGCACAGAAAATTGAAGGACATAATCAACTGGTTATCCCTAGCAAGGGACAAAACTTTAATCTTGACCTTTGACATTAGACAGTGGTGCACTTACTAAGGTGAAGTTTCCCCTGGATGTATTGCTCTGTCATGCTGAAAAAGCATCTGGGCATTGCAGAAGAAAACCAAATGCGTTGACTGACCTACTTAACATAAAGATGTATTAGTGCCTTCTATGGCAACTCTAAAACAACCTAAAGCATTTGGTCTAATTTCCATGGTTATGTGATATGTACTGTATGTATAACTACCTTTTTTGTGTTTGATGACACAACTTTGGAGCCAGATGAAGTGGCCAATCAATCAGCTTGTATTTGTAAAGCGCTTAATCACATCAACAGACATTTCAATGCTCTGGTGCAGACCAAGGGCCAAAAATTAAGTCTGATTACATTAAGTTACTTAAAATCTAAGACCCAATAAAACCAACAAGGAGGCCACAGATACATAAAATTGACACAAGAGACTGTCAAATAATGTCAGAGATAAAAAGCTCCCCCCAAGATTGTAAGCTTTATTCCTATGCAGCACAGCTAAAAATACACCAAACTTTAATTGACCTAGCCAGTCTAAAATACCAAGAACACTGCAGGACAGCTGGTGTAGCTGTATTCAGGGGGGGGGGGGGGTTAAATGGGGACAGAGCAATCTTCTTTCTTTTTTGTCAAATTCATAGTAAGTTCTCTCATACCACTTTAGGAGTTTCACGTACGGGAAATAAAATCATTGTTATTGATACTGTCATTGTCATGTCATTTACACATTTTTTTTTTTTCATTTTTGTGAAGCCAAATGGGTCTTAAATTCTGGACAGGTATGCCAACAACTTAATATGAACTGAGGATGAGGAGAAATGCTGTGACACATTGCAGTGTGTGCAAAATGCTCTTGTCAGATTCAATCTATGCCACAGTGTTTAACAGTACATATGATGGTGAATCCCATAGGGTTCCATTTACAGAACAAGAATACTGGACTATTGACTTACTTAATCACTGACTTAATGACTTTCTATTGCTTCAGGATCTACAGACTCACAAACATGATGCCTGACGGTCAGGCATCATGTTTGTGAGTCTGTAGATGAGGTGTGGTCAGGCCCTGACCACACAATCATCAATGAACAGGTGGGTATGAGTATATTTACTATGTTGACAATGTTGGCATGGTGGTAGGAATCTGAGGCCTTTGTTGTTCAGACGCCCGCAACAACACTTTCATTGTGTTGCATTATGCATTGTGCCACATTGTGCTGGTGCACAATAGAGCTCAATAATTAAGCCAGATTGTGGAAAAAGTAGTAAGTTTAGCATGCATGCTGTAAAACTGTCAGGAATTCCTCGTTTGTCCCATGTTACTCGCTCATATTTGAGAGAAATATTCAAAAAAGGCAAGATAATTAATTTACATAGTTGCTTTTGTCAAGAGGCTTTAACCTGGGGGTCAGACCCCTGCCAAAGGGTCGCAAGATAAGTCTGAGGGATCATCAAAAGAATAAAAGGTTCAGAATGAAGGGAACTCTCTATAGGGTTTTTTATTTCTCCATCTTTCTTTGTTTTGTCAGTGCCTCACAACTTTACTTACACAGTATTTGAAAATTACTGAGCACAACTGCTGTTTTTGAATTATACATTGTCATTTGTCTACCCTAGCTTTACTATATTTCTTATTTTAATGTGTTCTCCAGTATCATATCTTTTACAGTTTCAGTTGTTATGTAGACATTACATCTAACATTCCTCTACCAGTAATTTTATTTATCCAGAAATGAATGTGTGTATCTTCACATGTTGCTTCCACAGTAACAGAAGGTGGGGGTTACGATTTACAGCCGAGTGTGGGGTTTTTTAATAGTGTTAAAATTTTTCCTCTGAGATAGAAGAATATGGAGGATATAAATCATTACCAGAGGTGTGCTGCTTATCACTACCTCTATATCTGGCAAACAAACAATATTCATATTGCAACAAATCACAGTGGATTTCATTTTCTACATGGGGAATTTTTGTTTGCTTTTTTCATATCAAGTCATTCTTTCTTACAATAAATGTAGTTTTTTTTTAGATTTCAAGAAGTTGAGCTGGGTATCGCAAACTCAGTCATTCTTTTTTTCGCACTGAGAGCACCACCATAAGGCAATACCTGCTACAATAACTTTACCATGAAACCTCTCCACTCTAATTGAAAACTCTTTATTCTGTTGGGACAGCTGTCTGATATAAACTCAACTGGCCCACCTGAGTTTGAAGACAGAAGACAGTTTATGTTCTACGTTGCATCTGTTTGTTGAATTCCTATCTGTGGGACTTGTGGTGCATTCATGTTTTCAATTGTGACTTTCTGACCATTGCCCAAGAAAAGGGCATCTGGTATCAGCAACCAGGACTTTCCTGTCCAAAATAATTTTGGTTACATTAAGAGGACACATCTGAAGTGTGACAAACCTCTATGCAAAGTCTCAAGATGAAAAGGTGCAAAAGTGGACTAAAGACATGCTTTGGAATTTGAAAACTGTAAGCAGAATTGAACAGTAGATTGAGAGATGACGCTTGCACTTAGAATCAATTATCAGTAAACGAAGGGACTGACGATTGGCTAAATGATCAGACTCCACCAGGTTTCTATCAGCAGGATATTGCAGTGAACAGCTCATAATGGTAGCACCCCTGTAAAATAAACAAACCATTACGGCTTGTAATTGCTGAAGACTCGTTTAATAGCTATTCTGCTTTTCCTGTTGTGGACAAATAAATTAATTCAATTACTCTTCAAGTCCAATTTTTAATTAGTCTTCCATTTGTAAATCTATATGGTTTAAACTCCACAGCAGAGAATGGAGAGATTTATATGCATGCAATTTGTACAAAATGAGTCTCTGCTAGCAGCTGAGACAACAGGACAGTGGGTCAGTCATATAGGGTGATAAAGGTGTCATTCAACGTCCAGCATTGGACAAATTTATGAATATAAAAAATAAGTGTCTCACAGATGAATTTCACTTTGTCCATTGTTGTGAATGACTGAGCTTATTGAGCATGTCCCTCTCAAACTATGCTATCACCCATTAATGAACCTAATTAAACTGTGGAATATCCAGTTGAGTATTTTTGAGTATTCATAGCATGGGAAGTCAAATACAAACTGGAATTATATAGAAATAGAGGGTGAATTGGCAAAAGTTTACCTTCACTTTTATTTCATTTTCACACAGCACACTAAAATGTTGAGAATCAGAGTTTGAGTTATATGTAGTACCATACCTTTGTAGACACATATAGTAATGTATTAGTCGTGTCATTTATGTTAGTCAGGCTGCTACTTAAATGCTTCCCTCTGATATTTGCTTAAATTTCTAATCATGCCAAATACTTGTCTTTTAGGCCAACTGTCTTGGTGTGAAGCACAACGCATTTTCATGGATATTTTTTGAACTGCACAAAAGAAAAAATGAAAGTGAAGACACATGATGATTGATTGATAGACAGACGGGGTAGAGGAGACTTCTTAATTGGCGGACTGTGGAGGATTGTGCGACGTGTTGATGTGTGAGAACGGAAAGGGATTGATTTGGACTGACAAATGATGGGCCTGATGGAAAGAAGAGAGCTGTTTTCTGGCTATTATCTGTGATTACACACCAAATTGAACTCTAAGGAAAATTTTGTACAAATTTACTGTGAGCAAAGTTCAGAAATGAGGTGAAGGGAACAGTGTTATTTTCTCTGTCTGAGGTTTAAGGGTATAATTAGCAGCAGGGTACCAACTTCCCTTTACAAAACCTGTATAAGTGGGATCTGTCCTCTCAGACCGAATCAGCGGGAGCTCACCGCCATCAGGAGCTTTCTCTCCACAGTGGTTCAAGATGATCCTGCATTTTATGGAGCATGTACCAAGGAATTCACATTCTTGTCAGTTTTTGGCACACTGCCGTATTTCAAAGCACAACAATGTGTTAAACCAATGATATACATGTCCGGGCTAAAACTCTTGACTAAATGTATATATGAAAATGAGATCTAACTCAAGGTTTCTGTGACCTATTATCCCTCTTCATCAGCACCAAATACAAGTATATTAATGTGATTCATAACCAATCATGGCTGTGCTCAAGCACTTCTTCTCCCATGGTGTAAAAAACACAGAACAAGAGGAACAGCATTAGTCAAGATTATTTCTCTATGGGAAGGCAAACTCAGAGTATATCCAACAATATGAGAAAAAATATGTTTAGCCAAGTCTATCACAGCTTTTGATTTCATGTGCCTTTCTCATGGCCGTTCCTTTGTCTGTATTCCTACTGTAAGCCAAGCGTTTATTGGGTGTATTGATGACTTAGATGTCTCTCAGCATAATTTCTTGATCAACATCCCAGCACCATCTTCCTCACATCAGTGGGAATTTGATATTCATGTAAAAAATGTTACATGCAAACATTTCAGTGTTTATTTTTTTTGCACATATTATTTTCATTTCTGTGCAATAATGAAGGTTGTGATAATATACTCCAGTCTAATAGTGCTCAATTTATGTATCGTAAAATCATAAAGGGATGATAAACGGCCTGATGAACAAGAATACAATGGCTCTAAAGTTGTTTATAGGAGATGAAGTTGAAAAGCTGTGCTTCACTGAAGATAAAAACTCTATTGTGATGTCAAAGGTGCCTCCCTAGGGGACTGCTACGTCTGGTCCTGGCCTCCGGTGGGAAACAGAATGGTTCTCCAACCTATTCAGAACAGACAACTCAGTGACCTTGCATGCTGTCACTTTCCTGCTAGACTCAAGGGACGCCCAGCAGTTTTGGTGGTCTGCTGCATTGCAGTGCATCTCTTTTTATGTTCTGTCCTCTTGAACAATTGATCGCCGTAGGAAGAAAAGCTCTTTGCATCATCGGCAGTTTATTAAACTACACTGTTTTCTCCTCTCATGTGTCCTCTGCCCTTCTGAAATATCTTGGGAGTCTATCCCAAATCTCATTATAACATGTATAGTGACAATAAAGGCTTTCTATTCTATTCTATGTAATATGAACACAACATACTCGTAAGAGTGCATCACCAAAGAGCACCTGACGTATTTTTTCCACGTTATATGCCTACTTTGTAATCTTTACTTTCACACCATGCTCTTTTTTTCTTGGCCATACTTGCAACATCATCTGTGTCTTGTGTGTCCTCAGTAATAGATGATGTCATACTTTGTGAATTTTTCAAACTTGGAAAAAAAATGAGGAAACCCTGTTTTGTTTGGATTATGCAAAATAGTTTAAATCACAGTAAAATGAATCTGAGTCTTCTACTGACCCTTCTGTCTCTCGTCTTGTTTTGTCTCTCTTTACTACAGCCCAATTGTCAATATCAGAGACTGTTCAATATATTGTGGTTGTTTTGAGCTGAGTATTCATTTTATTCACACTTTTCTGGGATGGTGATGCTCTATTTTTCTCTTTTTATACATTTGGTCTACATGTGATATCGAATAGAAAAGAAAATATGATAAAAACAATGTTTTGAAAATGACAGATTGACAATGACAATTAGTCATTATTTGTTACAAATGGTAAAAAGACTGTTTGATATTGTTTACTTTAGTCCATAGTCTTTACATGTGATTTGACTGATATCTGTTACTGGGTTGTGATTTAGCATCTGAATTGATTGTAGTTTATTTTTTAATGGTTTTGCTTCTGCCAAGTTAGTAATATTTTTGCGGGCCAGGGTTTGTTTTTCCTTCAGTCTGCTACCAAGATTACTCAAAAGTCATGAACAGATGGGGATTTTATTTTATTTTCAATCAATTAAATATTGATGATCATCCATATTGTCATCTGGATCTGGAATCTATCTTTATCACCGAGTGATGCAAGGAAAAACAAGTTTTTTGCCGGTAATTCATAAATAATGTCACAATACTTTGACAAAATTACATGACTTCCTTATAATACCTTTGACAGATCAAAATCTGGAACCAAGTACAGTAGAAATATGAATCTGATGATTTCTTTGACTGCAGACAGAAATATAATCATTGTAGAACAATATATCATGACTCCTCAATCCTGCAACCAACAAATTGTAGCTGAAACTGTGCCGAATCATTTAGATGTCAAGTTGAAGAAGAAGAGGAAGAAAAAGAAGAAGAAGTTGTTGTTTTTTTGCAAAAAACTTTAATCGCACTCAAACATTTCACAATTTTACATTAGATGAAAGTGCTAAAGTGCTTCAAAAATACTAAAAACCAGTAAAAAAGAAATACAATTTAAAAATCAGTGCATTATATCAGGAAATTTGCAAGAAGAAGAAGAAGGGAAATTATTATGTTTTTACTCGTTAGTAATCATGCATATAAATATGTTTTTTGTACAGGCCCCTGAAACAACCAAGCACACACACAAGGGGCCTGTAGGCATGCAGTAAATACAGAGAGGCAGAGTGACGGGCAGCCCCATCTTTGGAGCGCCCCAAATGAGCAACTTGTGAGGGGGATGGTGTCTTGCTCAAGGGCACCTCGGCAGTGCTAGGAAGGTGAGCTGACACCTCCCACTGCCAGCTCACACTACAAGAGTGAATGGTTGGGAGCGGGAATCGAACTGCCGATCTTGGATCATTGGAGGACCCGCTCTACCGACTGAGCTACTAAATAAATAGGAAGCTCGTGATCTAGATCCCGAAAAAAAGGTATTTGTGAAAAATATTTTGTTTGTTTGTTGTTTTTTTGTTGATCGTATTGTACAGGTAGTTGCAGCAAAGAGTCCACAGACTGGGTGCATTTCTATGCAGTCTCATACTACAGGATATCAGTGTTATATCTCAAAGTTTTTAGATTAAAAATCATAGAATGATTGACAGAGAGTCTCTGATTTTTATCTTTTTATGAGGGCCTGCTTCTCAATTGAAAGTTTCCCTCTGCCTGCAACATTCTATTAAAGCTTGACAGCATGCTCCAAAGTCTTTGTTCATTTACGTTGAAAAAGTGATTGATATTCTTGGAAATGCACTCATTCCCTTTTCTTTTAAATAATGCGTATTTTAGATACTAAGAAAACAGCTGCTTTTAAGCCAAGCACAAACTCGAAAATAAACAATCAAGGACAACTGATCAATTTGCCTTACTTTAAAAAATCTACTCACCTGCAACTCAAACATTTTCTGATTAAACTAATATTTTATATGACAGAAACGCAACAGAAATCAATAGTCAATAGATGCTGGAGAAATTATGAATGTGTGTCCCCTCAGGGTACTTGTGTTTTTCTTGCAATTTTAAAACAAAAGCCACACAAAAGTCAGTCGTACGTGATTTCTTTATTTGTCTGTTTTCTATTGTATACAGTAGTGAGCTCGGATTTTCAGCACAATGGACAGTTCCTGTGTCTGCAACATTGGGAGGTTCGATCTTTTTGTCAAAGACTGAACCTCCCAATCTTTGACAAAAAATGTCAGCAATATAAAAATTTTAACAAAAAAATTCAAAAAACAAATTGGTTACACTTCTACATTTCACTGTAATGTGCATTCCTGTTAGTAATTACAACAGTGATTAGAATCAGAAACTCAGGCCTTTCTCCAGCGCTGCTTGGACAATACAGCACAAGCTCTAAAAGAAGATAATTTGTTCCAACAAACTGAAGAGGGGCGGCTCCGTTATCAGGATTGAAATACTCAAGTATGAAAATTAGTATGTAAGAGTTTTGTTTTATTTCAAATAATTTGTGTTCTTATCTATAATTGGTTGCTGTGTAATTGCACTGTCACACCTTCCAATGATATCTCAAACAATAAAGTCAAAACCAGCTGATTTCATAAACACAAACATAATTTACTTTTAATTCATTAATTGGGACATACTCACTATGTTTATTATTATTATTATTATTATTATTATTATTATTATTATTATTATTATTATTATTATTATTAATAGTAGTAGTAGTAGTAGTAGTAGTAGTAGTAGTAGTAGTAGTAGTAGTAGTAGTAGTAGTAGTAGTAGTAGTAGTAGTAGTTGTTGTTGTAGTAGAAGTACTAGTAGTCATTGAAACCTCTTTAAAAACATTACGGATTGTTCGAGTCTGGACCCCAAGAAGCAGAGACTGACTCCAGTGGAAAAATCAACAGTTTATTGCTCAGGCTGAAAACACAAGTGAGCAAAGGGAACCAAAAGCAGCAGAGCAAAAAACATGACAAAAGTCCACATACTAGGAAAAAGAACAAGCAGCTGAGAGACAACTAGGGACACCAACACCACGGAACAGGATGGAATTATCTGGCACCCTCTTTGGAGAAGACCAGGCCTTTTGAGCAGAGGCTGATCAGCAGAGTGATCAGATAGAGGAGCCAGCCACACCCGCTGCCACAGCTTGACCGGTCAGGAGAAAACCAGCTTAACACAAAAACAGACCTGCCGAGCATACAAAAAGAACAGAACCATGACAGTAAGCCTTGACTATTCAAATTTTTACCTAACTATTTAGAGAAATTACGAAAAACTCAACTATGGGTTCTGACATTCTTTGTTATGATAGCTGCAGCCGCCACTGGAGGCGCTACCTGTTTGAAATAGCTGTTCTTCATGTCAATAAACATGGCAGCTCCACAGAAGCAATTCACTTGTGTAATTGGCATACAGGCTTTGCAACCATCGCTTTCCTGAAGATGAGCTTCAAAATCCAGTCGTGACTGAATGACAGAAAGACAGTTATCTCTAAAAGAGTTTGATTTCTCTAGTGTTTTGATGTTTTAATTCCATTATTATTTGGATGCTAAATTAGCCTTGTTTTTATCATGAAAATTTAGCAAACACATTCTGTTTTCTGTTAGTGAAATACTGATTATGATACTTTATTTTCTAAAGAAAATCTACAAGGATGCTGAGCCATTTATAGTCTTTATCCCATTTGCTGGTAGGTTGCACGCTTTTACGTGGAACGTCAGATGTATGATTGGATTTACAACTGCCCCCCGAGATCAGTGAGCAGACAGGTGAATTGTTGTGTGATGAATATGGTTCATTCTGTGTGTGTGTGGGGGGGGGGGGTTACACCACAAGGTGGGACAGCGCAGGCAGATATCATCTAGGAGGGTGATGTGTTTTATGATCCTCGTCCATTCTGAAGTAGACTGACAGAGCTTTTCTCTGGAGTCGTTCAAGTGGAACTGAAGTTCTCATGCACGAGTTCAGTTATGGACACATAGCTCATTAAGAAACAGTCTATCACACCCCGCTGCTCACTTTCAAATGTTTCCCACACATTTCAACTTCTAGTCTTCTGTTCCTTATTTGTCTCCAGCACATCAACACACACACACACACACACACACACACACACACACACACACACACACACACACACACACACGCACACACACACACACACACACACACGAAGCCACAAAGCTCTTTTTTTTTTCATCACTCTTGGTTTCCTTCTCTCCCCACTGCCTGTTTTCATTTCATCATTTTCAATGTGGGACATGTATAACAGTAACTTTACTTCTGGGACCTCTTTGCTTTGTTTCATATATTTTGATCTTTACTGTTTGAAATTACCCCCCCCACACACACACACACACACACACACACCTCACACACACTAGGGGATTTTAGGATTTAGAGAAAATGAGGAAGGGGAAATCAGTAGGATACCTGACCACCCTTAAATCGGAGCCCTTGAACTGTAATTAAACTGCTTCACCAATGATGAGTAGTAAACTGCTGTATATGGCACAAGGTTGTCTATTCTAAAGCATACAAAAGTACTGAGATTACATCTGATGTTGAGGCAGATGATGATATTTTAAAACGTGTAGTTCAGTCAAATCTGAAAGGAAGGCAGGAAGAAAATGTACTATCTATTATACCAATTTAAACAAAAACGACAATCCCACCATAAGGTCTATTAGTTCAAATTTTGTCTGGATCACACTGCTAAGTAATGCTGTTTCTGCACCATGGCAAGAAGCCAGTTCTTTTCTACAGAATTTTATGGGTTTTACATAATATATAATACTTGAATAAATAAAACTCAAACACTCAAATAAATAAATAAATAAATGTTAACTGGCCTTAGATTGACTTATAAAAACAGTCTATTAATTTTAAAAACCATAATAATATCTCAAACTGAATGAAAGCAAATCTCGTTTCATATTACCAGACCCCTTGGAGCAAATGTGTGTTTATTGGTGTTGTGAATATTGTGGTGTCTCTCTTGAAAAAGAGCTAAAAGGCTAAAATGTGAGTGCGAATGTAAATAATCCATTTGGCAGTAGCTGAAGGACAAATACTCAAACCAATTCCAAGACTGGGACGTGTCTCAACTTACCCAGTTTTACTGCAAACGGCTGCATATCAATTTAACACTGGCTAGTAAACTGTTAATATATGCTGCATATAAATGACTTGTAAGAGCTTCTATATGTAAATATTAAGTGTCTCATAGTCCTTCAGCTCAAAAGCTGTTTATTAGATGTTCTATTTTCAACACTCACATAGTACTAAACAATGCCTATGGCAATGAGTGAAGATGTGTTTTTAAAGAGTTAAGTCTTCTCATAAGCCTTCATAACACTCCTACACTCCTATCTGTTATTTGTGTGTTAACAATACAGGTTCATGGCAATAGCAGCAAGTTCCTAAATGCAATCGATTTCACTTGGATGTCATGGCAGACCTCCATCAACTACAGTATCTGATAACTACAGCACAATATAATAAAGCTAAAGCCCACATCAAAATAACCTAAAAATAAAACCATTTTTGCCCAATATTGTACAATAAGGTAAAAAAAAACAACTACTCTTACAGTATAATAACAGAGGCAAATTCATAACAAAGCATGAAATAAGAGTTTGATTTATACAAATGCAGTTTGTTTTGGTTGTTTCTGGTTTGTCATTACTTCTGTCTTCTAGCGTTGCAGATCCCTAAAGGAAAGACCTCAGGTTTTGAATGGGAAGAATCAATGATTCCTCTTTCATACTTGCACGGTTAATGATCTTGACTGGAAAAAACAGATGCTCCAATACAATAATTTTGACTACAGTTAGTGCAAAGTAGATTTTTATTGCCTCCACAGAGAATTAATGTGTTCTCCTGTGTTGGTTGGCAAGAAGCATTCCACCCAGGAGCAGATAATGTGAAACAGGAAGATCCAGGAGTTTATTTCATGTTCTTTAACACTGTAAAGGTTTTTACAAAATGCTAAATGGATTAGTCAGATTTAAAAGCTACCACCATGCTGACAATTAAACATGGATGCCTGTGATGATTTGTTGTAAGCAACTTGAACGATGAATAGGTAGAGGTTGAAAACTTAGGAGAATCTTGTGATCCATGGGGTCCTCTTTATGACATTTTATGCTGTCATCCTGAGCTGGTTGCCATGCAGTGATGAGGACAACGTTAATTTACTGTTCTTTGACAAAATAATCTCTCATCCGGGAGGATTTCTCCTTTATCTGAAAATGATGCATCATGCACTGGGTTGTGTTCTTCCCCATCCTATTCATCTAATAACCCCTACTCTTCTAAAATCAATGCTGTCTTGTTCATCCTGGACAAGACAGGACATCAGAAAAAATTACTGGAAATGAAATGTATGCTCATGTCCTTAATACAGAGAGGACTGGCAGAGCTGTCTGCAGCAGTAACATTATTGCTTCAGAGATGAATGTGCCTGATTGTAGAATTATTAGTGAAAAATCCTTTCAAGAATTTTTTTTTAATTTTGTCGATGAAACTGTTTGATCTCTAGTGTGTGTGTGTGTGTGTGTGTGTGTGTGTGTGTGTGTGTGTGTGTGTGTGTGTGTGTGTGTGTGTGTGTGTGTGTGTGTGTGTGTGTGTGTGTGTGTGTACCTTTGTGATCTCTGTAGTGCGTAACCTACTCTGTGACTGTGACTCTATTCTTACTGCAGTGTCAATGACCTGTAGACAGTTTCTGTCCCTTAATGGTCTTCAGCTTTTCTTTTCTTTTTTCTTTGAGACCTAAACATAACGTTTGGATTATTTTTGACACCAAGACAACACGGGGGAAAATCAAGTCCTTGAATTGTAGTACAAATGCAAAAGTAGCTCATGATAAGCTTATCTTTAATTATAGTTTGTGTATCTCCTCAAAGGAGAGTTTTCTTGCCCAACTGGTCATTGGCTGTTGTGACTGCTTCAGGGTCGTTCATGTCACCAACTAGTCATTCATTTGTGCAAAGACACAACGCCAGGTAGGCAAGAATCACAACCAAATGGCAGAATAATGTGGAGGTATCATTTGTGACGAACACAGCTGCAAATCAGTGAGTGCAACATTTCTTCTTGTTAAAACCCTCTTATTATTTAATGAGCTCTGACTGGAATAAGAGCAGGAAAACAGAAACTTTTCGTGGTTTCTCAAAAACTATGCTTTAGTTTTCTGGGAGAAACTTTCAGTAATGGATGTGAAGAAGATCTGTGAATCTGAATTTTGAATAAATAAATGGTGAAGGCATGTCTCTACCCCTCTCCAGGTACTGCACCCACAGTTTTCATTATATTATGAATATTTTTTTTAAAGGCTCTTCATGGCATTGTTGCTGAAAGTGAAAATGCAATGCATAATCTACATCTATTCCCAGAAGCACCCTCTTAAAATGTATAAGAATTTTCCTTGAACCAAAATTTGCCCCTGTAAGAAAAATTCAACACCCGGCACTGACAACTTCTCAAGATCTTTGAAAGTAAAGCAGACAAGAAAACAAACATCACCTGTATGCTTAAAGCACTTGTTGGTCGATGCAAAAACAGGCACAAGAGTGTTGACAAAGCAAAAAAAAACAAAAAACAAGAGAAATCCAAAGCAGAACAAAAACACAGATTAAATATTTAATCACGTAATTATGCAAAATGAAGACTGTGGTCAATGCAGCACATTTATGGATTTATTTAGGGGAAAAACAGCCGTAGCTGAGACGATCCGGGGAACACCACCATGTCCGTTTTGTGACTGACGTGTGGTAATAGTTTTTATTATGGTGGACTCCAGATGGAATTACACATCAGAGACGCGTCACTTAGAGGCAAAGCGCGCTTCGTGCTGCCGTCGTTCCCCCCGAGCTGGTGCGTCTGCCAAACCTTAAACACGCGTGAACGTGGAAGTAAAAATAAAATAAAAAAAAGATCAGTGACACATTTAATCCATGCTGGAAAAACAGAGAGGGGGGGGAGAGAGGGAGAGAGAGAGAGAGAGAGAGAGAGGGAGAGAGGAGGCGGTGTCTGGTTACCGAGGAGGGGGAGGAGGAGAAGGAGGAGGAGGAGGAGGAGGAGGAGAAGGAGAAAGCTTCTGGTCCACTTGTCCTCGCATCTCCCTTTTGCCGTCAGCCCTACTAACAGTCGGGAGCCTCCGGAGGACCCGGGGCCGTGGACTTATACTCTCCCCCCCTCCCCGCTAATCAAAATTAAAAACCGGCAAACTATCCCAGGTAGGTAAAGCTGCCTTGCTTTTTTTTTTTTTTTGGGGGGGGGGGGGTAATCAAACAAATATAAAGTGAAAAATGAAAGTATAGTTTTCCATCTCACGACTTTCGTGGTGCTGAGGATGGTGGATTTGGGGAGG
The DNA here is from genome assembly GCF_040054535.1 of Antennarius striatus. Taxonomy (NCBI): domain Eukaryota; kingdom Metazoa; phylum Chordata; class Actinopteri; order Lophiiformes; family Antennariidae; genus Antennarius; species Antennarius striatus. Next base: position 11,751,010 of record NC_090785.1, read on the forward strand.
AGGTGCGAGCCAAAGACAAAGCTGGGGGGGGGGGGGGCATTTGTGTTGACACCGCAAATTGCTTTTTAAATTGGCGGAGGGGAGGATCGCAGCTGATCGTTTCGCTGTGCCCCCATCTGCCGCCGTGACAACTCTCCAGTGTTTGTAATCTGATTAGAAGAGAAGAGGAATGGTCGATTTGATGTGAAGAATGACCCCCCCCCCCCCTTGTTAAAACGTGCAATCACTAAAACCGGTTTGTTTGTAAAGCTTTTTGATTTACCTTAGGTGACATTCTGTCCCGTTATGCGTCAGGATGTGAGAGTTGACTGTCCTGGAAAAGTGTAACCATCCTGTCCCTTCAACACTTCGCTGTGATCGGTGTCCCCCCCCCCCCCCCACCCACACACACACACACACACACACACACACACACACGCACACACACAACACACAGCGCCTTAAACCCCATCCGGTGTTTTTGTTCTGTTTCTCTGTCTTTGCTTCAGAAGATGCTCGTCTTTCTCCTACCTGCCGTGGCTCTCTTGCTGAGCGGAGACTCGGTGGTCTCCGGTCACAACAACGACAAATGGTTGAGCACCGGGACTCAGCACAACCGGGACCGGTCCTGGAGCAGATTCAGAGATGTGAGTTACACTGAGACACATCTATCCAAATGAGGCATCATAATCAGCCTCGTTGTGTGTGTGTGTGTGTGTGTGTGTGTGTGTGTGTGTGTGTGTGTGTGTGTGTGTGTGTGTGTGTGTGTGTGTGTGTGTGTGTGTGTGTGTGTGTGCACTACGCCCTTGATACACCCTGTGAGTACTTGAGGCATAATCCCCCATGTAGAGGCTCAGCAGGTTCAAACCTGAGTTGACACAGAGGCAGACTGATCGGCAGGTAAAGGAAATATATGATCTGGCTGACAGTCTGATAATTTCCCAGTTGAATTGACTGCTTTTACTCACCATGTTAACATTTCACAATTTCATTGAATTTCTATCATCCTTACCACAGAACGGGGCTTTTCTATAGCTGATGATTGATTATCTATTTTTAGTCACCCAGAGGAAGTCAGTGACTTATGTGCAGTTATTAGTTCAGTAATGTTTCATAACATACAGAACAACCTCTGCAGGAATGGTTAATTCTCTTTCTTGTTTATCTGACAGCTGGGTTATATTTATTACATAATAGCCTGACCAAGGTTATTATGCATAATAGTCCATTCATCTGTTTGAGAAACATGTTGTTTTCCAGCATTTGATGTTTGTTAATGACACAATCTGCTTCCCTTTATTCAGCTATGAGTGACGAATCAAATTAGCCTGTAGCACCACTGACCGATGAGCGTCCTTTGATTGGAACCTCACTGGTGATTTAGTGTGAAATCCAAACACCACCGTTCTGGGTAGGTTTTGGTTTTACTACCAATAAATAAGGAGAGAAAATAACTTGAAATTTTGAGATCTATGGCTGCAACAATCCACTCAATTTACCATACCAGGATATATTTATACAGCCACAGGTCCATCCAGACAATGGATATGAGTTTCTTTTCTTTTTTTTAAATCATCAATTCTTGTTGATGAATTTGTGTTAGCTTTTAATTAGCCTTATAAAATAAGCTTCGACATAACTAACTGATCGCTATTTATATGGAAATCAGACAAAATGTCAAGATCATTAAGATTTATGAAGACTACAGGTAAAATTTGATCAATATTAAAAGCATACAATACATTTTATTCGAGTGTTAGTGCACCAGTAGTGTATGTTTTAACACATTGTAGATAAATACCAAGGCTAGTTTTATTAGGGATACATGGTTTAGTGTATTATTTTTGCAGCAGAGTGTCGGCCAGCTCACTCAATATGTCCAGTGTCTGTGAAGCACTGTAGAAAGAGGATGGAATTCAATTTAAGGCTTTAAGGCGCTTATCAAACTTTAAAGGAGATGGCAGCAACATGCAGGTCGGATTATTCTTAAATCAGCAATTCGCTTTACTGCAGAATTGTTCAAACCCACCCAACTAAGTTTTCTTTGGGTGGCCCTAGAATTTTAAACTATGTCAACAATCAGAGTGAAACTAGAGGAAATAATGCAGTTCACATGTTAAGCAAATTTATTTTGATAGATTGTTGCAACAGTGAAAACATATAATTGTGAGTGTGAATGTTTTGTTCTGATGCATGTCAGCATGTCTGTGAAGGTTCAGAGTAAATTGAATGAGGATTTTTCCTTTCAGCTTTGCCTAGAATCCAACACCTCATGAATCTAATGACTTCTGCATGTGCTCTGTTGGCATCAAAAGTTCTAAATGGATTATAATTGCAAGAATATTTTGACATTTTTTACTCCAAAGCTTAACTGGCTTCAAGTGGAGAGTGGCAGTGATGTTTAACAAACTCTCCAAAGTAACCAGTAGCAGTATCGGTGATGAGACCACTGCCTTAACAATATGTTTGTAATATGTTGTCTTTTGCTGACTGCTCACCTTTTCTTCAGAGGTTTTGGCCTCATTTTTGTTTCACAAGGAATTCACGGCCAAAGAGCAGGATTGAAAGTGAAGTATGAGATTGTAGTAGTTGTGCGTGTTCAAACTCAGCCGGGGCTCCACTGCATGCGCTGTGTGTTTGTGTGAGTCTCCTGCCGACTGTATTTCTGGCTGTGGTATCCTTTGTGAATGAAAGTCATTAACGGGAAGCTGTCAGTGAAGGGAGTCTAGGACAAGAGGGGAGAGGAGGAAGGGAAATCAGGGATGTGAAAAGCAATTGATAGGGGAAGAGGTGCTGACATTTACATTCAATTTTTCACGAAATGCTTCCAACCATTTTCGGTAGCTGCTGTTTTGTTTATGTGTGGATTCTCTTCTTCCACCACAAAGGGAATGCTGCCTGTCGTAATCTGTTTCCTGCACCACTGGCTGTCTTTTGTTTTGTGCTTTCCTTCGTCCAGCAGTCTTTTAGTCATTTCTCTCCTCCTCCTCTCTTGTTCCGATGCTTTAATGTCAAAGTCAGTCCTTACATTGGGATCATCTGCATGAATCAGTGTCTAAAAAGAAACAAATCTTGGAGTATAAAAATTTGGATTTTTTTTGGAAATCCCAGACTGATATGATTGTTGGTTGTCAGTTCTAATCAATGGTCTTGAATTGTATTTTTAAACATTTCTATTAAAAATTGTTTCAAGTGATATGCCCTATTTCCACAACACACTAACAACTTTATTCCACTCAATTCAGTTTTGGTGTCAGGAATATTCCTAGTGGATATCTTCCTTTTGACCATAGTATTGCTACAATCGATCATCATAGTATTGCAACTCCATATTGCAGTACCACAGAGTAACAAAAAAGTTACAGCCCCCAAAGTAGCCAGGCTGGTTGATTCATGCTGTGCAGGCTTATTCCTTGCATGCTGGGCATTGATGGCACAAGGATGTAGAAATTATTCTCACTAACCAATCAGTGGTCTGCAATTTTTCACATGGGTGTTAAGCCACAACAGAGATTGTTCTAAAGATGTAGCAGAGGGTACTGGTGACTCATCATGTAATGGAAGAAAAAACAAAACTATATGGCACCTAAGTGACGAAAAATTTAATGTTCTGAAATTGTAGGACCAAAATGTCATGTAGCAATCCACAACAATAAAGCAGGAAATGTGAATATGATGCAGAAAATACACCGTCATAACATTTTATTTAACAGAAGTGCATTTTTTGCCCCTAACTTTTTATCGTTTTTAGTTTTGAAAGCACCAACATGACAACAGTTACTGCAAAACGCATTTTCAAGATGCGAAGTACTGTGCATTAAAAGAAAGTGGTGGCAGATATCGGTATTTTAATTGTGTTTAAAAGGAGACTAAATTTCCCCTGACAAATATGAATATCCTAATACAAACAATGCTCTATTGAAACTCAACAAATATAAAAGGACAGGAACATGGAGACATGAGCGAGCATTATCAGTCCCTCTATCGTTCTCATCCCCATCCTTTCATTTCTCATAGACTACATTTTACCTCCATGCTTCTGTCTTTCTGTCATCATGTATCTCTGGAGCAGTGAATGACCCTGTACTTCCTCTCTGTCTTCCCCTCCCCTCTCCCTCTGTCCTCACGCCTGGCTCCTCCTCTCTGCTGTTCTCTGCCTGCCATGTTTCACTCTGCATCCCCAATGAGCCACTTGCTCCCTCCTGCATAATGTATGAGCATCCATTTGTTGGCAAGGGAGCTGGCACAATAGTTTAACAAAGTTCAGGTACCTTATCTTGAAAGCATGTGGAAAATAAGATTTGATTTATTATTTGCTGAGCTGAATTCCTAATAACTGGTCTGTAATGCATTGTGAGATACATTTAATGCAGATGGAGAGAAGTTTTATTATATAGTCTACACCTGCTGAGAGAAGAAACGTAGGGAAATGTCCCTCATTACCATCACATTGTCAGTTCAAATGCATTGTTTTCTTCTGCCAAAACAAAGCTGTCATCTCACTCGCTTGTATTTTTAATCCACACATGAATTTCAAATGCTTTGAGAAAAAAAAAGGGACACGCTTGCGAAACAAAAGACCAGCTGCATTGTCTCCAGACTGAACTCTGAATGCTTACTGATTAAGGTAAATTAATTTTTGCACACTTGCCTTGATAGTGGAATTATGTGAGTCTCATCTAAAGCGTGATTAGTTGTGTCATGGAAAAGTGTCTTATTTTATTTTTGCAATGCAGTGTCTGTTTGTATGTTAAGTGCAGGATTTTGAGCTTTCGCTGCTCAGGATAAGGACATCTAAATCCCTCTGACAAATTGAACAGTGTTTTTTATTTATTTTTTATTTATTTTTTTAAAATTCCTTGATTAGTTTGCAGCTCTTTTACTAAATCCATTGTATTTCCATTTTTTCTTATGTTACACCACCAGTTTATTTTTCATAATTTTTCATAAGCTTTCATTCAAAAAAGGCATAGCTGCAGTGAACATACTCACATTTGGATGCAGCACTGGGATCTTTTGTGTTTGTGTTTCAGAAAGGGTCAACTTTGTTGTAAGCCTGTAACTGCCTTGTTTTCTCGTTTCATCAGAGTATCCTATTGAGGATGAAAGTGAATATGAAGGATGCAGCTGGAGCAGAAGCAGTGAAACACATAATATTACCACCTAAATTCAAATCTGGTAACACCAGCAGGCACAGTTGAAGCTATGGTGCACAAATGTGTAACTACAATGAATTTCACACTGTCTGTGGTGTTGCTCATGAAAATATTCTCGAGATAGACAATCAGGCTGTCCAGCTCCCCACAGACAGAATTACAGTCAGTATCCATATAAATTAAATTTTGTACAATAATAGTCACAATTTAATCTGATAACGGTTATTGCACCTCATTCACCTTGTGTCAAACTTAGCTGCTCTCTGCAGTGAGAAGAGGAAATATTTTAGAATAATTTTGAGCAAAACCGTTTTCAATACTGAGTTTATTTGTTTGAAAGTCATAGATCAAACCTATCGAATGTTAACATAGAAGGGATTTGAAAAGCTCCAGATGTAACTGCTTTTCATGCAGCAGTGAATTCTGTCCACATTATCTTATCCCCGGATTGCTGAGCTAGACAATTCAAGCCAGTTCTGTCTGCTCTTCTGGTCTCAGCAAGTCTATTATTGGTGGATCTATGTTGTACAAGGAAGTAATGAGGCAATTTATACTGAGGTATAATGTCATGTTATGCAAGCTTTAGTGTTTGGGAGTTGGTGTATTACATGAACATAATTTTGATCTGTTATCGTGAGGAGCAAACCGGTCATCAGGTCTGCTGAAGTTTTGTTGAGTCTTGATAAGTTTGAATTTAATTCACATACAGTCAGCTTTGAATTAAACTTCAGCACTGCTTTAAAACAACTGACAGTTTGTTTAAGATTCCTGTGAAAACTTGCATTGTTCACTTGATTATTTACTTTAGTCAATAAAATGTAGGTAATTTTACTGTCAGCATTAATCACTCAAGTCATAGCATCCTCCTCTCCTCTCCTCTCCTCTCCTCTCCTTTCTTTCCGGTTTCCGGTGAGCGTGAGTGTGAATGGTTGATCGAGTGGCGGATCAAGTGGCGCGAGTGGTTTGAATGTTTTTTCTGTCCTTGTGGTTGGACTAATTGCACCTCTTTCTTTTTCTTCTGTACTATGTACATGGTCAGGTAAGTGTTGTATCTTTTTTTTGGTGTGTGAATCGTTGTTTGAGTATTTGCTGGTGTTGTGAGGACTCTCAGGGCGCAATGGCGCCCGCCGAGCCGCCACCTCCGTCACTCCAGCAGGGAGTACGGATTATTCCTCCGGACAACACCGTGTCGGTGGAAGATGTTCTGCTGGCGGTAAGAGACCAGGTGGGTCATTAGAATGTGTTGTATGCTTCGAGGATGAACAAAGGCGTCGTTATCTTCCTAAAGGAAGACCAGAACGTCTATCAGCTGAGCGTGGTGTGTTCATCAATCAGCTGTTTGTTCAGGTGTCCCCACTGTCTGCACAATCCACGTGGATCACCGTGTCAGGTGTTCCGCCGTTCATTCCAAACGAGTTGTTGGAAAATGGGCTCCGTCGGTTCGGTAAATTTGTAAGGGGGTTTACTGAGGTAAAATTGGGTTGTAAAAGCCTAAAAAAGTTAAGTCCCTGCGCCGGCAGGTGTTCATGTTTCTGGACACACCCGATCAGTCTCTGGAGGTGTCCTTCACAGTTAAACACGGTCACATGTCCTTCATGGTGTATGCTAATTCGGGGCAGATGAAATGTTTTGAATGTGGTGACATTGGACATAAACGTGCATTGTGTCCGCACAGGCGGCGGGAGTCCACTTCCGCGTTACCCGCGGAGGGCAGCGCCGCCTCTGCGGCAGTGGTGGCTGATGATGCTGTAGGGGCGGAGGGTCCCACGTCCGCGGTTGCGGAGCGTAGTAGCCAGGTAGCGGCAGAAGCCGCTCCAGGTGTTGGTCGGCATGTGTCCTCGGAAGCGGCATGTGGTGACCAGGTAGCGGTCGAAGCAACTCCCGTTGCTGATGCACTCTTTTCCAAGGTTGCGGCCGGTTGTGTTAAGGCGGCGGAGAAAGCCGCTCCAAATGTTTGTACGCTTGTGTCTTCGGATACAGCGGTTTGTAATGAAACAGAAATGTATTGATGTCGTTGAAAAAGGAACCAATGTAGTTGAATCGTTGACGGCACACGATGCCATGGATACCGAAAGTGTTTCCGTAGTTGTGCCTAGCAAGAGGTCTAGAAAGAGATCAAATAAGAGGTCCTTGGAGGGTCAGAACCAGGCTGATGAGAAGCTGGTCTCCGGAGCTATGGAGACCAGCAGCGGCAGCAGCTGCTCTCTGACTGAGGTCATTGAGACTTCTTCTCGGACGGGAGATGTTGCCGCTGCCCCTCCAAAGGATGTGAATGATAATAGAGAAAATGGGAATGACGGACAGATTATAGCCAGGAATCGATTGAGAATGACATGGATACAGTTTCTGTGGGTGAGTCTGCCAGCAAGCCTACAGATCTGTATTTTTTAGAGGATATTGTTCATTTCCTTGATGAAACCTACAAAAGATCAACAGAGATTAGTGATTATTTCGATGATGCTGATAAATTCCTTCGTTCAGTTAGTATTATTAAAAGGAGGGTTGGTTTTGATCAGTTAGATGAACGAAAGCGATTTCGTTTAAAAAAAAAACATATCACAACTCTGCGAAAGGAAAAATCAGGTAAAATAGCCAAGAAAGTAAAAAATTCTAAATGACCATGTACAACACGGTGTTTCTTGCTGAATTTCTGAACATTGAATGTTGCTTTTTGTCTGTTTATCTTTCCTACCTTTCGTATGGAGAAATTAAAAATCGGTTCTTTGAACATCAACGGACGGAGGGATAAGCAGAAGAGAGCTTTGGTGTCTGAAGTTATAACGCAGAAGGGAGTGGACGTGATGTTTCTCCAGGAGACTCATACCACTCCTGCTGACGAAACAGATTGGACTTTATGGTGGGAGGGGTTCCTGGTCCTCAGCCACAGTAGTAATTTTAGTGCAGGTGGATTTTTTGGATTTTACGCTGGATAGAACTGGCGAAGAGCCTTAACCACTATCCTCAAAGAACCTGAAGAGCATCATCAGCCTGGCAGATCTAGTGGATACGTGGAGGGTTAAGCATCCGAAATCCAAACAGTATACGTGGTTAAAAATCATAAACAACAGGATATGTGCAGCTAGACTAGATCAGCTGTACATTTCACAGTTTCTCACCTCCTCACTAGCTGACAGCAAAGTAACCCCTGTTGGCTTCACGGACCATCATTTTGTTTGTACAGATCTGATCCTTTCACCAGGTGGGAGGGTTAATTCATACTGGTGTTTTAACAACAAACTCCTGCAGGATAGGAGTTTCTGTAGGAGTTTTCAGGTTTTCTGGCAGAGATGGAGGGAGAGAAAGGTCGATTTCAATTCGATAAAGTTGTGGTGGGAGGTTGGAAAGACACAGATCCGGGTGTTCTGCCAACAGTACACAGCTTAATCGACTTTTAAACTTAAGACAATTGTAAAAGAGCTTGAAGCTGACATTAATTTCTTAGAGAAGGGATTACTTCAGGACTCAAGACCAAACACAGGTCGCCTGCTGCAGGAAAAGAGGCAGGAGCTCAGCTCTTTCCTCCAAGAAAGAGTGAAGGGGGCGCTGGTCCGGTCCCGTTTCCTCCAACTGAAGGATATGGATGCTCCCAGCTCTTTCTTCTTCAACCTGGAGAGATCAGTAGCACAGAGGAACAGAATGACCTGCCTGCAGCTTCCAGGAGGTGTTCTATCTACTGATCCAGCAGAGATGAGGCGGCACGCAATGGACTTTTATGCAGACCTCTTCGGGGCAGAAGATTGCAGCATTGAGAGTTGTGAGGAGCTCTTGGATGGTCTTCCTCAACTTAGTCAGGAAGAGAAAGCTGTTCTGGATCTAGAGTTGTCTCTGGAGGAAATTACTACAGCAGTTAATGAAATGGTGCAAGGAAAGGCGCCAGGAATTGATGGCCTCTCATCTGACTTCTATAAACATTTTTGGAATATCCTTGGGCAGGATCTGCACGGGGTCATCCTTGAAAGTTATAGAACTGGGTCTCTTCCTGTGTCCTGCCAGAGAGCAGTGCTCTCTCTACTGCCAAAGAAGGGGGACCTGACTTTAATTAAGAACTGGAGACCGGTTGCTCTGTTGTGTACGGATTACAAGGTGCTCTCCAGAGCGCTGTCCAATCGGCTAAAAGATGTTTTAGCTTTAATGGTGGACGGTGACCAGACTTACTGTATCCCTGATAGAAGCATCATGGACAATATTTTCCTCGTGAGAGACATTCTTGATTTGTGTCAGGAATATGGTATTAATGTTGGTATTGTGTCACTAGATCAAGAAAAGCTTTTGATAGGGTAGATCATTCATATTTGTTGGCTGCACTTTAGAGCCTTTGGTTTTGGTGATGGGTTTATGTCTTGGGTTAGTTTATTGTATAATGGTGCACATTGTATGTTGAAGATGGGGGCAGGGCTGAGTTGGCCGATTCCTGTGCAGCGAGGGATCAGGCAGGGCTGTCCTATTTCAGGACAACTCTACAGCCTTGCCATAGAGCCCTTGCTGTGCAGATTGTGAGGGCGGCTCAGTGGTTTTTCGATACCTGGATCCCTCTGTTTTGAGCATCCTCCTGTTTTATCCGCTTATGCAGATGATGTTTGTGTTTTTGTGTCAACACAGGGGGATGTTCGGAATTTGAGGGATACACTGTCCTTATATGAAAGTGCCTCATCTGCACGGGTGAATTGGGGAAAGAGTGAGGCATTGTTGATAGGACAGTGGAGGGATCAAGTGGTACCTACATTGCCTGGAGGGCTTAAGTGGGGGAATGAGGGGCTGAAAGTTTTGGGTGTTTTTTTGGGCATTGAGGGCTTCCAGAGGAGGAACTGGGAGGGAGTGAGGGGGAAAGTGTGCGCCAAGTTGTCTAGATGGAAATGGTTGCTACCCCAGCTGTCATATAGGGGAAGAGTTCTGGTTGCTAATAACTTGGTTGCCTCGACTCTGTGGCACAAGCTGGTTCCTTTGACTCCAACGTCTAGTCTGTTGGACAAGATCCAAAAAAATATTGTGGACTTCTTTTGGTCTGGCCGGCATTGGGTCAAAGCACCACTGCTCTACCTGCCGGTTAGTGAAGGAGGCCAAGGACTTGTGGACGTCAATCTAAACTTGCCTCATTCCGACTGCAGACAGCTCAAAGATTCCTTTACGGCTGTGGCCCTAGCTGGCTGGATTCTGCTCGTCTGCTGCTAAGGAGAGCGGGGAGGTTGGCCTACGACAAACAGCTGTTCTTGCTTCATTCAGAGGAGTTAGACCTTTCTTGGCTGTCTTCTTTTTACGCAACTGTTATGCAAGCCTGGAGGATGTTTAACATAGCCCACACTAAGCCTGAAACACCAGGACTGTGGCTATTTGACGAACCTCTATTTTTTAATGATTTTTTAAAAACTGACACTTTGCAATCGGTTAGCTTGAGGGTTAAGCTGAGGAGAGCTGGCTGCACTAAACTGGGGCATCTAATGGGGACGACAGTCGATGCCCTAAGGGAGAAGTGTGGCATCCACTCCATCAGACTGGTTGAGAGAGTGGTGGATGAAGTCTGTGCCACCTTACCCCCTTCATTAAGAAGATTTGCAAGGGACCGGGACCTCTGTAATCAGTGGAGCGAGGAAGGCATTTATGTTTTTCCTTCAGTGACTATAACCCCGGCTGTTGGGGAGTGGAGGGAAGGAGGAAGACAAACTCCTGACCATAACAACACCCATACTTGGCAGTTTTAAAGAGGCAAAGAAAAAGGACCTCTATGTGATGTGTGTAAAGATTACACACAATAGGACATTGGGAGGTGTTGGGGAGTCGAGGTGGGCCCGGTTTTTTGGCCCAGATTCTTCCCCGAAGGGCAGTTGGCGGAGCCTGTACAAGCTGCCTGTTGAGAAACGGGCAGCAGACCTCCAGTGGAGGGTTGTACACAGCCACGAACAGATACAGGGCGCACCTTGATCCTGAGCTGGGGGAGGGGTGTATATTTTGTGGAAACTGCGAAACCTCGGAACATTTGTTTGTTTAGTGTGCCCGGCTGGTGGCACTGTTTGATTTACTAAAAAGGTAGTTTCCGGGTTTTGGAAAAGATTTTACGTTTGATCTGTTTATCTTTGGACCTAAATATTCAGCGGTAAGTAAGCCTGTTATTGTGTTGCTCAATTTTTTGTCTGCAACTGCCAAACTGGCGATCTGGATTACACGCAGGAACCGGACTCGGGGTGCTGGTAGCACAGAAGTTGTGCCTGTGATGGAGGGACTGGTAAAAACCAGACTAAGGGTTGAACACTCCTACTACAAAATGACGGACAAGTTGATGGTTTCTAACCGAATATGAGGTGTTGGGGAGGTTTTATGTTCTGTAGGTGAAGAAAACTCTTTGGTTATTAATTTTTGATCAATCTCTTAAATGTTATTGTTTTCTGATCGTTTTGTTTTTTTGATGTGGTGACTTATGGTGTTTAGTTAAATGTAAATAAATGTTTCTTTGAAACCAAAACCTCTCCTCTCCTCTCCTCTCCTCTTCCTCTTGTCAGTCTTTATTCAAAGGGAAACAGAAAGCATTCATTGACATGCAGAACACTCAAATTTTATCCTCGAGAGGAATGAAAGTTGTTTTCTTTCTCCTGAGCCTGTTGTTTGTCTCTTCTAAAAGAGGCTTTCCATGTCCCATGTATTCCTTCCCTTGCTTTTCTCTCTTCTCCTTCTAAAATCCCAATTTCTACCCTGTTTGCACGCTGCCAGATTTACCAAATGCACTAAATCCTTTTTGTGAGGGACATTGAATGCGTGCTGCTTCTGTCCTTGTGTGTGTGTGTGTGTGTGTGTGTGTGTCTGTGCGTGCGTGCGCGCGCATGCGTGTGTGTGTGTGTGTGTGTGTGTATCCTGACCAATCTAATTCGTAAATGTTAAACCTGGTGACATTTTGTAAATCTTCCCAATTTGGAAACCCTGCATATGTGTTTGTGACAGTATGTGAGTGTGTGTGTGGCCTGCTTCAGCTCATTTTCGTGTTGATGAATTAAAGCTTGCCATCTTTTTATGATTTATTCTCCCTTTTGCTGTAAGACAACATCCTCTCTAAGGCAGACAGTCATAGGGCCCTGCTGTCGCTCTATATAAAAACCAGAGCGTGTATTTGTGTGTATGTGAACATTTCTTTTAGTTACACTATTTTTTTTTCTTTGATGGAAACATCTGCATTGCTGTTATTATTTTCAAAGCTCACTGCTGTGGGGTTTGTGTTGCAAGTTTCCCTCCTAAGCATTTGGAGTAAAGGGTTCTGCTGAGCTTTCACCTTCTTTTTCAGCACCGTTCTGCCTCACGACAAAAACATTCACACCTGGAAGCTTCCCGCTTCATCCAAATGAGCCAGTCGACTTATGTTAAATCTATGCTTGCTCCCGGGCTCTGTGTGTGTGTGTGTGTGTGTGTGTGTGTGTGTGTGTGTGTGTGTGTGTGTGTGTGTGTGTGTGGGTGTGTGTGTGTGTGTGTGTGTGTGTGTGTGTGAGTGTGTCCTGATTGGCTGAGGGGGAGGGGAAGGGTGCGGTTTACAGAAAGAGCTTAGTCAAGAGAACCCCTGAAGTCACCTTCACTTTCTCGCACATGTACATATAAACTCTCTTACAGTATTTCTGTCAATTAAGTGAAGGTTTAGATGAAAACCTGTCATTCATTCATATCTCAACTCTACTCCATCCTTTTTTTTTTTTTCTCAACTTAAGCTCACTCTGTACTTTCTCTTCATGCTCTTATCACCTCCTCTCCCTCCCGGCTCGTTCCTCTCTTTTTTTATTCCTGACTTATCCCTGATGGAACCATGCCCTTCAAAATAAATGATCTCTCTCTCGTGATTTCTGCTCCTTTCATTATTTTTCCTTTGCCATCTTGTCTTCTTCTGCATATATTTGTCACTGTAGGCTATTTATTTCAAATGACAAAATGCTGATTCAGATATATGCAATGAAGAATAGTGGTTGTTTTCATGAAGTAAGACAAGCATCAACCCTAAACCTAATGAGGAGCCCAGAAGTGACATTTTGCTGCATGATGACTTTTGTACCCATGATGATCGTTAGTGTTTATACAGAAAAGGTCTCCAAAAGGTAGCAGAAATGTACACACACACACACACACACACACACACACACACACACACACACACACACACACACACACACACACACACACACACACACACACACACACGCATGCACGCACATGACAACCACCCTGAGGCTCATGGAAAGATCAGTCAGTAAATGTACAGGTACTGGTAACCCTGATTGGGGCCTTGGTATAGTCAGTAAGAGTATGAAAAGACAGGGATGCAGTCACACACGTTCAGAAGCAGCCGGGACAACAATCCAGTGACAGACCAGATAAAGGTCAAACATACGGGACCAGAATGAATAGGATTTCAGAATGTCTGTGTGTCCATTTGTTTCTGTGGAAGGGCGGAAATAAAGACAGAAGAGAGCAAAAGAGTGGCCACATCACAGTAGAGATGATGGGAGAACAGAGGAACAGGAGAAGATTTAATGTGAAGCCCATCATCACTGTGGGTGGAACAGATGGAGGATGAAAGACGTGAAATCTATCATTTATACGCGCGTGTCTGTGTGCAATGTATATTAGTGTGTGTGTGTGTGTGTGTGTCTGTGTGTGTGTGTGTGTGTGTGTGTGTGTGTGTGTGTGTGTGTGTGTGTGTGTGTGTGTGTGTGTGTGTGTGTGTGTGTGTGTGTGTGTGTGTGTGTGTGTGTGTGTGTGTGTGTGTGTGTGTGTGTGTGTGTGTGTAGTCTGGTCAGCCTTGCCATGGCTAACTCCTCTCTCGGTGGGGACTGTCTTCCTGTCCATCTATCCAGAGCTGATATGAAGCTCTCCTGCTAAGCTTCTGATTCTTTTCAAGAGATGTTGTTAAACTGGCTGCTGTTGGGTAAAGGTTTACCAGAGCATAGAACCTCGATCCAGAGCAATAGAAAAAACTGACCGGTACTTCTATAGATCTCTTCCTTCGAGCACTTTTTTTTTAAAAGCACATATTTTATCCACACGTGTAAAATGACTGTTTCTGTCCTCACAGCTATGCTAGTGGTAATCCAGTGTAGATCTGTTAATTGATCAGCTTCACCTGTCTAACTCTTTCAACATCTGTGCATACATTTTTTGGGGTCACCAGAGCAGTTATCCCATGACTTTAATGATCTCTGGATATTTTGAAGTATTTAGGAATGTGGGTTTTTTTTAAAATAAGTGAATATCCTTTACATTAATTTCCTCACGCTGACATGTATTGTGTTTTCATGTGGTCGGCATGGTGACACAGTGGGCAGCGCCAGCTTCATCCCACCTCCAAAAACATGCACTTTAGGTGAATTGTCCGCAGATGTGAGTGCGTGCGTGCTTGTCTGTCTCCATGTGGTTCCGCGGTGCACTGGCGTCTGCACCTAGAGTGTTCCCTACCTCAGCTGGGATTGGCTCCAGCAACCTGTGACCGCGGAAGAAGCGCGTATTGAAAATGAATGAATGTTTTGATGTTGAATGATTATTTTAAGACAATGATATGCTGTCTGTCTTCTAACCTTCTGATGACACTCTGAGCCAGATTCTAACCTGCGGATCTGTCAGCATGCTTTGCATGCAGGGTTCAGGTGTCAAACATTCTGTTACACCTCATTTGTATGGGATAGCATACATAATACATACATAAAAGCCCCAATATGAAAATGGGGGATTTATGAATTATATAGCAGCAAGCCAGGGGTCAAGGGAGTGGTTAAAGCACTTTGAAAGGTCTTACCTACAGGTATGACAACACAAACTTTACACAGACTGTGTGTTTAAATAGATTTATGAAGTTTAATCAATGAGACATGGACGTGGCACAGATATAGATAGTTATTATGGTGTTCCATTTGTTTGCCATCAAAATAACTGCTTTTGTATGATGAAACATGTTGCTGCCACACTCTGGGGACCAGCATTTTCCTCTTTTTACCATCGTGTAATGAGGTTATATCTCCTGATTTATAAAGCGGCTTCATGCTTTGATCGATAGTGTGTGTCTGCCTCTGCTCGTTCCCAGACGTTCTTGCTGAGATGATGGATGCAATCATTGCTTTGCTCATCGTGATAGCTGATGCAGATGATCATGCAAACAGTGATGCTTGGCTACGTTTTGTGTTTCTTGAGAAGTTTAATCAATTATGTAATGCAGAGATTCTGTTCACAAGCAGGCAGTCTTGCTCAAATCACATTTGAGAGCGACCCTGAGTGTCACAGTGTGAAATAAATCATCGGCAGTCTGATTCTCTTTTTCACACCTTCCCGGTCCTGCTTTCGATCAGTGTCAGCATCACTGTTTTCCCTCCCTCTCTGTTTTTCATGCTGCTGTTTATTTTCCTCTAAAACAATGTCAAATTGAACTGGTCATTATCTCATTTTTTCCCCCAAGGGCAGGATACAGTTACTGTTTGTGTGTGAGAGCATGTGTGTGTTGTTTGAGGGATGTCTTGTCTGCTTCAATAATTCAGGATGTTTCTGCTACTGCAGCTTGTGATGCTCCTGGGAGGGGGGAAGGGGGGAGGATGAAGGACGAGAGTAGGTAGAAACTGTCTCTAAGATGTGGCAGACATGTTCCTTGTAGCTTTTAGTGACTTTTTTTACTTCTGACTACATCTTATTGAGGTTCTCTCTCACTAAGTAACTCCCTGCTGCACGACAAACTCCATGGAATTGTAAGCAATAGCAACGAGCAGTTCAGCCTCAAGGGGTTTAGTGAATACTGCATGTAAAGTCAAGGTCTTGCTGTACTGTATGTGTTTGTGGACAGTTAGCCCTCTGGGTAATGTAGTTTTATTAGTGTCAGTTTATCCAAAAATCTGGAAAAAATACCAATTCTCTCCCTTGGCCCTAGCTCTCCATTTTGTGTCTTCTACTTTAGGGTAATGTGTCCCATTTCTTTAGGGGTTGGCATGATAGTGGTCATCTAGCTCTCTAGATGGCTTTCCAAAAGGATCGTTTTCAGATGCAGACTCAAAATATAGGAGTAGAAGTTGGTGGTAGAAAATCCCAGAAAACTTTGTAGAGGCAGCATAAATAAAAGATAGCCAGCACACCAGTAATCCATCCATCCATTTTCTTGACGGTAAGATGATCGCAATCATATCCTGTGCAGCTGCTCTTCCACTTTGATGGTCATGGGTCTGCTAGAGCCTATCCCATCTGGCTATGGGCGGAAGAGCAGTGTACACCCTGGACAAGTT
Source organism: Antennarius striatus (assembly GCF_040054535.1). Classification (NCBI taxonomy): domain Eukaryota; kingdom Metazoa; phylum Chordata; class Actinopteri; order Lophiiformes; family Antennariidae; genus Antennarius; species Antennarius striatus. The sequence continues at coordinate 11,767,364 of NC_090785.1, forward strand.
GTCAGTTCATCTCAGGGCCTCACAGAAAGACAGACACCACCTCACGCTCACACCTACAGACAATTCAGAGCAGGTGTATCAAACTCATTTTGGTCTTGGGCGGCATATAACATAAGCTCATCTCAGGAGGGAGAGTAAATTACAGAGGAATAATGCTGATGAGCCATACAAGGAAGTTATGGGAAAGAGTAGTGGAAGCTAGACTAAGGGCAGGAGGGACAGTAAATAAACTCATGGTGAAATTACATAGAAATAAAAATATGTCTTTGTAAAAAATCTGGAACTGGACTGGATTCCCTTGTGGGCCATGGGCCTTCTGTTTAACACCCTAAATTATTCATTCATTTTCTCTAACCGCTTCATCCGCTTGCGCGGGTCGCTGGGAGCTGGAGCCTATCCCAGCTGACTAAGGGCGTGAGGCGAGGGAAACAAACAAGCACACACACACTCACACCTATGGGCAATTTGGAACGACCAATTCACCTGAAGCGCATGTTTTTGGAGGTGGGGGGCAGTCAGAGAAACCAGAGAGAATCCACGCAGACACAAGGAGAACATGCAAACTTCACGCAGAAAGGACTTGAACCAGGAACCTTATTGCTGTGAGACAAAGATGGTTGCAGCAGCATCCTTGTATAGTCCTACTTCCATTTCATGTTTAGAAGGGATGCCTTTGCAAAACAGTCATCTTGTCCAGTTTCCAGTAGAAAATAAATATGCTGCCAAACTCCTGTGGGAGTGTGACCTGGCTGCTGTATTCATTTGCCAATGTACAAATGTCTGTGATAAGAAATTCAACCATAACGTCCATTACCACCTGATGAAGTAACTAGTGGTGTCCCATTTCCTCCACAAAGTTTCAACCACAACCCCTCATAACTCTGTTTTAAAGGGCAAGTCAGAAGTAAGGGGTGGGGTTCAAAAGACGATTTGGGATTGGGCCTTACTGGATGAAAACAGAAGCTGAAGCTGCTGCAGCAGTGGATACAGACTTCTTACGGCCTGCTGGCCTACTGTTTGCACTGCTGTGTTGGTCGTTGCTGTATGTCATTGTGTTTAGTGTCAGAAATCAAGAGCTCAATTGGTTTAAACAGCATTGGTCAAACGGTTAGATTTAAACCCTTCAGGTAGAAGGGCAGAGCCAACTGTACATCTCTAGGCAGATGCAGTAATGCTGTCAGAGGAACAGCTGGTTGGATGTCCTCTTCCAGGTTGACTTTCAAATACAGAGAAGTGTAAGTAACCAGATTTAGGCCAGATGGGGTTTTTATCCCCTGTATCCAGTATAAACCTTTCTATTTTGAACACATAGACAAAGGCCGACCATTTAGTCTGTTATAAAACATGCCTTTGTAGAGGACAGAACACAAGCAAAATTTAAGTTTTAGAGTACTGAATGGAATATTGGTGATGCTGCTGTTAACATAATGATTACTTTACCCTCTTTGTAAAGACAGTTCAATAGTTTGATGTCACTTCTGCTCTTAGCCTGCAGGGGGAGTGATGGGTCATTATTACATTGACATGAGAGCGAATGTTTGTTTTTTTTAATTTAACTTCTATCTTACTCACGGGTGAAACACCTTCACATTCATCATCCACCAGTTCACACAGACACCGCCCACTCATCAGGAGCAATAATTATTCACAGACAAGGGCAGTAGCTACTGAGGGTAATTGGGGTTCAGTTCAGCTCAACAACAGTCTGACATGTGGACTGTACAGACTGGGGATTGATCCACAGACCTAAGATGAGTCGATGACAGCTCCTCCACTGAGGAATACATCCTTAGAAATTCAATTGAGTTACGAGCTATCATGGAACAAATTAAACTATTGTGTTTAGATGATTTCAACCCACTCTAATAGCTATAAGATATAGTAAAAAAAACAAACTTCTCCATATCTGCACACTGTTATGTACTTGGAGATATTTCTGGTGGAGCAGAATGCCAGACTGCTAATCCTGGTTATTCAACATGAGTGACCAACAAGAAAGATTTGACCCTCTCCTTTGACTGACTTTTAGGTCAAAGTTATGATACCAATGTTTGGCAGAACATTCAAGTGTGATATCACACTACTTTCCACTGTCCCAGACATCGGTTCATCGCAAGAAACCATGCTTAGACATCATGACTTAGAAAGGATCACCCTCATGAGCCTTTTAATATCCTGTAAATGATTTTTAAGAAAATTGCAAGTTAGTAAATAGATTATTCATTCATTCATGTTCTGCTTCTGAATCCACTGTATTGGGTCACGGGGAGCTGGAGCCTATCTCATCTGGCATAGGGCGGGAGGCAGGGGACACTCTGGGCACAATGCCAGTGCACCGCGGAGCCACACACAAAGACATACAACCACGCACACACACACTCCTACGGGCAATTTTGGACCGGCCAATTAACCTGAAGTGCATGCTTTTGGAGGTGGGAGGAAGCCTGAGAACCCGGAGAGAACCCACGCAGACAAGGAGAGAGCACGCAAACTCCGCACAGAGTGGGACTCGAACCCGGACCCACCGTCTTGTGAGGCGCCACCGTGCCGCCTACATAGATTATATTATCATAAAATTATATATAATCATTAATATAGCCCTTCGGGTAAGAAAATGAATACTGGACTATTGATATGTCTTAATTGTGTTACAATTATTAGAATGCAGAATAACATGTACAACAATTTTCCAAATAAAATCTACACCAAAGCTTGGAGTGTGAGGAAAAATAAGCTCAGTGTCATCAATTTTAGCCACAACCCCACGGGCTATGTCATCTGAAGCTGCTTATTTAACATCTACCTGACTGATGGGCTCAACCCCCTCATATTTTGGACTCCTCATCTGGCTCCCATTCCTGTGTGGATGTGGTGATGGTGGCATGTTGCATGTGTCGACAGATGACAGCAGCACTGATTGAGCAGTGGGCGGATGCAGACATGGGAAGAATATCAAGGCCAAATGGCCAGTCAAGTCTCCTCGACTGGAAAAAAGAAGACCGATAATGACAATGTCACACTTGAAATGATGAGAGAGAGAGAGATTAACATCATGTTTATTCATAAAAGTCAAATTACAAAATAATTATGTTGACACAAAATCCAAAAGAGATTCACATAAATACGATTTTTAATAGCACTGTGCATTTTATGAATGAAGAAACATCCAACCTTTTAACATTTATCTAACTAAAAAAAACCCAGATAAAATTAAGAAAAAAAAAACAATTATCCGTTCTCCACAATCATCTGAGGCCATTACTCAAAAGTATGATTCAAAAAGATAAAACACATTCCTGCAAGACACAAAAGGTTCCAGGGCAAAAATAGAAAGAAAATTTCCTGACCTCGACATGTTTCTGGATAGCGTCAGCTTTTATATGAAAAGTAAAACAAGAAATGTTGAACCAGTTTTTACAGACCAAGAGTTGTAGATTGAAAAAATGAAGAAAGAATTAAAGTGAAAGACATGATTGTTGAAACAGAGAGAGAAAGAGATTGATTTGAGTTTTGAGTTTTTAAAAGCACGATTATTCACAAAAATCAGATCACGAGATTATCACACTGACATAAAATCCAAAAGAGTGAGAGAAAGAGCGCGAGAGAGACAGAGATACAGGTGGGTGAATGAATACATTTATCCATATGCAATTTGGAGGATGACACGGTAATTGTTTGACAGTTCTGATTAAGATCAGTTGAGTCTGTGTTCAAGCTGATACATCAATCACTTTTAATACACACATAAAAATGTATTAAGGCTGATTTACTTTAGCCTCCTTTCGTATCATGGTATTTGTTCTTTTGTGTATGTGTGTGTGTGTGTGTGTGTGTGTGTGTGTGTGTGTGGGGGTGGGGGGGGGGGGCGACCGTGGCTCAGTGGTAGAGTGGGTCGTCCAATGATTCAAGATTGGCGGTTCAATTCCCACTCCCGCCGAGTCATTTATTGTTGTGTCCCTGGGCAAGACACCTTACCCTCCTTGCCTCCAGTGTGGCACTCGCTGGTGTGTGAATGTGTGTGATTGTTCGGAGGGGCCGTAGGCGCAGATTGGCAGCATACATAGTTTACCACCACCAAGTATGAATGAGGTGTGAATGAATAATGGATCCAATGTAAGCGACTTTGAGTGTCCAGACAAGAAAGCGCTATATAAAACGAATCCATTATTATTATTATGCATGTGTGTCTGTGTGTGTGTGTGTGTGTGTGTGTGTGCGTGCGTGCGTGCGTGTGTGTGTGTGTGTCTACTGTATATGTACTTCATACCTTGACAGTTGAATCCTCTGACACATTCCCAGTGAGTTCTAATGGATTTTTAGTTGGATAATAAAGAGAACTGGGATGTTGCAGATCAATACTGGGAGCTTCTTTGATCTGGAACAGACAGATAGAACTGGCTGTCAATACTAGCTTTACTTTGAATGGCTCTAACTTATGTTATTTTGAGAGAAGACCTGATTGATATACCGGTACTTTCATTTTTATCTACTCACATGCAGATATGAGCCTCTATTTGTTCATGAGTGATATAGTGTGAACAGCATGTGCTCAAAGTTGTGCACCATGACATTACAGGGTCAAGTCTTCTGTTGTATGTGATAAGTGCATTATAGAAAATTGTAAGCATCGCTCTTGTACATTGTGGTCCTTAAGTCTCTGTTTTTTCTATGAGTGTGTCAGTGACGTATATTGTAGTAGACATGATTTGACAGTGACTGATAATTTCAGTAATATATTTTCTTCACAGCACAGGCCTCCTCAGGGTGGTTTTCATACACAAGAAAAGACCAAAACTGTTTAAATCATCCACTGGATTCCCTTTGGGATTAGAGGTGAAATGTCTTCAAGAAACTTTCTTGAAGTCCAGTGGATTGATTTAAACAGCTTTGGATACCCATGACCTGGATAACAGAGGACCTACACAGACATACAGAAAAGACATGTAAATCAATTATTGGGAATTAAATAATGCTTACATTCATTCATTAAGATTAGGGTTTTTTCCATATTCCCTGACCAACTGTCCTCAGGACATATTTATTTACAATAAAAACAAATTATGTATTTTTTTACAGTAAAAATACATATTTTGTTCCTGTTCTTTCAAAACAGCAGAACCCAGGATTTGAGCAGAACCAGAAGATAAAAAACGGTGGTCTCTCCTGTGTCTCCTTGCTGCAAAACTCCAACAAAAGTCAAAACACTTCTCACATATATTTTTCTCTGTCTCTAAATTAGACAATCATGTGATTGGATTTGATGGTTTTGATTTACATGGGAAAGTGAAAGAAAAGTGTGGGAACTAAAACTACTAATATTTTATACTTTGTTATACTATGAGACCATGTTTTATTTTCATCAGATGCCACTGACTTGCTTCATTTGGAGGATAATTCTCTGCAAAGAAAAGTCCTCATCAGTCTGCTGATTGATTATCCACTTAAGATTGTCTCAATAATGCATTGGTCAGTCACACCAGGAGGGTTTTAAATTACTGACTGTATTTGTAGTAAAATTACGGTAACATCTTAGAATCATCTCTAGATACGGGATACCCACAGCTTCAAATCAGTGTTTTTTATTTAAAAAGAGAGAGAGAGTGTGTGTGTGTGTGTGTGTGTGTGTGTGTGCGTGCGTGCGTGCGTGCGTGCGTGCGTGCGCGTGTGTGCATGGGTGTGCCCACATGTGTGTGTAGGGTGGATAGTTATGTCATTTCAGTGCATTTGTGTAGACATGTATTGTGGGTATCCCAGATAAATAGCATCAGGATTTTACTGAAACATATTAATTTGTTGTTTTCCTTTCATGCCTGATCTGACGGTGTAACAGGTAAGTTTGTTTTTCTTTCTATTCATCTGTTGTTTGAGATTTGCATCGGTTACAAAGAAAAGAGAAAGCTCTAATCACGATTCATCTTTAAAAACATCTCTAACAGCTGTCAAACAGCAAATTACAGCACAAAATGTAGTACTTGCATTTTAATACATGTCATGTCGGTATTTTTTAAGTAATCTGCGCGTGTGTTCATGTTTTGTGGGTAGGACTTCATTGTTGCTGCAGAATTTTTTTTAACTCTGGTTACGCACATAAGTACATCCACACACTGTGACACACTGAGACAGATCTGTGACACTGGCAAGATGATTTGTCAGCTTTGATCCAGTACTTATGTTTATGTGTGTCTTAGCAGCTTCAGCCTTGGGTGCTACAGTATTAGCCTCCAGGCTTGAGAGCTGGCAGCTGAAGATTTGTAGCTGTGCTCACCCCTGAATCTGTGCTCTCACTGTACAGTTTGATTTCAGCACAGATGATAAAAATGCAGTTTGACTTCTGTGAACAGTAGCAGTCGTTTGATAACACGATATCTAATTTATTGCAATAATATAAAGTAAATAGTAAATAAATACTTTATGAATGAAGGAAGTGGAAATGAATACACCCTCCAGTATAATAAAAAATAATGTATTTGAAATGACGTTATCAAATTTAAACAAAGTTTAGTCATTATAGATTCACTTTGGTTTAATTCTAAATCCCTGTAGTGGTTTAACAAGGCATAAAATGATATAGCAAGTGTAGCTATTTTGAATTTTTATTCATGTTTACTTAAAATTTTCAGCACATTGATTTATTCCCTCAACTTATTTGCTGAACACTACATGGACCAGCAGGTTGTGCAGTTTGTTTACCAAGAGTATCCTCTTAATTTGGCTTTATATTGTTTATCTTTGCATTTCAAGTGATAGAAAGCTGAAATTTACCTGATACTGGTGAGTAAGAAAGTTATTCTTTTATGTCAGCCTTCTGCACAACACTAACCATCTACTTCTTTGGCAGACATAAACTAATAATAAGTGAAGAAGCAGAGCAGTTTCTCAAGACATTACTGATACTGAACGAGAAGTTGCAACCGAAATTTCATTGCAGCTGTATTTTACTGCTCTTACACAAACAATGCCATGCACGCCTGAATTTCCCTTGGGATCATTAAAGTATATATCTATCTATCTATCCTTATTATTTTCATCACTATTTTCACTGATCTCAAGCATCTTTAGATGAACCAATACCTCTGCTTCATGTCAGCTATTGTTGCCTTACTTGTTTCTTTCTTCTGCTGTCAAACTAGGCCAAACAAGGCTAATGACATTCGGTATGCTTTGACAGTAGTGTGCATTCCCTGAGGTTGATTGGTACTAATAAAATCTCACACAAATATAGCTGCTATCGTAAGACTGGTCTTTGTTGCACACATATTGCATCAATAAGAACAAAACAGGTGTAAGGCTGCAGTGGCTACATGCATCCGTGACAATATAAAGCAAAGAATACATATCTCTATTTACATGAGACTGAAGTAGTAAGTATCTTAATCTTAAAATATACTCAGAAGTGAGGCAAGTGGCAAAAATGAGAAGAAAGAATGACCAAGAACCAAAACAATGACCATGACAGTTCCATTACTATCATCCATTGATAACCAGCCTGGGTGTTTGAAATGAATTCCAACTCTTACGGAGACAAACAAACACAACACAAATCCATCAGTGCCATCAGTCTGACCCAAATGAGTGGAGTGGAAAGTGAGCAGAAAGGTAGATGTAGAGAAAGTTGTTTGAGCTGATGAAAGCAGAGAGATCTTGACAGAAAAATGAAAGGCTGACTATAATGGAAACTGATATAGAGGATATCATAACAGAGTAATAAGAGTGAAAGTTAAGACTGAAAAACCAACTTTCCTTAACTTTGTACAATGACAGCTCCATTATTTCAAAATTCGATGAAGAGCCAGCTAAGTCATTAGAGGCAGAAATGAGTCCTGCTGCAGAGTGACGGACAAACAAAGCACTCACCTCAAAGAGAATGCCAAACAAGAGCAATCTGTTTGGTCTGCATTGTAATTAAACATGGGTGGGAGCTGAAAGAAAAAGAAATGATCTGTGGTCTATGTGTCTCCTTGCTGCATAATTACAACACAAGTCAAAATGCTGCCTGCGTGCCTGTCAATGCATTTTCTATCATATTGTTAGCTTTCTTATATAATTGCTGTATTGACAGTCCTAATCATACATGAAACAGTTTTCACATGTACTTTCGTCTGTGTCTCTAAAAAAGGACAATCATGTAATTGGATTAGATGGATTTGAAAGCATTAACTAATGTAGTAGTACCGTAGTTGAATAACAGTAACATTCTTCAAATTATTTTTAGATGCGGGATGCCCACACCTTCAAATCAGTGTTTTTGATGTAAAAAGTGTGTATGTGTGTGTCAGTGTGGGTGTTTGTGTGTATGTGAGAGAGTGATGACAGATATTCAAGGGGGTATCTTCAGTTATACCTCCACAGGAGAGGTTGCTTATAAAGCAGTAATTACCTCAGTATAACTAAAATGGAATGTGTGTGACGTAAACATCAAAGTAAATTAAACCAATAAAAATGCATAGATATTTTCATTTTGTTGTTTTGTTTATTTTTGCTGTAACTGCTTGTTTCCTTTATCCTGCAACAGTTGAATTCATAAGCCTGTAGTTCTTTGATGTGTGGTAATTTTCCACCATGATGCAAGTGCCGTAGCACAACAGTTACTGTGTTGATATTTTAAAAGACCAAGACGTGTTTGTTTCACTCATGGCTGCAGTGTAATTAGCGTTTCTGATTTGTAGAGCTCAGTGCATGAGGGAATGTTCAGAATTCTGAAACTTACTGGAGTGAAATAGTCAAGCTCATCTGTGAGATTATCAGCTGTTGACGATATATGTTGGCAAACAAAATAGAGACAAATTTAGTCTATTTCATTCACACAGATGATTGTTGTGATTATGTGAGTGTGCTCTTTATGATTACCCTGTGTCAAAACAGTAAACCGATGCTGTGATGTAAATTCTTATATTCACACAACCACATATACATGCAACTAACATTTGTTTTCATTTGTTAGAATGTGATCTGTGACCTCCAGTGTGAATTCAATTTGTGTTTGGAGAAACAGAATTTCTTTTAAAGCAGTGAGATCAATATGACAGTAACTTGTGTTTCATCTTAAATATTTGCATTTCGTATTCAGTTGGATGATTATCACATCGGAGTTCATTTTGTGAGCACTCCATTCAACTCGATATCAATGGTCCTGTGAGCTCAGCGTGAGTCCTCTTTTGTACAGTATATCTCTTTAAAATTCTAGTCCACCTGTATCCATACAGACATATGCATACAGTAGTTTTATTTAGCATTCACATCAGTTATTTCACATTTAATCCTTGAGTCTGAAAAAGCTCAGCAGTCTTTCAGCAGTCCTTGGTGCTGTTTAATTACAGGATGTGCATTTTGAGCTATATTAAAGAGAAAAGCACCTTACTCTGGTGTGGTGGTGACAGTATTCAATCAGCTGAAAGGGAAGTTTTCAGTTCATTGTGTCATGGATTATGTTTTTGAAACCAACCATTGATCCAACCTAGTGAAGGCTTTGATTGCATTAGAAATAGTATTTGCATTTGCTGGATAGTTTTAATGTTGGAATCTCTATGCACTTAAAAGCTTGTATCACACACATTAGATTTATTTGGTAAAGGGCTGGGTATGCAGCCACACAAATTAAGCAGCAAAAATGCCTCTTTGTGTTTGCATTTGCATGTAGTGGTGGTCTAACTAAGCCAAAACGGAACAAAAATTTCATGCTAAAAGGAGAACTGAGATAGCAATTTGCAGTCTGATTTGCATAAACACAACCTACAGCCACCTGAATGCAAAATCATCTATTTGAAGTTGTTATTTAAGAACACATGCATAAAAGACCTGGCCAATTAAAATGCAATTACAACTGGAGTTGTGCTTCTGTCAACTTTGAAATTCTTCCTCTTCTGTGCAGCATCTCTTTGTTGCTTTTTTTTTTTTTTTACACCACAGAGTATTTATTTGTTGGGTATTCTATTTCACATTTACCACATTTACTCTGTCATCTATGTTTGCCCACCAGCTATGATGTTCCCATGAAATTGTATTGTGTGTCATTGGAGGGCCTGAAGACATGATGTATTTCAGTGTAATATGTTTGTGTGTGTTTGTGTGTCTCCTATTTGTCTTCTGCTGTACTTAAGTCAAAATTCAATGGAAAAATAAAAAATAAGGATAACAAATCTATTCTTTACTAGAAAGGATATAGTAATTCATAGTAAAATCTGCATTCATTGCAGGTATTTTATATTTCATTAGGGGAAACTTCCTTTGACTTTGACCTTTTTACATCTCATTTGTTCTAACTTTTTTATATAGCATGTTACATTCATGAAATATACTCATCAATGGAGCAGTAATGCAATTAAAATGAATACTTTGACTTTGATATTTTTATATCTACTGTAATTTATCTAAATCTACATACAACAATACACTAGACAGACACATTTCCACATTTAATTGGAATAATCAGCTTCCGAAGATTCATGAAAATTTGAAGAGCAAAACAATCAGGAGGATTAGCCTTCCCAATTCTTCAGTTTTATTGTTGGGCAGCAACAGTACAAAATAAATGTAATCAGCTTTGAGCTTCAACTACAGAAACTCAAACAGAACTGAAGAAGCCTCTTGGATTAGATGCGAAGCGTCTTCAAGAAAACTGTCTTAAAGTCCAGTAGATTGATTTAAGACGCTTTGGATAACCATGACCTGGATAACTGAGAACCTACACAGAGACCCTATCTTGTAATTATTCACTTCAACAAACATTGTGTTCTACCTTTTTATGTTGGTTCCTATCTCCCCTACAAACAGGCGATATAACAGTCACTGCAAGCTCTACTTAGATCAGCTTCCATTCCAGTTGTATACTTACAAAAGTAAATCATTTTCTCAGCATCTGGATACAGTATATGAAACTGTTAAATTACGTTTTAATTCAGACACTGATTCATTCTAATTATGAATGTAGCCACAAGAAGACACAAGCCATGTTGGAACTATGACAGGAAAAGGTAGAGAGTTGTTTGATATGATGCAGAGGAGGAAGGTAGACATACTGTGTGTCCAGGAGACCAGGTGGAAAGGTAGCAAGGCTAGAAGTTTAGGAGCAGGGTTCAAGTTGTTCTGTCATGGTGTAGATGGGAAGGGAAATGGAGTAGGAGTTATCTTGAAGGAGGAGTTTGTTAGGAATGTCCTGGAGGTAAAAAGAGTGTCAGATAGAGTGATGAGTCTGAAGCTAGAAATAGAAGGTGTGATGTTCAGTGTTGTTAGTGGGTATGCTCCACAGGTAGGATGTGGTATGGAGGAGAAGGAGAATTTCTCGCTGGACTTTGATGAGGTAATGCAGAGCATACCGAGAAGTGAGAGAGTTGTAATTGGATCAGACTTCAATGGACATGTTGGTGCAGGAAACAGGTGATGAGAGGGTGATGGGCAGGTTTGGTATCCAGGAGAGGAACGCAGAAGGACAGATGGTAGTTGACTTTGCCAAAAGGATGGAAATAGCTATGGTGAATACTTTCTTCCAGAAGAGGCAGGAACATACTGTGACCTATAAGAGTGGTGGTAGGAGAACACAGGTATACTACATCTTGTGTAAACGGTGTAACCTGAAGGACATTGATGATTGCAAAGTAGTGGTAGGCGAGAGTGTACCCAAACAGCAAAGGATCGTAGTGCGTAGTATGACTCTGGTGGTGAGGAAGAGGAAGAGGGCAAAGGCAGAGCAGAAGACGAAATGGTGGAAGCTGAAAAAGGAAGAGTGTTGCATGACTTTTAGGAAGGAGTTAAGACAAGCTCTGGGAGGCCAGGAGGTGCTTCCAGATGACTGGACAACTATAGCTAATGTGATCAGGTTGACAGGTAGGAGAGTACTTGGTGTGTCATCTGGAAGGAAAGTAGATAAGGAGACTTGGTGGTGGAATAAGGAGGTACAGGAGTGTATACAAAGAAAGAGGTTAGCCAAGAAGAAGTGGGACACTGAGAGGACTGAGGAGAGTAGACAGGACTACAGGGAGATGCATTGAAGGTGAAGGTAGAGGTAGCAAAGGCCAAACAAGGGGCTTATGATGACTTGTATGCTAGGTTGGACAGTAAGGAGGGAGAGACTGATCTATACAGGTTGGCAAGACAGTGAGACAGAGATGGGAAGGACGTGCAGCAGGTTAGGGTGATTAAGGATAGGGATGGAAGTCTATTGACAGGTGCCAGTAGTGTGATGGGAAGATGGAAGGAGTACTTTGAAGAGTTGATGAACGTGGAAAATGAGAGAGAACAAAGACTAGAAGAGGTGACTGCTGTGGACCAGGAAGTAGCAAAGATTAGTCAGGATGAAGTGAGGAGGGCATTGAAGAAGATGAAGAGCGGAAAGGCAGTCGGTCCTGATGATATACCTGTAGAGGTTTGGAAGTGTCTAGGAGAGGTGTCAGTAGAGTTTCTGACTGTGTTGTTCAACAGGATCTTAGATAGTGAGAAGATGCCTGAGGAATGGAGGAGGAGTGTGCTGGTGCCCATTTTTAAGAGCAAGGGAGATGTGCAGAGTTATGGCAACTACAGAGGAATAAAGAGGATGAGCCACACAATGAAGTTATGGGAAAGAGTAGTGGAAGCTGGAGTAAGGGCAGAAGTGAGCATTTGTGAGCAGCAATATGGTTTCATGCCAAAAAAGAGTACTACAGATGCAGTATTTGCTTTGAGGATGTTGATAGAGAAGTACAGAGAAGGCCAATCAGAGCTGCATTGTGTATTCATAGATCTGGAGAAAGCTTATGACAGGGTGCCCAGAGAGAAACTGTGGTATTGTATGAGGAAGTCTGGAGTGGCAGAGAAGTATGTTTGAACGGTGCAGGACATGTATGAGGACTGTAAGACAGTGGTGAGGTGTGCTGTAGGTGTGACAGAGGAGTTCAAGGTGGAGGTGGGACTGCATCAGGGATCAGCTCTGAGCCCCTTCTTGTTCACTATGGTGATGGACAGGCTGACAGATGAGGAGGAGAAGCTAGAGAGGTGGAGGTTTGTCCTGGAAAGGAGAGGAATGAAGGTTAGCCGCAGTAAGACAGAGTACATTTGTGTGAATGAAAAGGACCCAAGTGGAAGAGTGAGGTTACAGGGAGAAGAGATCAAGAAGGTGGAGGATTTGAAGTACTTAGGGTCAACAGTCCAGAGCAATGGAGAGTGTAGAAAAGAGGTGAAGAAGCATGTACAGGCAGGATGGAACATGTCAGGTGTGATGTATGATAGAAGAGTTTCAGCTAAAATGAAAGGAAAGGTGTACAAAACCGTGGTGAGACCAGTGATGTTGTTTGGTCTAGAGACAGTGTCACTGAAGAAAAGACAGGAGACAGAGCTGGAGGTAGCAGAGATGAAGATGCTGAGGTTCTCTCTGGGAGTGACCAGGAAGGATAGGATCAGGAATAAGTACATCAGAGCGACAGCACATTTTAGAGGTTTTGGAGATGAAGTCAGAGACGCCAGACTGAGATGGTTTGGACATGTCCAGAGGAGAGATAGTGGATATATTGGTAGAAGGATGCTGAGTTTTGAACTGCCAGGCAGGAGGCCTAGAGGAATACCAAAGAGGAGGTTTATGGATGTAGTGAAAGAGGACATGAAGGCAGTTGGTGTGAGAGAAGAGGATGCAGAAGACAGGGTTAGATGGAGGCAATTGATTCGCTTTGGCGACCCCTGAAGGGAAAAGCCGAAAGGAAAAGAAGAAGACTTATCATCTGCTGCTGTGAACTCTTTAACCTCTGTTGTTAAATCTTGCTTCTTTCTGTTCTCTTCCAATTTTTAACCTCAACTTCTGTAGCTCTGCTGTGCTCTTCATGTTGACAATGGTAGTGTATGATAATTTATGGACCAGTATCACTGGCTATCCGACAATGGAGGATAGTGCTGGTAGAACCAATAAGCACAATTGCTTTTATCAAATTTAGAAGAGCATCATCTATGCACTTAGTACCAATGAAGTTAAACTTCAGTATACTGGTTACAACATTAAAAAAATGACTACAGTGTAATGAAGCTGAGCAATGCAGCCAGTGTGGATATTTTGTGCTCTGTCCAAGCACAACAATCTGCTATTGCTATTTTTGATAAAAACACAATAAAGATAGAAAAGTAAAGTTTTTAAATAATGTATGTTGTCAATATCAGCCATGAAAACCAAGTACTTGACAGTTATCGTTATTGGCTAAATAAATCATTATTTTGTGTCCCATGTTGGCACCCTGGATTTACAATAACACTGTGGTTGGAGTAAACTTCTTTCTGCCCACTAAAAGGGAGTTTCTGTATTCAAGGTTTGGTCATGATAAATATGCAGTGTGACATCACAGGGCAAGGCCTCACTCTGAGCTGTGATGGACAGCTCGAGAAAGTTTTGCATGGAGAAAGAACACCTCTGTTGCACTGCTCTTACAAGCACATACAGTCACTTGGTGTAATTCACTGTGCATTTCACTTACTTTTACACTTTGAAAACCAAAGGGGCTCTTTCCTTCTCACAGCTGAAATGGGTCGAAGACTGTTTTCCTGCATTTGTAGGCGGGTGAAGTTTTGTCAGATCATGAGAGGGATAGCTTCCCTCTTCTCGGCAGCAGAGGAGCTATGAGCATCCTCTGCATTGCTTCCAGGATCAGGTTGGGTGGCATTAGGTGGTTTAGTGAACCATTTGAAAATTATTCATGCTCTGCTGAAATGAAATGAGCAGATAAAATGCATAAATTCTGTAGTAAAATTAGATATTTTTGTTTTGTTTTTTGGGGGGGATATGTTTAGGGGATTATCCATCCACAATAAATAGAAGGAGAAGCACTTTATTCATGCTGTAAACTATATGCCATTATTTAATTGCAGAACCTCCATCTTCAGCCACACCACTTGAGAGGCATTTTAACTAATAAATATCTGTCTTAATTGGACAATTTGGCATCAAAGAGGCAGCAAAGAAATACTTGGTATGAAATAAAATAAAGGTCCGTGACTGGATTTCAACAAGAGTTATTGCAATTATGGGACATGTCCTCTCTCCACTCGGCTATCAAGGCTTGTCAGTTGTCTCTATAAAGCATTGTTCCCACAGAGATTAATTAAGAAAAAAAGGCCAAATATTATTTTATGTCAGCTTTTCATATTTGAACATTTCCCGGTTGTCTATTATTACATTAAATGTCTTTGAAGTTTTGGGATCTGATTTTTCTCTGTTGTTTCATCTTCCCTGAAACTTTTAAGTCCTACCAGTTCCTCTCTCTCAATATTGACTATGTTTCAGTCCCTACTTCATTGACACTGACTTTCATGTCAGTAAACCTCACAGTCACAGCATTGTGCCGTCTCATAGGCAAAGAAAGTTCTCCAATGCTGACTCATCTACCATTGCTGATGTAGTTGTAGTTCCTTGCTTTCAGTTATCAAGGGTTGTGTTGTTGACACAGACTGTTATTAATGGAACCTGTTTAAATTGTAAAATTCTTTCTCTGCACTTTCATGTGCCCACTTCGCAATTTTCATATACTTAAGTCAATAAAAAGAGCAGATGGAATCCATCTAATCATTTGATTGGCCATTCTAGTGACTAGATTGCATAAACAGCTTCTGGGCTTCTGGCTATGAGTTTGATCAGCTGTCCGATTAGCATGGAGATAAGAATAATGCACTATCAGTATCAGTGTGTCTGGGCACATAAACAACATTCAATTGATTTCTATGTTGATCAAAATAT
Source organism: Antennarius striatus (assembly GCF_040054535.1). NCBI lineage: Eukaryota > Metazoa > Chordata > Actinopteri > Lophiiformes > Antennariidae > Antennarius > Antennarius striatus. Next base: position 11,783,043 of record NC_090785.1, read on the forward strand.
GGTCAGCCGTTCAACTTTTGCATTTTTGACAAGAATTGGCACAAGAGTTACAGATATCGCTGAGTTAGTTTTGGTCTAGGTGATAACAAAGCATATACATATAGTGTACATACCTGGAAAATGCCTTCAGATATCTTTTTTTATGATCTGGTGCTAAATAAAACCGAAATACATTGAATTGAATTTTTAGCTGCCTTTTCTCTGATTTTATTAATTTCTAATACAGTAATCCCCCGTGCATTTGTGCATCAACATGCGCGACTTCAACTCGTCTGCGCATTCTGTTGGCTGACGGCATCCGAAAGTGCGCTACGTTCCTTGAGTCTCGGAACGCAGCGCAATTCTGTGAGACACAAAAGTGCTTTAAACAGTCGATAAGAGTGTGGGAAAAGGTAATACAGATAGAAAGTGGGTTAATATCAGTATGGGGAGGGTTCATAAACGTTTAAATTCCCATAAATAACAAGATAAATAGTTTATTGCTATATATATTCGTAATTTGTATGTGGTTCCTGGAACGCATTAATCGCGAGTAACGAGGGCCCACCGTACTGACAGGTGAGAGAAACATGGAAGATTTCCCAATAGATGTTATTAATTGTTTAATTATAACTCTTGAATCAAATGTTTACCGTCTATTATTACCAAGTTAAGTTACTTATTCCTCTTGCTGACTTCTACAGTGGGTGAGGAAGATGAGATCAGAGAAGAGCTGCTGGGTCAAATAGAGGAGCCTATCTAGCTAATATTTTATTTTTAACATCACATAATAAATTGTTTGGAAGAAGTTGTGGATAATTTCATTGCTCTGTAGGCCAGCATGTTATTAATTTTATTTCATTTCAGGACTGATGTGATTTTGATATAAGTAATATTTGTGACAGGAATGTAGAATAGAGTAGAATAGAATACAGTAGAATAGTGTCTTTTTCTGGTGCATATGAATAAGGAGGGAGCAAAGTTTCCCCAAACACATGACTTATATAATGCTTTCTGACAGTATTATACATCACCATAAATGGAGAGATAAAATAATTGGATTTTTGCGTGATCAGAAACTATTGAAAATCTCTCTCTCTCACCTCTGAGGGGTAAAATAAGGCTTCTGTTGACCGACGAAGCAGCAGGAGGGCGCCTCTCCCAGGAGAGCTCATTAAATGTAATTTTGTCTTTCTTAAATCAGTATAAATAAGAAAGAGCTCTGTCTGTGTCATTCAAATGTGACCCAGTTTGAACTAATAAAATTACGACCCATACATTTATGTAGAAGTCACTGCAGTGTTCTTATAGAAGCAATATTTTTTCTCGATCACCGTATCATTCCTGCAGAGTGAAAACATCTTTCAGCCAATCATTGTTGAGATCACCTGGTCGGAAGAGCCAATCCTCACGTGGGCTTGTTAGGGAATAGCTTGTGTTTGAAGAAAGAGAGACAGACAGATACAGAGAGAGAGAGAGAGAGAGAGAGAGAGAGAGAGAGAGAGAGAGAGAGAGAGAGACACTAGGGAGAGGTAGAGAGAGAGAGAGAGAGAGAGAGAGAGGGAGCGAGAGAGAGAGAGAGAGAGAGAGAGAGAGAGAGAGAGAGAGAGGGAGATAGAGAGAGAGACACTAGGGAGAGGGAGGTTGAGGTAATGGAAGGTGAGGCTGAAAAATGCTATTTCTATTTGTTTGTGCATGTGTGTGTGTGTGTGTGTGTGTGTGTGTGTGTGTGTGTGTGTGTGTGTCTGTGTGTGTGTCTGTGTGTGTGTGTGTGTGTGTGATGTCTTGTGTACTATCTGTGTCGATGGTAATGTGCTGGTTTCTTTTTTGCTCTGTTTCAGTGACAGTTGGAGAAGACAGAAAGGAAATTGGTCAGGAAGGATTTCTATATTCTTCCATTAGGAATAATGCTGACTGTTGTCTGAGATGTTATAATACTAGTGACAGCACAGTTTCTGTCCTTTGGTACCAAAACCAAAGTTTTCAATATTTCACTTTAAGAAACATGAGTATAGCAACATGGCTTTCACATGCCTAAAAATAATAAATCATCAAGTAACGGAATTAACAAATGTGCACCAAGATGTATACCAAAAAGTCAACAGCAGGTTTTGCCATGTGGCAGGATCAGTATTTTCATATACCAAAAAAATATTAAGGTTTCTTAACTAATCCTACCCATTGCCCTCATTTCAATACAATAGTGCTAATATCTGCGTTAGTCAAAGAACATGTGTGCGAAAATTGGGGCTTAATCGCCTCTCCTTAATAATATTCCCACAGGGCCAGGGTGTTGACTGGATCACACCTGGTTTGCACTGCTGGTGATGCTTTTGTTGGTTTGGGTAATTGCCTTGGGCCATTAAGTGTAATCAATTATGAACAGGAGTCCTCAAGATACGAACGCCAACTTACGAACATTCATAGATATGAACAGTGCACCGCCATGTCCAACTACCACAATTGCCCTTTTTACCGCAACCCACACAGAGCGGAGTAACATTGCGTAACAGCAATTAGATAAAGGTTTCATATTTAATGTCAAAATAACTCAGCAAATGTGAGACTAAGGGAACATTTCACTCTGATGTCTGATGTCGGACTTCACGTGCCCTCATCAGCTTTCCTGTTGGCGAGTCATCTGCAACGTTTCTTCTATCCAGATCTCTGCCAACCTCTGAGCAGGGAACAAACACACAATGTATTTAGGTGCATGAGGACATTCGTGAACATTAAAACTGTGGACAATTTGGGTCAGGTTGAAATTTATAGCCAGCAATGTAGACTATAGGATTCCTGTAAGAAAACTCTGTCACTACCTTCCTTTTATTTCTTTTCTTTTTTTTATTGACGGGGTTGTCCCCCTGTAGGAGCTAAATGATGTATTGGACAGGAATCAATGTTGGCCGGGTGAAGTCTCTGGTTTGAATTAACCATTGAATGCTGAACTCTGTTTTGCTATGTTCACTGTTGGTTGGGGTAATTGAGCAATTTACAGGAAATAAAACAGAGTAATCAAGCATAAAGGGACGTGTGGCAATTGATTACCAAAAACCGCATTAGTGTGTCATTCATGTCAATGCGGTGGAATACCTCAATGGCTTAAAGTTTGATTTAGCCTCTGCACCCCCTAGGTTAAAATTTATTCAGCAGAGGTAGAGATGTAGAAGTTACATTCCAGAGATCCAGTATTTTATTTTATTCATTTTTTTTGTTGTTTTTATGTCCTGTTATCGTTTCTGGTAAGTCTTAGGGAATAGTACTTTTGTATTTAGAGTAGCAATGACATTTAAATTATCTCAAATTGTGATTATGACATTAATAAATAATGACTTATAAACCATGGAGCTTACAAAAAGCCTTTTGGAAACAATTGTGCTCGAAGACTGAAGGCTACCTGTATTATCAGGGGCATTGTTTGTGTGGACTTTTCTTTTATAAAGGGAGCTTATTTAGATAAATCATTCAACTGAATTTGCAGTTCTCTGCGGCAGTGTCTGAAGTTACCCACCACGTTTGTTTCATCCCTGTTTTTTATGAACTTGCAGTGCATTCACTGTTCCAATTCACTCCTCTCATTTTCCCTCATCAGCACCTTTCCCATTTTTTTCTTTTGTTTCCCTCACTGACTGTTCCTGAGTAAGCTCTTTAAACCCCTGTGAGACTGTGTGAAATTAGGTCCAGGCTAAGAGTGGTGTGTGTGTGTGTGTGTGTGTGTGTGTGTGTGTGTGTGTGTGTGTGTGTGTGTGTGTGTGTGTGTGTGTGTGTGTGTGTGTGTGTGTGTGTGTGTGTGTGTGTGTGTGTGTGTGTGTGTGTGTGTGTGGGATGGAGGGAGGGTGTTAGCAGTTTTGGTCTTCTACAGGGATGTACTGGGACTAGAATTCAGCTGGCAGTTGAGTTTGAAGAGTTTCTTTTTCTAATGGCTGAAGCATATGAGTGGAGCAGTTTTTGGTTCTCATTGTCACAACAAAACAATTTGTTCTGTAGTATAATCTAATGATGCTGCAGAACCTCAACCAACAACTATAGGATGTGTTGTCTACACCTGTCTCCTCAGTCTTCATCCTTTAAGCATGTCACCACTCCATTCAAAACAAGAGTAAGCCAGGCAGGCCTAAGGCTAAAACACAGACAACAAATATACTACTGACTTGCTGACGAACACGTGTCAGGGATTTAAAGCTTTTTTTGTTTGCTTTGTTTTGTTGGTTCTTGCTCAACTGTATTCCTCCTCTTATTCCTCCCCCTGCTCCTCCTTATTATTGTTACGATAATAATAGCAATCATCATCATCATCATCATCATCATCATCATCATCATCATCATCATCATCAACAACAACAACAACAACATAACTAAGTCAAGTCAAACACAAAATATACACACATTTGCTTATAATTAAGATTATGATTAACGCTTTCTTTTGGGAGGGGGTAAAAATGATCAATTTATTGTTGTGAAACAGAATCTACCTAACCTCCTCTATTTAGTGTTATTTTGGATCATTAAAGGCCATTAAACTACTTCCCAAAAGTCCTTTTTACTGTCTGATTTTACTTTATTCAAAAAAAAAAATTATTCTGTTATATTCTGGTCAGCTAGTGTAAAGTTTGGTTTTCATAGGCAACTTATGACTTGTAACTTCATGGATACAGGGCAGGGAGGGATGGCACTTGTAACACAAAACAAGCATGGGTCTAGCAAAATTAGCAAATTGACCCCCAGTATTAGAAGCATCTGCAATAAGCTAAGTAATCAATGTTAACCTGTCCTATTTGTGTCTCTGATTTGGCTAAGAGTGGCTCCAGTAACAGAACCTCCACCTTGGAAATACCCATAAAATTTGTTCATTTGACTATAATCTATACCAACATTCTCCTGTGTTTTGTCACAGTGGGAGTGTATATTGCTATTACCTTACAGCAAGAAGGTCGTGGACTTTTGATTTCACCTGAGACCATTCTGAGTGAAGTTTGCATGTCTTTGTCTTTGTGGGGTTTCTCTGGGTTTTCCAGCTTCATCCCACCTTCAAAAACTTGCAAATAAGGTGTATCGGACACTCTAAACTCTCTGTAGCTAGGACTGTGAGAGTGAATGTTTGTTTGTCTATGTGCACTACAATAACCTGTTGACTTGTCCAAAGTGTACCCGCCTCCCACCTGGAGAGGAGGTGATTGCTGGTCATCTCATTTTCAATAAGATGACAAACCTCCATGCATATATTTGCATTTATGCTAAAATGAAAGGCTTTATTGTAACAGGGGGCTTTAAGGCAGGGATGGATGCAATTGTGGAATGAGGAGCTCTGGAAGCTGTACTCAAATTTCCAAACTTACATATCATGCCATTCATACCAACTGCAACTTTAAGAAGCGTCATTTATTGGTGAAGGGTAAATTTTCCAGGATCTTGTTAGAAACAAACATTTTAGTTCACAGTTGTAGAATTAGGATTGCATCTGAAGTTCCCAGCTGTAGTAATCTATCAATGCCTACTTATATATGGACAAAGGACGAGTGTATTATTGCTTAGGATGTTAACTATGGTTTGGAAAAACATAAAAATAATATTATACAAATAAAAAACTGACAAATTCTTTCCTGTTCCCATCCAGCGAACATAAAACATCTTGTGAGAAGTTTATTGTGAGAGCTTGTCTGGGCCCCAGTGTGGATGTTGTGTCAGCATTCATTTGACTTGCATTTAGTTTGACAAATCCTTTGAGACAGGTATGTATCAGCTCAAAGACACACACACACGTCTACACACACACAACTCACAGATTCGCACAGTCAAAGTCAGACTTGAGAGCTTCTTCCCAAAGGCTTCATTTGAACTTCTGCTTGCATTTACTCCACACAGAGAACAACACAGACATCTTGAAAACCAAGTAAGAGTGGCAAAGCAGAATGAAGGCAACTGAGAAGGAATTGTGGAAAGGGAAATGTGAGTGCGATACTGCCTTGACTGGTTAAGGATGGCTTCAACAAGCTGAGGGAGGAGGAAATTCTGTAAACTCACTGAAGGGAACTGAGATGCAGGAAAGAGAGAAGGAGAAAAATGATTAAACAGAAAAGAGTAATGCACTGTGAGTAAGGAAAGAACATTTATCTCTTCATGCTCCCGAGTCACTCCTTGTTTCCCCAATGGAGCACACAGACAAAAAGTCTGTTTGATTGGCTTAACACTTGGCACGTTGCCACGGCGGCACTCGCCATGGGATACTGACAGGAGCTCGGGGATTCTATCAAGCGGGATGGTAAGATAGCATAGATTTGTATAAGAGGTTAAGTGACTGAATTTGAATGAGAGTATTTGGATTCTGCAGGTGCGGAAGCGAGTAAATGTACTGAAGTAAAACATCTATCATTGCTCCTGTTACACACTTTTTGCATAATTTCTTCCACTTTTTTCTGTTGTTTTACTCGTGTGGTTTTTGAATTATCTGAAATGTTTTGCCTTATTACTACTCATCAATGGATTCCTGTATTTTTTTATTTTATCTAATATAACTTTTTGTAGCAATGTTATGTTTTATTCTACAAATTCAGATCTGTCTACCAGAAAACAACAACTGTTGAACAGCATTTTTTTGAGTGTAGATTTGACTTCAGCTATTTAAGTATTCCTACCTGTACTGCAGTGTTTTATTAAGCATTTGTATTTAATAATATAAAGATTTATATCCGGCTCCACAGTGACAACATATACAAGAGGTGAAGGGAAACTGAAATGTTCAGAGGAAGATGTTGAGTATTTTTATCAGAGGCAGAAGAAGGAGACCACTATGGGATTGTTTTTCCCACCAAAGAGAATTTATGGCCACATAGCAGCAAATGGAAAACACTGTGTGGACTTGGACTATTCATAAACAGAGGCAGCAGTGTCTATCTAGAAAATCAAGGACCCAGGCTAAAAGTAAACCAGAGTGACAGACCTGTAGCCCAGTGGAGAAAAAAACAAGAAGCAGCACTTCCTATTATGTTCCTTTCCACCTTGTTTCCTCACCTAATCACATAGCCAGGGGCAGCCACAGCAGACCTTTGGCCATGTCAAGGTAATCTGGTGACATGCTGTGTTATCTAATATTTATTACACCGTATCTGCCAGCCTGTGTATAAACTAGCCTTATATCTACAGGTTGATCTCAACATGCCTGCAAGCAATGTATGGTTAACTTTTCAATCATTGATTTAGGAAAACAGCAACACAGAACAGAAAATGTCAGAGTTACGCAGAGATTTCAGCAATTTTAATGTCCTTGCTTTCAAGTCTTCGATGCCTTAAACTTTGTCCAGTTCATTCTCTCTGTCCATTTACCCGTGCTTGGATATGTAACCTTTCCTCTTGGACATCTGGTGCCTCGAGCAATGCTCTTACTGTGAATTACAGGAATATAGTAGTTGACTGAGAGATTTGACAGACTATTGACCAAAGATAATAACAAATAATATTCATAAAAATAATAAATCTGCATTTTTTTCAAACTGATCCAGGTTGGAATGATTTTCATCTTTTGATGTATTATATAAATAACTAAACTGATCACTAGTCAGCCACTATTACAGACAAGATCCTGTACCAGTAGTTTGAAAAACATGTTATCAATACTGAATGATTGACCAAACTGATTAATCGGTGTATTTATATTAAGTATTGTGCCATTTAATGTCATGTGCTGGATAAGTGCCCAGGGTATACTCCACCTCTTGCTCGTAGTAAGCTAGGATAGGCTCTAGCAACTCCTGTGACCTGCAAGGCAGAAAAGCAGCTTTAGATGAGACAGTCAAGGATTGACACTTATCTTAAAAACTCCATTTTAAGTTAAATGTGTCTGTACATTATGGCACGTTTTACAGATCATGTTTATTATGAAATATTCCTCTTTGGCAGAAAAAAAGGAAAAATACACGGGTGTGGTTAGGACCCAAATGCAACACACCAGTGGAGGGGTCCACATTAGTCCAAGAAATCTGAAGAGTAAGATGAGTAACTGACAATCTTGCAGCGAAGTGAGGTCTGAGCAGAGCATAAGTAGGGTGGAACCTGATTGGAGATGGGAAGCAGTTGGCAGCAACACCAGTGACAGGAGTGAGAGGATTGGGTGGGAATTAATTCAGAATGCCGAGGACAAGAATGAAATTGGAACTGGGCTGTGACAAAAAGCCAGGCAACGCAAGGAATGGCAAAAATTACAGTGATTTTAACATATTACCTTGTGCTTGTGCTTTGTATGATAAGAGGAGAAACACCACTTATGTTTGTCACCCATTTTGTATAATAGAAAGTTTGTAAAATGTGAGAAATGAGGGGTTTTTTTCTGTTTTTTATTTATAATTTTATATCAGTTTTAAAAATTTTGAACACCTGTTCAGATAAAACAAAACAGAAATATCAAAACTTTATTTGCTGGGAATTTCCATCTCCTTGCAAGAAATCCTTTAGTAGTGGTAAAACAAACTATTTTTAAACTAATTGTGTCGGATCAATGTAGTAAACCATGAAAGAATAAAATAAACACTGGAGAAGGTCTCTCACTCAGCTTCTGGTGGCTGACTTTTTATGTGGGAGCTGGAGTTCTTTTCAATGGGCGAAGCATTGAAAGATGACGCAAAGAAAGACAAACAGCTGTTGTCACTTACATTGACACAACCAATCCAGATTCACTATCCGTCAGTCCATCTATCTATCCATCCATCCATCCATCCATCTATCCATTCATCCATCTATCCATCCATCCTTCCATCCATCCATCCATTCATTTTCTTGAAGACAAGATGGCCACAATCCTCTCGTCTTCATCCTCTTTCCACCTTGTGGGTCATGGGTAATGCTGGGGCCTATCCCTGCTGGCTACGGCAAGAGAAGGGCTACGCCCCAGACATGGCACAGGTGCATCGTGGGGTCACATGAAAGACAACCACTCACACACATGCTCATACCTATGCGAGACTTTGTAGTGATCAGTTCTTGTTATTGTTGAAGGGGGGAGGAAACCTGAGAACCCAGAAGCTTCTTGGAACCTTCTTGCTGTAAGGCAACAACTGTCTGTTGTGCCTTTATATCTATTTTAATTCTTTCTTTTTTTTTAAATCTTAAAAATGAAAATGAGTCCCCCAGACTTTTAAGCTGCATCTTAATCGTTTCAGTAACGATAATCAGACATGACATGAACCATCATAAGAAAACCTCTGAAGACATCAAGACTGCTTCTTCAGTATGCAAGTTATTTTTTTCTCTGTGTGATGTTTTGGTTTGTTCGGTATTGTACATATTCTGTTTAATATAACAGCCTCATAGCTATTATGGGTTTGGTTTTGGAAAGTAGTCGTCAGATGTATCAGAATCTCGAAAGCCTCTCATGTCTGGCTGTGCTTCAATGGAATTATACATTTAGCCAGAAAAATAACTGCTGATGCACTGACAGGTAGTCATTTTGATAAGTCCAAAATGCCATTCATCTGCAGTGACTCTCTTTCTACCCCAATTATTTCGTTTATGCTCTATCTTTGTAAAGTAATTCTGTTTTTTGTTTTTTTTCATTTATTAAATGCTTGAAACTTATTCTTATTCAGGATGAGTCAAGATTGTTGTATCTCTTTCCCTTGTTTTCTTTCAAGTTCCTGACTTGTACAGTTCTCTCTGTATTTATTTTTACGTTCAGTATTCTTAAACTCAGAGGACAAGGGGGGGGGGGGGGACAGAAGCCAGTTTGGAGAGATTATTGAGAAGAAGAGGAGAGGTATTTTGTTGAATTGGCCATTCAATATTTTTTCCCTTCATTACTATGAAGTCAAAAAACAGAATGGAGAGATTATTTGATGTTTGGCTTTGAGCAACATATTTCATTTATGGGAATGTCCGCAGAGGATAAAAGCAAGAGTAGACTAAAGAATAAGAGAGGTGATAGATGAGGTGGGTTATAAAAATAGAAAGCTAAGGGGAGAACAGTGAATGAAGGCAGAAAGGAAATAAGTTATTTTTGTTAGTGTACAGAAGTGAGATTGGCAGTGATGTTGTAATTGGTTTATTGGATCCTACATATCATTACAGTCTGGAGAGAAGTCACTGAAGAGTTAAGTTTGTTTAGTTGTTGTTTTGACCTAATTATTTGTGTTTGTGTGTGTGTGTGTGTGTGTGTGTGTGTGTGTGCGTGCGTGCGTGCGTGCGTGTGTGTGGATACGTGTTCCAGAGAGAGAGAGAGATAAACTATTTATTTGAGCTTGTGCAGCAATTCCCAAATGCTGGACCAAACATGTTTGTGTGTCTGTGTGAACAATATGCATACGAATGGTGGTGTGCTCTTTCATCTCAGCACCATATGTAATATTCAGTGTTACCTGTCTGCTCATATCAGATGCTGCATGTCAGTCTTGCAGCTGTAGACACAAAAAGGGGATAAGCTCCAGTGGAACAATTCTACAGCAATGCAAACTCTTGTCTTCTTCCCCTCTCCTCATTTCTCCCCATTTCTGTACTGCCTGTTCCCTCCGTCCCTTGTCCTCCACCTCTGTACTCCATTTTCTCTGCTTTGTTCCTGGGAAGTATTCGTTCTTGTCCCGACACATTTTTCTATTAATCGATGCTTCATGTATATATAAATGTACGTATCAATGTACTTATCAAATCACGTATGTCGTCAGGCCCTTCATCGATGGAAAGCATTTAATTTGTAAGGAAGGTTCCTGAAAACCAATCCTCTTCATGCAGCAGATTCACATGAAAGTTGAATTACAATGTGAATTAGAACAGTTGTGTGTCAAACATAAAAAATGAATAGACAATAAAATAGCTTGGCCATGTAAAATGACGGCATAGGGTTGCAGGATGTTCTGTACATGATTAATGACCGAATGACACGGAAATGATTCTCTCTGACCAATCACTGGTCAGCATTTTTTCATGTGAACTTTTTTTCATCTGGTCAGCTTTTTTGTAGCTTCAATGAAGATAATACTAAAAATGACAGTACTTCACAGATACTTTTACCAAATGGAAACACAAAAAAAGGTGTGTATTGTCCCATCAAATAGGGCTGGTTCTATATGGTGGAACTGCTGCTCAGAGACTATGGGGAAGAAGATGTGGGAGCACACAGTAAATTTTTAATGCAGTTTAGCTTCCACTGAGAGAGCAGATTTGCATCCTCATCCCCTGAGAATGACATCTTCAGTGAGCACTCCAGGCATGACTTTACCTATTTTAATGCTAATGTGACTATTTGTGAAAACCAATACCAACTTGTGAGTGTGTGCGCACACACACACACACACACACACACACACACACACATTCATTGGAGGTTACTTCTGCTGAGAGAAGCTAAGCGAGCTGAAGCCATTCCCTCTTGACTGTCTCTCTAAATCATTTCTGTTCCTTTTCTGCCTTTTCCTGTCATGGACTTCTTCAGAGATCTGCTATCAGGCCCATCATTTTTAAAGTTGAAAGAAAAGAACAGCTCACCTGATGAAGACACAGGAGACAGATTTTTTACAAAGACACTGTCAAAGAAATGAAATGCCTTTTCGGACTGTCACCACAAGTAAAATGAAAAGAATTTTTATCATTTCCTTGATCACATTGTGGATTTTTTTTACATAGATTTATTAGAACTTTATGTACTGTACATGCTTTCATATCAGTCAGTGCAGATTTGGCATTTTATTTCCCAAGTGTTTGTTGCCTGGTTGCCTTGATTACTGTACTACTTTTGTGGGTTTAGTGCCTCAGTATAATCATCAGTAAATAAATGGTAAAAGCAATGATAAAACATATTCAGTGCATTACCAGGCTTCTCATCTTTATTGTTGCTGATGCTAATTTCAGAACTTTGGGATAGGGCAGAGTGCTGATCCGATACCCATTATATCAGGTACTGGATCAGCAAATATATAAACTTTTTAGAAATCAAATCATTAAAAACTGAAAGCTAATCATTGATGCCTATCAGGTACCCAATCAACTTGAGAAAGTTATCATCTCCTTCTGATCAGATGTGTTTGATCTTGTATTCATAGTCCCTGCTTGGAAATGTAATGTACCTCCATCAAATTGCTGATCATCGTATATTCTGTACTCTGACTTTCATTTTTTTCAAAGTACTCAAAGTATATATAGTAAATCTCCATATTTGGGATTGTAATGAGCTAATATATACGCAAAATGGTTTTCTTCAGAGAAAGAAAAGAAAAGAAATATTACATTGTGTGGACCACTGAAAATGTCAGATTCATCAGTTCATAATGTATATATATGTCGTGTTAAATAATTTTTAATAGGCCAGCATTTGGAGTCTTTTTTTAACACATTATCTCTGCTACCAGAAAATAATATCTTCACATTTACATATAAGTTTAACATTGAACCCATAAACAGGCCTGGTTTGAATTTTTTTGGGGTTCATGCTAGTTAGATCTCATCTCAGACCCCAGAGAATTTGAGAATTTTCTTCTTCTTTTTTTCCACCATTCGCAATTGAAATTTTCTTGCTTTCTTGACTGCTGCTTTGTTACTTTTCAAACAGTTTTTAGGTTGCCAACACTACCAGATATTTCAGCACCACCTCCAATAAATTTAATTTAACTGTCGTAGATTTTTTTGTTTTCGTAAAAACTTGAAAGGATTTGAATGAGATTGTGTTGTAGAAAGCTAAACAGACAGCTAATGCTTTTGAGATGAGCATGCTAAAATATTAATGGGTAAGGAAATGTCAGCCTTGAGACTTGAATAACAAGAAGACTGGTAGCAATTTCTGCAAACATTGAGCAATGCCAGAGAGGAAAAAACAATACAAGTACGTCTCAGGTAACAGCGACTCAGCTGCAGTTCACTGCTGGACAAGGCACAGCCTGTTATCTGGTGAGAACAAGCAAAACATTCTCTACTAAACACAATATGTTTGTAGCTGCAAGTCCAATTGAATTTGGCAATAAAGAACAACACACTGCAAATTATCCAGGACATCAAGTGTATATGTTGTAGAGGTTTTGATTCAGGTAATGGGTTGCAATGTTTCATTATAGTTGGAAGGTACCAGGTCTATAAACCGATGTCCTTTCTAATTGGAGCATATTCTCCCCATGTCTGCTTTGGTGGCCTCCAAGTCTTCCTCTGTCAATATGTATGTATGTGTCTGTGTGTTGTGGATGGATTGATGGATGGATGGATGGACGGATGGACCGACGGACGGACGGACGGATGGTCTGACGGACAGACGAAGTAGTAGAAGCTGGAGTAAGGGCAGAAGTGAGCATTTGTAAGCAGCAGTATGGTTTCATGCCAAAAAGAGTACTACTGATGCAGTATTTGCTTTGAGGATGTTGATAGAGAAGTAAAGACAAGTCCAAACGGAGCTGCATTGTGTTTTTGTAGATCTGGAGAAAGCTTATGACAGGGTGCCCAGAGAGAAACTGTGGTATTGTATGAGGAAGTCTGGAGTGGCAGAGAAGTATGTAAAAGCGGTGCATGACATGTATGAGGACTGTAAGACAGTGGTGAGGTGTGCTGTAGGTGTGACAGAGGAGTTCAAGGTGGAGGTGGGACTGCATCAGGGATCAGCTCTGAGCCCCTTCTTGTTCACTATGGTGATGGACAGGCTGACAGACGAGGTTAGACAGGAATCTCCATGGACTATGATGTTTGCAGATGACATCGTGACCTGCAGTGAGAGCAGGGAACAGGTGGAGGAGAAGCTAGAGAGGTGGAGGTTTGTCCTGGAAAGAAGAGGAATGAAGGTTAGCCACAGTAAGACAGAGTACATGTGTGTGAATGAGAGGGACCCAAGTGGAAGAGTGAGGTTACAGGGAGAAGAGATCAAGAAGGTGGAGGATTTGAAGTACTTAGTGTCAACAGTCCAGAGCAATGGAGAGTGTGGAAAAGAGGTGAAGAAGCGTGTACAGGCAGGTTGGAACGGGTGGAGAAAAGTGTCAGGTGTGATGTGTGATAGAAGAGTTTCAGCTAAAATGAAAGGAAAGGTGTACAAAACTGTGGTGAGACCAGCGATGTTGTTTGGTCTAGAGACAGTGTCACTGAGGAAAAGACAGGAGACAGAGCTGGAGGTAGCAGAGATGAAGATGCTGAGGTTCTCTCTGGGAGTGACCAGGAAGGATAGGATCAGGAATGAGTACATCAGAGGGACAGCACATGTTAGAGGTTTTGGAGATAAAGTCAGAGAGGCCAGACTGAGATGGTTTGGACATGTCCAGAGGAGAGATAGTGAATATATTGGTAGAAGGATACTGAGTTTTGAACTGCCAGGCAGGAGGCCTAGAGGAAGACCAAAGAGGAGGTTCATGGATGTAGTGAAAGAGGACATGAAGGTAGTTGGTGTGAGAGAAGAGGATGCAGAAGACAAGATTAGATAGAGGCGACTGATTCGCTGTGGCGACCCCTGAAGGGAAAAGCCGAAAGGAGAAGAAGAATTATATTACTAACAATATATTGAAAATACAGAAAAGAAATAGTCTACAATTTAATATATTGACTAGGGCTGTCACTTTAAAGCGTTTATTAGATTAATTAATTAGGCTGCAAATTAACGCGCTATAAAAATTAATGCAATTAATCGTGAGTGGCAAGTCAATGCGCAAGCATTTTAATTTTGGCCCATTGGCACGTCACTTCGTACCTGCGCAACTTGTCAAAAGCAGGGTGACTGACAACAGAGAGCAAGGCAAGCCCACTGGGACCTTTGGGCGGAAAGTTTATTTATAAAAAGAACAAAGATGGGACTATCAACAAAAATGTAGTGATTTGTACCTTTGTAAAAGATAATTTTCATATCACCAAAGCAGCTCCAGCCTAACCCTAACCCTAGCCTATCATTTAAATGCAAAACATGTCAAGGACACAGAGTTGTCTGTTGTCAGTTCCTGTATTGTTAGCTTACTCTTTTGAAGGAAATGTCCATCTTGCTATTGATGATGCCTTATTTAGAGGCATGTTATATTCTTCATTTTGAATTGCTTTAGTATTTATTTTGATTGAGAGTCTGCATATGTGCCTATTTGAGACTCAGCCTTATTTTATTTCTGAATTGTATTTATTTTATTTAACTGTATTAGTATTGTATTTTTGAGAAATGCACCTGGCCCAGTTGGTTTGCTGATGTGCTTGACCTTTTTTCTTTTGAATTTCATTTATAAAGCACACTTAACCAATAAAAATGTGGATTTCAAATCTCTTCTTGGTGAATTATATTGATTAGTCATGCACTACAATTTTGTAATGTCCTAGAATTCCAATTCTTTATTTGGGGGCCTTTAGCAGGTATGACATTAAAATTAGATTAATTAATTACAAATCCTGTAATTAATTAGATTAATTTTTTTAATCACCTGACAGCACT
Source organism: Antennarius striatus (assembly GCF_040054535.1). Taxonomy (NCBI): domain Eukaryota; kingdom Metazoa; phylum Chordata; class Actinopteri; order Lophiiformes; family Antennariidae; genus Antennarius; species Antennarius striatus. The sequence continues at coordinate 11,798,368 of NC_090785.1, forward strand.
AATATTGACATTATGGGGTTTGGAAAACACACCAGACTCTATAAATTCCATTAAAATCATAAACTGAAATTGCAGTCAATGATGCAAACTAACTCATTAGCTGCAATGTTTGTTTGTTTGTTTGTTTGTTTGATTGCAAGTTTGTTTGTTTGTCCCAATCTAAAGTCATTTTAACAAATTGGTACTTTTAAAAACAAGTTTAGTTATTTTAAAGCAGTTACCAAGACCATTCATAGGTATTTATATCTCTGCTGTCTATTTCTCTATCTCTTGTAGGTGTTTATTTTAAGAAGTAACAAGTCTAATAAATAGTTAATTAATTAGTATTTTACAAGTGTTTGATTACAATGTTCGTTAATACATTATTTGGTCTTTTTTTAACAAGATCTTGTCCGTGGCTTGAAGCTGGATCTCTGTAGCGGATTTTAGATCCAGTGGCTCATTGAAACATTCATGTCTGTTGTAAAAGAGTAGGCAAGTAATATTTCATCTGTGTCCAACAACTGCAATAAAAATGGCAGCACTTCTTATCCACTAAACTGAACAATGATATGATGATTTTTGTCAAGAGCCTATTTCTGCTTCAGTTGCCATTAGTTAACTTTTGATTGAGTTTTAGAATTGTTGACATCATCAGCTATGCAAGGAACAATCTGGTCCTCACATGGAGTGTGTTATAATTTGACTGCCTGGTTTGCAATCGTCTTTTCTAGCTCCTTCTTGATGTTTTAGGCATAATGTTTGTTGCTAACGTCACATATCTTTTGGCTTCATACAGCTCAAAATGAGCTTTGATGCAATAGGCTGCTTTGTTTGACCTGAACATTGGCAATAGAAGTAAAGACTAAAATCCTGCTGCATTTTCTGTGAGATAGTCATGATGTGAATTTGATGTTTGAGGTATTTTTCATCAGCGGGTTTCTCTGTCCGTTAAAGCGCTTTGAAATGTCTGTTGATGTGATCGAGTGCGATACAAATAAAAGTTGATCGACTGATTGATTGATTGATTGATTGATTGATTGAATTATGACAATGCTTCCGAATAAGATGCAAAAGTTGGAGAAAAAGCAAGTGACAATGAGTGCTTTCTTGCATAAAAAACAATCAATGTAAGAAGAAAAAGAGACAGATATTACTGACAAATATCACTTAAATTTTAGTGGAGAAGGCTCTATCACCTTTGTGCAGTGTCCACAGTAGAATGCAATATATATGAATTAAAGGCAAAGAAAACTATTGAGTTTTTATTTTGTACTATTGTACTATTTGTACTAAAACTCAATCCTTGTATACGTTTCTACTGCATATTCTGTTATTACTTTTGAGATGCATAAATGTCATGTTGGGATGAATACATTTTTATTGAAGCGCATCCCAGGGATGCACTACTTTCTTGAGGTAAAATGAACTCTGAGCAGGGTTGGCAGGAGTATCTTACCAAGGAAATGTATGGTATCCTCCACTTGAATGTTCAGCTGTGGTGATTCCTTCCGGTCCTTTGGCTGTAATGTTGCAACGACTGTTGCACTTCTAATATTTCTGTCACTTCACGCAAAATATCTCTTCCTTTCCACAAACCCAATCTTTTCCAACAGTGCACTTAATATCTGAGAAATGTTTTTAGAATTTTTGAATAGCAACATATATCTGTTTATTGTAGAAACATCGCTATACTGTATATTTAATCTGTATATTTAATCTGCTTCTGCAGAACTAACTCCTATCCCTCACTTCTCTTTTATTCTCAGTGCTACAATTTAAAGAATATCTCTTTTTGAAAACTTTCTATTTGGTTCAGCTGTTTGTTAGCAGTTTTTGAGATTCGACTTCATGAACTCTTGGGGACACCCTCTGTGGATATTTTTTTAATACAGCTCAGATACAGTTACACAACTCTGCACACATTTGCTTTGGCCAGAAGGTGTCGTTGAATTTGATCGTTGCTATTCCTAAACACAAAATAGCCTCTTAACATCTGCTGTATGGTGTCACTGTAGTTATAGCCTTGTGTTCGCCAATTCAGGTCTACTGCGGATTCAACAAGCTTATTATGAGAATTTTAACTTGGTGCAGTTTTATTTAGTTTGTATGGTTGCCATTTTCTTAAAAGGAGTGCAAGTTTTGTACTTTGAATTTGGGGATGTGAAGTCCTCTGTGTCTGTGAAAACGGTTCAGCCCTTGTATGTTGACTCGCTGTCTGTCCCCATTTTCTGTCATATACTAGTCCAATAAAGATAAAATGGCCCAAATGATAATGGTTACTAAAAGTGAGCCCTGTGAAGAGCTGGTGACCTTTTCCAGGGTTTTCATTGCTACTCCAATCAAATCAAATCCAACCCCTGTAACACTTCAAAACATAATCAATCACAGAATGAAAGAATGAACAGATGTCAACCACTCAGCTTTGCTCTCTCTCTCTCTCTCTCTCTCTCTCTCTCTCCCTCTCTCCCTCTCTCTCTCTCTCTCTCTCTCTCTCTCTCTCTCTCTCTCTCTCTCTCTCTCTCTCTCTCTTCTCTCTCACATCCGAATCCTAAATACTAAGAAACAAAACATGCATAAATACATACGTATTTACTTTTTTTGGTTTCTGTTTGGTTTTCCAAACAGTGAAATGAAAACAACCCCAAGACCTTTATATTGATGAGAACTATTTCCACAAAGATTCCTTCAACCCTCTCACCTTGTCCTCCCACCCACATTATAACACAATAAATAGTCTCAAAATTCACTGATCTTGCCTCTACTTTAGTACAATTTTCTGTACTTGCCCCTTCTTTTTTTACCACATCCCATTTCCCTCTACACTACACCTTAACCTTAATTACACTACAACTTTGTGCTATTTCCCACAATATTTTTCATTTTAGACACTAGTTTATATAAAGGTATCTCAAAAGGCTATAAGTGAATTATGTGTAGATGTGAGACCTTTGGATTCTTCCACCTTCAGAATTCAATTCCCATTAAATAAATCTCAGTATTCAGAATGAGTCGCACGTTTGCAGAAGATCTTTTACACATTGCCAACTGTGCTACTATCAGTGACCTTTCTTTTTCTTTCCCTTTTATTCCCTCTACTTTTCTGATGCTCCTCTCTGCAATCATTTAAAGGAAGCGGAGGTAAGTCAACTTATTGTGCTTGCATTTGATAACACACATTTTGCATTACCATTCCGGAGGACCACCTGTATACATAGTAGTAGTATTTGTTTGAGACTTGCTTTAAGGCACTGTTGCAAAGCTGGAGGGAGTTTTCTGATTTTAATGCAGGTTGGGTGGCTGCTCAGCCACAATGTGGTTGGGTTGCATATTAAAACTTTGCAGTATTGGTTTCGCATTTTAAAGAAATGCAGTAGTATTTTCAGAACTCTTATATAAAAACTTAAAAATGAGTCCTCTTTGTTGATTACTTACTACTGTTGGTTATAGCTGTCACACTTATGGTAGTGAACTGACAGAAGCTTACATTACACAACCAGAATTATGTTGACACCTACACACTTATACACCCATATTAAATAATTACCATGCCATGGGCATTCATATCCTGTTGAATTGTGTTTATTATTGAGAGATTTTTCAATCATTTACAATAAAAGCTTCAGTAATGTCTGTTGTTAAGGTGTCATCTTTTCAGATGGGCCTCTTCTTTCTGTAATTCAAACATATTTATTTCATCATGTCTTTTATGCACGTACATTATTATCTGATGCTGCCATTGTATCCATACATGAATTTTCCACACAAGTATGACTAATGGACTCAAATGATAAAACAGACTCCAAAGCACATCAAACTGTTTTGTCCTAATAATTTCTTTTGAGCATATATATGTACCTAAAATTAATGCCATATCATCGTTGTTGTAAAGTTCTTGAATCAGAAGGTAGACATCTACTAGAAGTAAGGCTGACATATTCACTTATAACTCGCTGATGTGTCAATCAAAATAAGGTAACCACTGCAAAGGATCATAAAAATTACAGGACTAAATACTTTGCTCATTCAGTGTTGACTGCTATAAGCTTTCCTTTGGCCTGTGTTACACTGTTCTCTTTCAAGCCCCAAGAAAAAATATCTCACTGTAGCAGAATGAGCTGAAACAAGCTAGCAACCAGATTTTCTTTGTGGAGGTTTGATTCTTCTATTGCCAGCTCTGGTCACACACTGTACAAATGTTCCACAGAAAAAAAAAAGAACTTGTGTCTTAGAAACCTCCTTTTAATCCATCCACTCTGCAAGAACTTGGAATGATTACAATTCTTAGAATCAGTTTGAAGAACATGTGTACCAGAATTCCTTGGGTACATGCTCAAAGTGAGGAATCAGTTGGATGCACAGTTGTCATGAAAATTACTCAGTGAAACAGCAGAGAACAGGTGAGATTGCCATAAAATGAGACACAAAAGTAGAGGTGACATGTGAAGGTTGGAGCTAAGAGACACACTCATTAGGTTTATTCATTCATTCATCCTCTACTGCTTTACCAGCCATCGTGGGTTGCGGGGTGCTGGAGCCTATCCCACCTGACTGAGAGCGTGACGTGGGGGAAATTCAGGGTGCGAAGCCAGTGCACCGTGGAGCCACACAGAGACACAGACAAACATGCACACACACACACACACTCCTAAGGGCAATTTAGAACGGTCAATGAACCTGAAGCACATGTTTTTGGAGGTGGAAGGAAGCCGGAGAACCCGGAGAGAACCCATGCAGACACAGGAAGAACATGCAGACTCCGCACAGGGCGGTGAGCGGGCCCAGAACCACCTTGCTGTGCGGCGACAGCGCTACCCGCTGCGCCAGTGTGCCGCCCTCATTACGTTTATTCCCCATTTAAACCTGTCCTCAACTGTCTGCTGTTGCAGTATATTAGAACAAGATCTATAGGGTTTGGTCCACTGTCTTTTCTTTTCAATGACTGCCTGATTTCGCCTCTCTCGGTCTCTCACTCTCTGTCTTTGTCTCTCTCTCTCTGTGTGTTTTAAGTACTTTGAATGTGAATGGAGCAGGGACAAGAACCTCTGTTTTTAGTTTGATAAATGTTAGAAAGTTAGATGTTTTCTTTGTGCAGGAAACATAGTACTGTTTGTTTTTGAGATGTGAATTTCTTTTTGCGTGAATCTCTTTTGGATTTTGTGTCAACGTGATTATCTTGGGCTTTTATGAATGAACGTGATTTTACAAATCCCCCACCCCCCCACCCCGTCAATTATAAAGGAGATAGAGATCATGGTTCCCAACCCTGCATGTTTTCTTTGCCCCCTTGACATGATGTCACTGACACAGGCTTCCTCCCTGGTGACAAACATATTGTTCACCTCAGGCACTATTTTAGATCCAGACACCAGCTTGGGGGGTGTGCATGTGTTCGTGCATGCGTTCATGCGTGTGTGTGTGTGTGTGTGTGTGTGTGTGTGTGTGTGTGTGTGTGTGTGTGTGTGTGTGTGTGTGTGTGTGTGTGTGTGTGTGTGTGTGTGTGTGTGTGAGTGCGTGTGTGTGTGTGACTGGTTACCGCTTACACACCAAGTTTAACCCTGTCTCCTTTGTATCCATAAACAAAAACATTTCATAAATGGATTCAAACATACTGTATGGTTGTAATAAACAAAATAAAATAAATCTTTTATTAATCCCCGTAGGGAAATTGCTTATATGTCCACTCCAAATATTGCACATGTATACAGTGTATATTGTACAGGCCCGTACATACACAAATACACACACGGGGTCTGTAGGCATGGTGATAATGGAGGGTAATGTGGCAGGCAGTTCTCATATGGAGCGTACCATGCGTGGCTTGTTGGGGGACGGTGCTTTGCTCAAGGGCACATTGGCACTGCTCAGGGGGTGAATTGGCACCTCCCACTGCCAGTTCACAGTCCAAATATTTTTTGCCCACCCGGATCTTGAATCAGCTAGTCCCCCACCCAGAACTTATTGGACTGAGTTGCTGCCGCCCCAAATGTAATCAGTAACATTTGCCAGAATACATTTTCAACAAATATTACTACAGTGCACACTAAGATTTAATGAATGACAATTACAGTATTTTAATGATCAGCAGTATTTAGTCATTTAAGACGCTGGCAAATATTGTGCAATAATAGATACTTAAAAATTGCCGTGTTGGTCCTTACAATGGCATCATACAGCAAATCACACAAAAGTATGGCTCATCTTCAACAAGGCTCCTACTGTTATCCAAAGGATGCCATGGTGCAGCACTGCTAAAAAAAAAAAAAGAAGGACTCAATAGCAGTAGACTGCACTGTATCTAAAGAATAATGAGTTCTTCCTTCAATTATTTTGAGAACATCCATCTGTTTTCCGTAGCCACTTGCACTATGCTATGCAGGGCCCTGGGGGACTGGAGTCCACAGTAAAAATAAAATGCAACATTATCTCTCTACTCAGCACTGCAAACTTACTGGCTAAGATTTCAAATCTTAGACCTGCATTGTTATTTCTCAACTACAGGAATGTAAGTTTAGATTTCCTGGCCAGGAAAATTATTGCACGGTATGGAAAAACAATTTCATTTAAAAAAAAAAAAAAACATTTTTCCCTTTGAAATCACTTTTCATTTTCTGCCTTTTAGCTTTTTATCCAGCGAAAATGACTCTAGGCATTGTTTGTGAATAACAGCAATACTTCTTTCTGTTATTCAGAGCAAAACTCTATTTAGACTATAGTATTCTTTCCTTTTTTTTTTTAGTAAAAGCTTTCACTGTCTTTACTACATGGTGTGCCAAGACTCTACCTTACAGTATGACTCCATTTTCTCCAGCAATCATTCATTTTTACAAAACACGAGTAGTAAATAATAAAAGAATAGTAAAATGAGGACAGGATATCTCAGTAGTGTGGTTTATTATTTGAGCATTTCTCTCTGTGGTCTGCAGAATAATTCAATATTATTCTCGGCATGCATTCTTTTTTCATAACCTAGTTTTGTGTCTTGTGTTTCCACTCAGGATGACTACTTCAAAAGCTGGGCTCCTGCCAAGTCCCTAGACCAAGGTGAGTCCTGCTGTTTGTCTATGTGTGTTTGTCTTTGTGCATGATGTACTGTGCAAGATAAAAAAATGTGGCCCCACAGTACCACATAGAGGAACTAAATAGGTGGAGTTAGTGTGTGTGTGTGTGTGTGTGTGTGTGTGTGTGTGTGTGTGTGTGTGTGTGTGTGTGTGTGTGTGTGCGTGCGTGCGTGCGTGCATGCGTGCGTGCGTGCGTGCGTACGTGTGTATGCACACACACACACCGCACTGACGTGAATGACGCACTGATGCTTGATTACTCTGCTTTATTTCCATCAGGTTTCTCAGATAACTTGACCAATAGTTAACATCAAATGACAAAACAGAGTTCAGTGTTCAAAAACTGTTAATGCTTAAACTAACCTGGCCAACAGCGGTTCCTACTTATACCTGAGCACCAAATTATCCCCAGGAGACCCAGGACCTACTATTAACCTAAAAAAGAATCGGACCTGTTGATTACTTATCTCATGAGAACAGCCACAGCAAAGACACCGGTTGATGAGTCTTATTGAAGGTGTAGTCTAGACTTAGAGGACATGACCTGCCTACCTACCTACCTGTCTACCAAACTTGATACAGACCACTGCATGAAAGGTTTTTTATTCATTGACCACTTGTTTGTTCTTTTCCTGTTTATTGTAACAGCCACAATGCTTGTGTGTGTGTGTGTGTGTGTGTGTGTGTGTGTGTGTGTGTGTGTGTGTGTGTGTGTGTGTGTGTGTGTGTGTGTGTGTGTGTGTGTGTGTGTGTGTGTGTGTGTGTGTGTGTGTGTGTGTGTGTGTGTGTGTGTGTTTAGCAATAGAGTGGTAATGGCAATGCCAAGTCCACTTCATCAATCACTCCGAAGTGTGAAATGTTCCTAGATCCCCAGTAACTCTTGAATAAACTCAATTATTCCAGTCACTTACTCTCACCCACATTCTTAGTCTCATCCTCTCTCTCTCTCTCTCTCTCTCTCTCTCTCTCTCTCTCTCTCTCTCTCTCTCTCTCTCTCTCTCTCTCTCTCTCTCTCTCTCTCTCTCTCTCTCTCTCTCTCTCTCTCTCTCTCTCTCTCTCTCTCTCTCTCTCTCGCACACACACATACATGCACACACAAACATAAGCACACTCTGAAGTACACATTTTAGGGGCCTGATTGGACTAGGGCGCTCTGAACAACGTGACAGAATTTAAATGGTTCTACCACTGAGAATGTTCTGTTGTGTGTTGGCTTAGTTTTGCATATCTAGCACAGTTACTGTAACTCTGCAGGGAAAAACTTGCTGAGCAGGTTTATCTGGGCCAGCTCCTCATGGATACTGAGCCTAATGAGAACAGCCTCGCCTCATTGCATCAAATTCTAGACTCACTCTCTACTTTCTCAGCAAAGCTAAAGACAAAAAGTAAACAGAGCTTCATTCTCCTAACTAGGGACTAAACACATCCAATGTTATGAACACCACTAGCGACAGAAGCCAGCTTGAGCTTTTTTTTAACAATGGAGTGCTAAATCCACTGTATGGATAACACAGTGTTTCTTATTCCATCAAGGCCAAACCTTGAATTTTACCTATATTCATTATTATTTTACCTTTCATTCAGTTGTACAAAGTCTGTTTTGTCTTTTTACAAAGTTTTTTTTTTAAATTGGGATTTTTAAGTCTTGGAATACAGGTAGTCCTCAAAATACAAATACATTTGGTTCTGGGAGGTTGTTCCAGTCATTATTCAATTTTCAATCTAATTGCCATTTGATGTAATTCAAATGCCATTACTACTCTAAATACAAAAGTACTATTCTGTAAGACTAACGAAAAATAATAATTGAACATAAAAACAAACACATAATAAAATTAAATAGAGGTTCAGGTTGTTTTAAGTTTAAAAAATATACGGGAAAAATGATAATCAAGTTGCCGTAATTTCTTTTCACTTCACGTCTGTCCGCTACAAATATTGGAACCTTTAAAATCACTAGGAAACTGTTAAAAGCACATAATATCATGTTACTCTACAATAAATAAGACTGAAAAAAAAATTATATTAAAATAAATATGTCTAATTACAATATCTGTCGTTAGATGTCACTTGTGATTCACGCAAAAACACGGTAAGCTTTTGTTATAATTTAATCCTTGGGGAAGAAAACACGTCAAGGAACTCTTGAACATGTTTTTTTAAGCGCATCCAAGAACAACAGCCAGCCAGCTGTTGAGTTGATGATCCACTGTACAGAACTGTAGCATGTAGAGTGTATGTTACCTTTAGGGTGAAGGAAGAGGAGGAGGAAGGAGGAATTATTGTCTGTCCGAGACAGAGTGCTCAGCAGAGAGATAGTCACCACTACCATTTTCTCCGCTAGCCTTTGCTCTATCATCCATGATAAACAGAAGAGTATCCAAGGTACAATGCCTGACTCACTGAGATGCAAGACAACAACAAACAAGAACAAAAGGAGTACATGAGTATTGGAGATGTGTGAATATCCTGAGTAGAAACACAAGACACAAAACTAGCTGTGCTGCTCGACGGGGGTTGTGGCAAAAAGGGAAACTGCAGTACAATAGTCGGATTTGGCGGCACTCATTTGCTCGTATCTCAAACGTTTCTAAGTCGAATGTTTGTATGTTGAGGACTACCTGTATGTTTTCCCGATTAGGATAGCATTTTACGATCGAAGAATTGTTGACCGTATTTTCCAGACAATAAGTCACACCAGCGAAAAAATGCATAGTGAAGAAGAAAAACCATATATCACAATGGACTATTGGGGTGGAAATTTATTGTAAATGCAATACCGCATGTAAACAAAAAACACCTAGGCGTAGATTCCTGGGGCTGTAAATAGTTATTGGGCTGTTGCCATGTCTCAGTTAAAAAGACAAAGTTTAGTGAGGAAGTCGGTGAGGAAGTCCTGGATGAAATCTCCCTTGTCCATCAGTAAACAAATGTTGAGCAGAAACAAATTGAGTGCAGGGTTTCGCAGCTGGTGGTGGTGCTAGCCGACCGAGCTAGCGGGCTAATATGCTGTGGTCCCAGCTGTTGGAGTGAGAAAGGCATCAGGGGCTGAACCAGATGGACTTTATTGCCGCTGACCTGCCATAGTGGAAATTTGAGCTGTCAGTGTGAAAATAACAATGTAAAATTACGTATTTTAATTAGTCGTACCTGAGTGTAAGTCAAAGGACCAGTCAAACTATGAAAAAATTGCAACTTATAGCCTGGAAAATACAGGGTATCTCTTCCAAATGGTGACACTTGAAGGTGGGTTACTGTAAACATTAAGAGTAACGGAAATGGTTTGTGATAGAAATCTAAACCCTGCTGTTATTCAAATGCAACGAGCTTCAGTGCAAGCATTCAGTCAGAAAACATTTTAATGTGTGTCAGTCAGAGGGCATGGATAAATAATGTATTTTGGTGTTTACTTACTGTTCAAGTAGCACTGACCTCAGGTTAGTTTTCAACCTGCATGCTTGTCTACCTGCTCATGTGTTTTACCCCATTAGACCTACATTTGGCAAGAGATTTCGGTTAGTGGGATAATGAGTGTGGTGTCACTGTAACCTGAAAAATAATGTCAGGGGCAACAAAAATAAAATAAGCATTAAAAGTATTTGACAGGAACAGTAAAGACCATAGTCTAAATTTACTAGATTTAGAAAACTGCTTCCTAATCTCTTCAAGGCTATCTTCCTCCTCTAACTTTTGTGTAGACCAGATATCCACATCACACAGTAGCATATTGTGAACGTGAATCCCTGCAACGTTTTAATGAAGTGAGGTGACTTTCTCCTTCTGAAAATATGACATCTGTGTGCTTCTATTGAGAGACTTTAAAAATAGTTGAAGCACAGAGCAGCTTGCAGTTTTGTCCCAATTAGACTTTTTATGGCGTTTATAAAAACCATTTTTCTCAATCGTATTTCTTGGCTTCTCCACTGCAGCGATGCGTTTGATCTTTAGTTTGACTGCTCCCCGATTGCACAACCGTCAAAATCACGATGCACAATGCAGTTACTCCTGCACAAACGCCACACTGGGGAGTAATGGACTGCAAAAGAATTAGACAGTGAATAAATAATTGGGAACTAATCCAACATCTGGTCTGCTTTGGGAACATTTGGTGTCGTCATTAGTCCCTTCTGCTGAGTCCCATTTTTACCTCGCTGGTGTCATACTTTAAACTTTCTCTGGCCAACATCCACAATAGGGCATGATATAAACAACATGATTGAAGTCCCTTCCTGGGCAATACTACAATTCTGCCTCAGTCACTACCTGCTGATCTTATTTTCACTCGTAAATCACTGGTCGACCTTGGAGACTAATCTGCAATAGGAAGGTTGATGGGGGGGAGGTGGGGGGCCAGTCCCCTGATGAATCTCTTGGAAAGTAATGCTTCCATCCATTCCGTCTAACAAATGAAATTAGTGGAGTTGTAAATGTCTTACTGGACTGCCGGAAACCAATTGCTCACTGTAGTAAATCTCTTTTCCAGGTTTTTTGTGTCTTGTTGAGGTTCGATTGTTGATATGGAGTTCTGTGGTTCCATGTGGAACCGTAGTAAACATACATAAAAGTGTGAATCAGCTCCACTCTGTCAGGCCAGTTGGTTGCTTTGCTTCAGTGAACAAACATATGTTCAGCTCATTAATGCACTTATTTTTATCCAGTGTCGCGGCTGTGCTGTTGATTTAGTTTAGGATGTCGTCCTGGCTTCTGTTTGACAACAGCAGGATTAACAAAATTTTCAAAAAACACTGCAAGGGCTTGTTCTTCTTCAACAGAGCTTTATTTTAAATTAAACTACTTCTGGGTATAACATTTCTGAGACTGAGCAATATTTAACACCATTAAACACCGCATATCTGCATTTTAGGCTTTGGTGTTGTGAAATAATAAAAAGTTTTGTGTATTTGAGGCCAAATAATTTTTGTAATTAACAGTGTTGTAGCTGACCATGCCTTAATTTTGTTTTACCTTTTTTATTATTTTTTTTTATTTTAAAATTTCACAATCTCTATGATTAGGCATCTTTTTAAAATACATAAAAGCTCTCTTTGAAGCAACACCATCTCATGCACTGATGAGAAAACTGTTCATGTTACATTGTTGATATTGCAGATGTACTGTATTTCAAACATTGGTCAATAAATGTCATTCTTGGTTGCAGTGTTTTAAAAACACCTGCATAAATTTTAAATAGTCATTGTCATAATCTGCTCCCTGCATTCTCAACATATTAAATATGCATTGTTTATGTGAGGCATGAATAGCAAGCACCATGCTTGGTATGTATGAAAACTTCTCTCAAACATGGAATAATTAATAAGCTCCAAACTTAACACTGGAAGTGAAATCTGTCAATTTGCCTTTATTAAACCCTCAGAGTTCTTCATATGTTATTTCATTCGAAATACACTCATGCAGAATACAGCATACCCTGCAGACTGCATTATGTGTGCTCCCTTCACTGCAGTCAATATTTCTCCGTCATCTTCTGCCTTTGCTTTTAACATTTACACACACTTCTTTATAAATCCCCTCAGTACCGTATTTTTATTATTCTTCTGCTTTTGTTTTCAGGACATCTAACTTTTACCACTCCTCTTCATGCGGCTGTATTTTTGTTCACTTTTCCTCCAGTTTTTTTTTTTTTCTGCTAGTGACATATTGAGTTCATCAGACAGAAATTATATAATGATGAACACTAGTATGAATAAACATACCACAAAGGCAAAAACACACACAGACTGAAAGCCTGTGAGAATTTGTCAGTTTTTATAGATTTAATTTATATTTAAAGAGGTTTGGTTAATGCTTTAATATTCTCTGTGTAATTGCAGTCTTGTCTCTTTGCCTTTGTTCTTTTATCAGCTTCTTTTGCCCTGCAGAAAATCTTCAGTAGAAAGACTCGCCAACGTACCTCCCCACACACACACACACACACACACACACTTACATTTGCCTTTAGCTGTATACTGTATGTGTGTTGAATTTGCTCTGGTCATCAAGAATAGTTCAACCATGTCACTGTACCAGTAAGAGGTCAACTTGTATTGATTGTACATATTGTAAAATACTTCACCATAACTCTAGCTGACAGTCGCCACAAATGTTTTTTACTACACACTGAAGCTTCTCAGATCTTTGGGAATAATAGCTCAGTAAATGAAAGTACTGAGTATGGAGTGCTGAGGATGAAGTAAGAAAATACCATTGCAAATTCTAAAAAGAGGCAAATGGATAGTATAGACACCTTATAAACTCAAAAAAAAAAAACAAGGCGGCAGTGGCTCAGTGGTAGAGCGGGCGGTAGAGCAGGTAGTCCAATGTTCCAAGATCAGTGGTTCGATTCCCATTCCCACCGAAAAAAACACCAGTGGCAGGTGTCAGCTCACCTCCAGTGCACTGCCAAGGCACCCTTGAGCAAGGTGCCGTCCCCCCTCACAAGCTGCTCATTTGGGCACTCCACAAAGGGGGATGCCCGCCACTCTACCTCCTATTGCATGCTTTCAGGGGTTTGTACACGCTAATATGCATGCGTGTGACTGACTAACATACTAGAGTGTACATTCTTAATTTTCGTTTGAAGCATTTCACCCCAGAGCAATGATCCATGCAAATAGTTAGTAATTGTGTTTCAAATGTTGTTCCACAGGTCAAAATTGGAAAACACTGTAAATAACATATACTTATTTCCATGGTGATGACCCTTTGACCTGTCAATACACAGTTAGTTTTCCTTGTGAGCATGTAAGCTCAAGGCTGAATTTTATAGGTCTCTATGGACGTTATGGTTGACTCCTGTCTGTGGCTTAGAAAAGCCAGTTCCATATTTGTAATGGAATAAATTCTACATAAGATTTTGATATGGCGGATAAAGTGGTTCGGAAGATGAATGAATGAAGATAAGGTAAGATAAGATAAGATAAGATAAGATAAGATAAGATAAGATAAGATAAGATAAGATAAGATAAGATAAGATAAGATAAGATAAGATATGATAAGATACACCTTTATTCATCCCACAGTGTGGAAATTTCCAATGTATATATTTATGTATTTGTAATGAAGAAGTATGAACAGTATGGGTGCTTTGGGCACTATACTAACAAATGACACTCTGTGCTAGCTATAAGTGTCCTTAATCAGAAATAATAGAAAGAGAGCATATTATCATTACCACCAACTGCAGTGATTTTTCTTAATACACCCATCAGCCAAACATTTTGATACCAGCATGTGAATAACTCTAAATATCTCTTTATCATGGCACCTGAAAGTGGGTGCATTAAGCAGCAAGTAAACATTTTGTTTGCTATACAATTTAAGGGATCCTCTGCTGTCTTGGTGCCAGATACCACAGCACACCTTCAGAGGTCTTGTGGTGGCCAATCCTTGAAGACCCGGAGCTGTTTTAGGCAGGTGGTCATAATGTTATGGCTTATTTGTGTATGTTCTTTTTTACAATTTCATGTGTTTCAAACACATCTCAACAGAAGCAAAACAGAGGGGAAGAGAGGGGACGATGTTTAAAAACCTTAATTTGAAATTGTTAACAGATCTTTATTTTGCAAACTATATGCATTGGTATTTGTGATCAGCTGATATCAGTTGACAGCCAGGTAATGACACTAGGAAGTTCAGAATATTTTAGAGCTATGAACAAGAGAGATGTGAAAGCTCCTGAAAAAAGCTTGTACAGCACCATGTGTTAAAAGTCTTTTGTCAAAAACCAATCATTTCACATTGTAACAGTATCATCTACATGGGTTTTCACACATCTACATTAGGTTTCATTGTTCATATGATTCACCCCAGTGAGCGTACAAACTCATAGGAACACACATTTATAAACACACACACACACACACACACACACACACACACACACACACACACACACACACACACACACACACACACACACACACACACACACACACACACACACACACACACACTTTTGCTCCCTGCCCACTTATGATCAACTGCAGCAATCTGTAGAGAGAGCAGCTGCCTTGTAGTCATCAAAATGTCAGCCATGTCCTGACATTTACTTTTACTTTTTCCATTTACAAGGAGGTGTAAATTCCTGCAGTCAGTCTCATGCACTAGCACACACAAGCTGAAGCCTCTTGGTCCAGGTTTCTTTGTCATTTACATGAAATTATAAACACCTTTCGTAACGCTTTGATAAAGTAGCATCAAGGGTTTGGGTCAGCTCAGCCTTTTTCCACTATCAAGCTTGGAATCTTATTTCTTATTGGTATTGTTTTATGTATTATTTTATGTATGACCTCTTCTGTAATGCTTGGAGAACAGCACTGAAAAGACCTGCAAACACAACCAGAGTGACAGAGATGAGGGGGGAGGACACTTGTACTGTCAGCAAGACAAGTTTAGAATCAGAGCTTTGTCTTGGATTCCCAGACATGAATATACCCTAAGATTACCATACTATTCAGATGGATCATCTTCAATACCATGAGAGTAAAACTGGCATTCAGACACAAAAATGCAAGGTGTTTCCATTTCCCCAAATGGATCATACAGCAAATACGTGGTTACTATAGAAACAGTTTTTATGTCAGGTACAGAAGTTACTTTATGATGTGCTCTGGTTTGGCTGTAGAAGCCAAAAAGAACAAACCTTTGAAATCTGGAGATTCCAATTTGAAAACCAGTCTGATTACATGTGACCTTATGTTGCCAGTGTTTTATATGTCCTTTCATTTCTCAAACTAAGTAACTTTCTCACTTTTGATATGATGGCTGTCTGCTCCCATTCCTCATTGGTCCATCTTTAATCTCCCCTTACTCTCTGTCACTGCTCCCTAATATATTTTCAGATAACCATCTCCGATTTGTACCGGGAGGAACTAAAAGAATCTGACAGAGAGAAACCGATAACAAAAGAGACAGGAAGAGCAACAAGCAATGTGAGAAACAGAGTGTGTTGGAGCAAGAACAAATATCTCTTTTCAGCATAATGTGCTAAAGGCTTGTAACTCGCTCCTCAGGCTTTCTTTAAGCATTTGTTTACTGCTCCGATTTTAATGGTTCGCTGGCCACATCATAAAAGTGACTCTATATCCACGACCCTCTTATCTCTTGCCTTCAGAAGGGTGAGTGCTGGTTGTGTTGAGTCTTAACGCTTGAAATGCTATTATCAGATGAAACACACATCTACATGCTATATTACATCACACACAGCAATAATCAATGATACCTGGTGCTGAGACAGACATGAGGGATATAGAAACATAATTAGGTTACGGCTAAGTTATTGAACAGATAAAATAGGTTATCAAAACATCGGAACTTTTTTTTTTTTCAATAAAAGGAGGAAATTGTACAGAAGAGAATGTGCAGTGGCACCCAAGAGAAATAATTATTAGGGTAAATGTTTTCAGCTGGAGTATTATGAGTTGTTACTGCCCCACACTTCAAGTCTAGAAAGGCAGAGGCAATACACAACCAAAAACACACTGAAAGCAAAATGAAGCTGTTACGCATTGGATTGCAGTGTGTGAATGTTGCTGAACAGACCGTTTTCAAGGAGATACAGACAATAGTTGGTCACATAGAGAGAAGAATATCTGTTTGCATGTCTGTAGTGCTGATACTGCCTATTCTCCTCCATAGCGATTAGAGCCGTCAATATAATAAACAACTGTCAAGTGAATGAATGCAATTTAGAGGGCAGGAGCAGACAGTTGTCTCTAACTATGGCAGCAGGAGCCTCCAGAATGAATGTCAGCACGTGACGTTTCCAGAAGATCGTGAGAGAATAAGGCTGCCAGTGGGAGATATAAAGATATAATGATATGAGGCCTTGCAAGTACACTTGAAATAAACACTGTTCACAGATATTGTGCAACAGCAGCGCAACAAAGATCCATCTCTATGCCTTTTTTTGTTTACACTGAACAAAAAAGTGATGAAATAATACCACTCCACTATTTCACTTTAGATCCGAGTGGCACCGCGGGTACCAGCATCTAATGTGACATCTTATGTCATTGGCTTTTTGCAGTTGATGTGACAACTTGGTGAAAAACAGTCATTTACCTACGCTGTTATATTGGTTTTTAATACAATTAATTGACAGTCATCTAATAATAAGGGTAAGAGATGTCTGAAGGAAAGGGAAATAGAAATCAAGACAGAAATGAAAGACTTTGAGAAAAGTAACTAGGGGGCTTATTTGTTTGGCACATTTTTGCCTCCACACATTTTACTTATTCTTGGTGATGCAGGACAGTAATAATAAAAAATATATAAAGGAGATGGATGAGTTTGGAAGATAATCATCTTAGAGTGTCACAACCCACAGCCAGACGTGACAAACTTCCTCTACCTCAGTGTTTAGCTGCTCAGCTCCCTCCCTTAGGCTCTACCACCACTGGCATACGTCCATGTTGGATGTTGTATTGCAGTGTGTTGAGAGAGACAGGATGGATTAGTGTTTTGTACCTAGATGGATAGGTGCATTGCTTTGCTTTCCCTTGGCTAGCTGTACTTGTTTTTGTGTTTTGTAATGATTGTAGTGATTATTCCTTTCAGGCGAGAATAATATTTGTGTCACTGCACCAGAGATTTTGCCTTGGGATTTCAGAATGCCTATCAGGACTTTTGAATTATTCCATCAATATATGCTTGTTTTGGATTGACAGGCCAGGGTACTGAAGCCGGCAGTTAAGTACGAGGAATTACTGTTATTATTTTCCAATAGTAAGATGAAACAATTGATGACACTCACATGCCTGAGCACAAAGTACTGCGCTGGAGCCACTTGATAATTATGTTAGGATGAGGCTTGAACAAGGGTTGAATGTCTACCCTACCTAATTCTAAATTTCAAATGAAAAGTCTGACAGTCAGAGTTTAGGAACATTGTGAGTATCATTTTCCAGTCACACTGCAGGTATATTATATTGTACTTTTTACATTACTGTCAATATATAGAATAATTTGTGAACTCAAATGTGCTTTTGAACCACACCATCTGTTTCTCAGTCCCTCCAGTATCTATGGTCAGTTCAGCTAAATAAAATGAGACTCCCATTCCATACTTTATATTTACTGTACTGATAAATAAGACTTTATATTCATCCATTTTTGTGTCTTCTGACATTCAACAGAACATCAGGCTGAACCCAGCAAATTTGCACACCCAGCAACTGTTCACTCAACCCCAGCCAAGCAGTTAGTACAAGATGGTGAGTTTGGCATGATCCATTTTCATTGTAGTGGTCAATATGGGATCATTTGGGGAAATTTCTTGTTAATAGTGCAACCATACTTGTTGTTGTTGTTGTTCCAGCTGGTTGGCTGATCTTATTCAGTTCTGGTATTACTGTATGTGATAATGGACACTAAAGACACAGTGTTAATATATTTGAAACTTGCATTCACATCTTTCCTGGTCAACATGTGTATCTTCTGCAGAATGCTGGATATAATACAATGGAATTTAGCATAATTAGTCTTACACACAGTTTGAGTAGAGATGGACCTCATAAAGGGATAGTTGACATAAAAAAAAAACAGATCTAAAGGGAAACAGAGTTATTTATTTTTTCTTTAAATAACCTAACATGGCAGCCATTGATTTTCATTTTACTACAAGGCATGTTTCACCTCAACAAGACTCCAGAGTACTGCCTAAATGACGACAGGAAATGCTAACTAAAAGGGGAACAAATTAGTAAATTACATGTAATTTGAAATGTGAATGATGCACACATTATGTTCTGTTCATTAGGTAATTGCAAAACAAAACCAATTACATGTTATTTAATCTAATTTAGTATGAGATAGACTGCATGGCAGAACAAAATGAGCCAGGGTATGAAAGCAGAGATAAATATACAAAATATTGTTGATGTGATTAAGCCTCAATAAATAGTCATTATTTCTTCTTCTCATGAATCTCTTATCAGTTCAAACCCTTTTGCACAAAGCTATGATTTTAAGGTAACAATGGATGTTCTTCTCCATGGCATATAACCAAAACACAATCACTATGGGCCCAACTTGATTTTATGTCATGTAATGATCCATTTGTTGTACAATGTGGGTGGATTTCAGGGAATTTTATTATCCTTAGAGGATTGGTTTCAGGTTTTTTTTAGTTTTTCTAATTTTTCTTTGCTCTCTCCTGGAGTACTGTTCTTCAGTATCTTTACTGAACAAAGTACAGCAATAACAGCAATAAGTTCTAGCCCAACTTTTCTATGAAATGGTAACTTGAGAATGAATAGTGAAGGCTAGAATCCAATGCATTTCATGAAGAATCATCAGTGAAATACTGCTGTACTTGATGTGCAAACAAAACCCGACTCAATTTTCTTTTAAATGAAGTAAGTTTAGAACATCACTGAAATTAAAAAATTCTAAAATGAATTTTAAAGCTTCACTGAATTTAATAGAAACTGGTATTCCTCACATTGTTTTTCCTGTTTGTCGTGTTTACATACTTTAAGCAAAAGGCCGATTTCCCCGATTCCCTGGCAATGCAGAGTTTTGTGGGGATTCTCAATAAAACCTAAAGCAGAGTTCTGAGTTCCTATTTGTTGTGGTTGTTTGTTGTTGTGAAATGGTTTGGAACTAAGCTGTTTTGGGGAATTATTGCAAGCGTTGCAAGCAAGCACACACAGACACACACACACACACGTACGCACGCACGCACGCACTCACATGCACACACACACATTTTGCAAACTGATCTTTCAGTTTACCTTCATGGGTTTCCACACATCTGTAACAGCCATTGATGGTATCCTAAGTTAGTGCTCATATTAGTTCCTCGATTCACTACCTCTCATGAGGTTGTATTCTTCAGAGCACCAGAGCGAACCTTTACAATGGAACAAATTGACATTAGATGACAACAATTCAAGTCAGAGAGCCACCTACTGATTATTCAATTTAAGAATCGGTGTTTCAGAGGTCATTCACTTCCATAGATAGAAGATGGACTTTTAACATTTTTTTATCTTCTCTGTTGTAGAAACCTAGAGAACCAAAGTTCTGTTTATTTAATTTCCCAGAGTCCGCTTGCCTGTGCTCTGTGCTGCCATCAACTGCCCTTGTTACCTTTCTTCAAGCCCTCATTCAGTTAGTCTTTAAGTGCGGAGACCACATGCTTTTCTGTGAGATTTTCTCAATAATCTCCGCCCAGGCTTCTGATTGGCTGTTCTGAAAGTACTGGGGTTCTCTTTTCTGCCACCTGAGAAAGGACTGTGTGGACTTGGTTATCTTTACAAACTGAGGTGTTGCACGACTTGGCAGGCAGTATTCTCATTTTGTCCCATCCTGTTTCACCACAGCAGTATCTTTTCTGTGCATGCATCTGTCTGCAGTAGTTTTATGATATGATCTGTGAATCAATGGCAAGGTAGCAACTGTTGGCTTGCACTATTGCATACCGCTAGTGGTGATTGTCTTCTTTATCCAATCAACATTACCTCAAAAACGGTGGTGAAAAGATTGAGTCAAGATGGAAAATCCCATTGCTGTTCCCCCAGCAAGCTGATACTATTCAGTTAAATAACTCTACCACCAGTAGCAAATCTTCAAATCCACAAAGTGAAACTATGATGTTCTCCAGTCAGCCCTTGTCTAAACTATAAAATAAAGTATCTAAAATAGATTCACATTAAAGAGAGACGGTGCATCCTTTGCATAAGACTTCATCAATATCAAGCATTGTCTTGCTCTGCATGGACTTGCTAGAATTAACAATGAAATAGGTCAAAACCCAGACAATTAATTATAAATGACTAACAATATATAAAAAGAATCACTCGGCCTCTCTGAACCACATAGGCTCAGATTTTTTTTTTTTTAATTAACTGTAAGGCTCCACTTTCCCAACAGCGACAGAAATAATCCATGCAGTTAAGCAAAGTAAATTCACTGAAATAACTGTATTTAGTAATTTTAGAAACATAGAAGTCATTTTGAATTATTAAAGTAGGTGAAACATTTCTGGCATTTTCTTGAGCTCTGCTGTCCCTTCCAAGACAAACCACGAATGAGTCTTAGACTTTTGATCCCTATGACCGGCAGGCATAACCAGCGACGCATGGAAATGTGTATTCACATCGCTTGCTATTTTTCATGCCTTTTTAAATTGAAATGAAAAATCATGTTCCTGAATTTAAAAAAACTAAACTATGGCATACCAATGGTGTTGGTGGTGGTCAACGTTAAAATATCTTCTAGTCTAAGTATAACTTACAAGTAAACATTGAGTAATATTTTGTATGACTTATCTTCACATAGTGGATGCAAGTTTTCAATTGCTGAATCTCACATTTATACCTGCATAAAGTAGGATAGAAATAAAGATAGTTCAGCTTTAACTGTTGACGTTAGTGTATTTTTGTAGGTAAACTAAATAGAAGATTTTGCCCTCAGAATGCACCAGAATGCAGGAAAACAACCCCATTTTCTAAAAAATTTCCCGGGGGAGGCCCCCGGACGCCCCAGTTGGGGGTGTTTCCCCCCCGCGATAAGCGTTGGTCGTCCGCATGCTACACCACTGTCTTGCACACAGGGTGTGGCTTTTTGTGGCTTGCTCAATTCTTTTTCACTGAGCCACAGTGGCTTAGTCATACTAGCTCCTAGTGCAAGCCCAGGGTTGTAATATCTTGCTCAAGGATCCTGCCACATCCAGACTTGAGAATCAAAACAATAATCTTCTAAATGCTAAATGCTAATGTGATGTCGCATGGATGTTTTCTTATCAGGATTTATGTTCAACAAGTGAGGTCTGGAGTAGATAAAACTATCAACAGTAGAATTGTTGAAACTGTTTCATGGTGAAAAGGAAACTTTTGTGGTTTCACATCTTGTCAAAAATAATGCATGTCAATCTCGTGTTGAATGTTGAATTCCCACATCTTCATCGAAATGTCAAGATTGCACTGAGCAAATCAGCTGTTAAATGGATTAAATATCTACTTAGGTGCAACATGAACATTTGTGGCTCTAGGTCTGTTACACAAACCTAAAGTATTTCCCATTTGCTATTATAACTGATTGCATCAGATGTTTCAAACATTTCCATCCATTTTTTGAAGGATGAACACAGCAGAGTCTTATTTAATTAGTCATTGTGTGTTCCTTAGTGAGCGTGTGCATATTTCCTGCATGGTAATTTCATACATATTCAATTTACTTTCCAATCATTCAGTCCTCTGTGATGGTTTGAAACTACCAATACATTTCAAGCAGAACAGGTTTTGTAAAGCTTTATTTACCCTGCAATAATTGGCAACTTCCTCTTGAAATTCATGCCCTCCTGTTTGTGCGTGTTGTCCCTAAATTCATTTTTGCTTCCTGGCTTTGAAATTGTTTTCAAAAACAGTTCGATTTATTGATTTCATAGTGTTCCTATAAAGGTGCTGTGCTGCCAGCAGTGGTTTAGCAAAACCTCCACTGTTGGGATTTTCCATAATAAAGTGTGAGTGTGCATGTGTTGTGTGTATAATAGTTGTTTGGCAATGATGAATATTCCATTTTAAGTGATTGTCAGTCATTTCTCTCTCCAGATATTTTCCCTCCTCAAGCCAGGGGTTTTCTCTCTGACATTCAAACTGAAGCAGCCCATTTATCATCTCCATATCTAAGCTACATCCACAATAATATGATTTGCCCATGTTTTCAATAATTAATTTTATGCATGGTGAATCTGTTCTATCACAACATCCTTCTAAAGGCCCTCTTCATCATTCTTTTATGTCATCCCTCACCCAGTGTCTCTCATAGGCCAAACATTAAGACCCTGAGGAGTGCTCAGAAAGAAGAGTGGAGATCAGACTTTATCTTCTCCTCATCTGTGTGTCTTTTGCTTCTTCTTGTCTCAGTTTTCCTCAGGTGTTGTGTCTCTTTTACAAGGGAGCCCCGGTAAAAGACACACAACACCTCTTTAATTTGTTTATCAAAGACTGAAAGTGATACTCATTTTTCTAATAGGAAGCATGATTTTTTTCTTTTAGGGATGGTTGTTGGAGTGCTTGTTAATTTAATATCAAATGGGGTTTTTTTTACTTGCTATTAGAAACAGTAGCTGGGGAGAGCAAGAAATGGTGTGCAATGGACCGTGGTTGTGATTAAGACGCACACACACACACACACACACACACACACACACACACACACACACGCACACACAGATTTTACAAAACCTTGTTGAACTACGTCCAGCTCTGGAGCAATTAATATGAGGTCACCCTCTATTCTTAGATGGGGCTTATTGGTAATGTTGCTTCTTCTATTGGATTCTGACTGGATTCTGATCCTTATTGTCTAATCGCTGCCCTCCATTCTGGCCTCCATCCAAGATTAGAGGACACAGGAACAGTGTTTCGTCTCTCTTGCCATTTGCCCATACATAAATTTAGGTGTTCAAAAAGAGGGAGGGGAATTATTGAAAGAGAAAATGATGAATCGGGTAATTTACTTTTAATAGTAATGTTAGCAAAGTGTTACAGCTTCTACTACAATATGCTTTTCTTCCAAGAATCTATTTGGAAGTGTTGGAAGATATTTTATATCTGTGGTTAGATTGCGCAGTGAATTTTAAGGAGGGTGTTTTGAACACTGTAGACAATGAACTGCTATAAGAAATTTACTTCAATAAACCCAATTATTCAACATCACTTACACACACAAAGCATGTTGGCAGTGACGCTTTTGCTGTACTAATCTCTACACTTTCCCATTTAAAAATATGAGTCAAATCCATGAGAGATTTTATTGCAAATTGTCACATTCCTAAATTCCCTTGGAGTATTCAAATGCTTCCTCTTCTAACAAAGGATGATATAAAGCCTGATTGTGAGATTTCAACATGCTGTTGTGCATGTAGTCTAACATGTTTGATAAATTTGACATTTATTTTTATGATTTAGGTCCAGTGCATGAAGCAGTTAATCTGTCATAAGGAGTAGTTTACTTTCCATAAACAAATTGTTGTTTTTCAAAAGATTAAATTAATGTTTCATCATAAAGGACATTGCTTCTGTCATTTAATGTTAGAAACAGGTGTCAGTCAGGCTTTATGTCCGTGTCACTAAAACTTGGTTATGCCAAAACAATATTTCAACCAATACACATGTTGTTGTCACCAGCTTAATATAACCACCCAATTACTCTATGCTTAAAACTTCCTTTTATTAATGACTTGTAACTTCTTAACTTTCACATTAACCTGAATTCCATTTGAGACCTAATACACATTGACACCCCTCCCCCCCAAATATTTCTTATAAGATCTGGGTTAGGATCTGAGCCGAGATACAGCTGCACGAAACGGTCGAGCGTCATAAGTTGTCAATACCTGCATGTATTTATTTTGATTGGCTTTTTTTATGTATTGGAAAAACATTAAAAATCACATTAACCTCAAAATAGATCAATTCTTTGTCCGAGGATTACCACACAGGAAATTTTAGCATGAAATTATATCTTGTGAGATATCTTGTGGACAAACAGATAAAAAATTATTATTACAGTAGGTAATAATATTTCCTGCAGGATCTATCGTCTTTTTAAACTCAAGTGTGATGTCGCATGACTATTCAAGTAATTTGCTCTTGCAGAGCTGACAGCACGTCTACACACTGTTCTTTCCCTCTTTAATCAAGCCAAACCATTATTGCTGCCCACATTCCCTACCTCGTGAGCTGGATTACGGAAAACCTAACGGACAGACCCCAGTACGTCCGTATGGGGGACTGTTTGTCCTCTATGGTGACCAGCAGCACGGGGGCGCCACAGGGGACCGTTCTCTCCCCCATTCTCTTCACCCTCTACACATCAGACTTCAAGCACAACTCGGATACATGCCACATACAGAACTACTCCGATGACACCGGGATAGTGGCATGTATCCGGGAGGGTGATGAGGGGGGGTACAGGGCATTGGTGGCTGACTTCGTGGAGTGGTGCCAACAGAACCAGCTCCAGCTCAACGTCTCCAAGACAAAGGAGATGGTGCTGGATTTCCGGCGGGCACCTCCCTCTCCACAGCCAGTGATCATCAAAGGCAGTGAGGTGTAGGTGGTAGAAAACTACCTGGGACTGCAGCTAGACAGCAGACTGGACTGGTCACTCAACTCGAACTGTATGTACAAGAAGGGGCAGAGCAGGATGTACTTCCTGAGGAGGCTGGCCTCCTTCAACATCTGTCCTAAGCTCCTTCTCATGTTCTATCAGTCCGTAGTCTCCAGTGTGCTTTCATACGCCATTATGTGTTGGGGTGGGGGGGCCAGGAAAAGAGATATGGACCGTCTGAACAGACTCATCCGCAGAGCGGGCTCAGTGGTCGGGCTGAGCCTGGACTCTGTGGATATGCTTCTGGAGAGCAGGACCATGTCTAAAGTTAAGGCTATCATTAACAGCACCAGCCACCCCCTGCACACCACCTTCTCCCACACCACAGCGCCTCCACAGAGAGGCGGAGGTCCTCCTTCGTGGGGGGGGGTAGCGAGGTCAGCACGGGGTTGAATGGATTTAATTTAATTTAATTTTATACTGTTTATTTATTTATTTTTAATTTTATACTGTTTTATATTTTAATTCAATTTTATACTGTTTATATTTTAATTTTATACTGTTATATTTTAATTTTATACTGTTATATTTTTTAAATTTTATACTGTTTATATTTTAATTTTATACTGTTTATATTTTAGTTATAGTTTAGTATATAAGTCCTGTCAGTGCTGCATGTGTCTGTTAGTGTAGGTATGTCTTGTGGTATGTCCTGTGATGTCAGTGTTTCTTTTTCTCCTGGTGTTTATCCAGTATTTATTCTATCTATCTATCTATCTATCTATCTATCTATCTATCTATCTATCTATCTATCTATCTATCTATCTATCTATCTATCTATCTATCTATCTATCTATCTATCTATCTATCTATCTATCTATCTATCTATCTATCTATTTATCTATCTATCTATCTATCTATCTATCTATCTACATGTATCTATCTATTACAGTATTCATTCAGTGGTTTGACAACAAACAACAAAAAAACAAGTCTAAAAAAATTTCAAATCAGCACCAACATTTTGCTTCAAGTAAAGTTTCAAGGTGTTCAAGTAGTGTTAGTCTCTTAAATATCTTTTAATCTTATGCCTTTGCTTCTCTCAGCACCAGTTCTTCCATGTGTTCACCTTTCCCACTATGAGAGACAATAATCCAGAGGTCATCAGTTAGCCTTATATGCAGCCACGGACACTGGCTGTGCAAATTAGTAGCGACATCTGTCTGTTGAACCATTGCTCTTGCTTTGAAACTATTACTGTAGCATTGTGGGTAATACATGAATGGCTTGCTTCTCCGTGTTGTTCAGTCCTCTAGCATCTACTAATTTCAAAGCATGGCATCTTCACAGTTTCCCCATTAAGCAGCGTCTGATGAAGAATCATTATACCACGCACGACTCCTTACACTTCATTTGGCAATGTCTTATCAGTAGCAGACAACCTTGTACATTTACATAATTCAATATCATTTTCAAGGTAAAACTGTGTTTTAGAGTGTGAAAAGAGTTTTACTTGACACTTTGGAATGAATGGATATGTAATAAGACCTGTTAAGTGTGATTGCTTAAGCATATTGACATATTCACATACAGATTACAACATAGATATATTCAAGATGAGAGAGAAGAGGGGAGAATAAAATAATATTGAGGAAAATAAAAGAGAAGTGGCAAGAGTGTGCTGCAATGCTCCTGCATTACAATTGATTGGCTGGTTTAGCCGCCAATGCTGCTCACTCAGGCTTTAAATAGGTGGATAAAACTCTATGCTACCCTACACACTTCTATTACTGCCTCCCCCACTCCTCCTATTCCTGTCATTTTCTCTTCATCTCTTCTTCAATGTTCTGTTTTGCTGACCTCGTTTATTCTACCCAGCATTTTTCTCTACTCGCTTCTCCATTCCACACGTTTAGAGCATCATCATACCTCCAAATAAACATTTACACTCTTCATAAGAAAGCTTTATCTATGTAATCATCTTCATGTGGTTCTTTGTGTATTTCTATGTCAATAAACTGAGTCTCTCATTCATGTGTATTGGATTTCCAATTTATCTAAGTACAGAGGTCACATACAAATCCAAAATTGTCGTCCAATCTGCCGTTAGCCAGATACCAGCATCCTTTTTCCCTGATCCCTCCTTTCACCCTCTCTCCTCTCTCAATTCATCTCTTATTTCCGTGCAGTGATAAAGTAATTTTGCAGTGGAGAAAAATAAGATGAGTTTCCTGCAGCATTGACAAATGAAGGTGAGGACAGGACTAAATAAGCAGGTGATAGAAAACAGAAAAACATAGCAGACAGCTACCAGGAGGAAGACTGACATATCATTTACCTGCATTCTGAGAAACTCAAGAGTGCAAATGGATCAGTTGATGTATTTTTATCTTTGTATGTCTTATAAATTTCAAGGAAACCTGTCTCTTCCTTTGTTGTGCATCTATTCCTTCGACTCTCTCCAAGCCTCACTTACTGTGTTTTATCAGTGTTATACCTAAATGATGAAGAAAGCTCTCTCACGCACTTTGACAGCTCCAGATACAGTATGTTCAAAGTTACATAAGAGGTGATGCTTGTGGATTGTTGTTCATTCATATAGTAGAGATTGAGGAATTAATTTGAATGGAGACAAGAATTGCTCCATCGTGTCATTCACTCTTGCTGACTTAATGCAGATAAAGCAGTATGTAAGCAGCAACACAGTGTGTGATCAGGCTGGAGACTAGTTGATGTTTGCTGCAGACACCAGCTGTAGCTCAAACACAACCCATTAGGTCTGTAATGGAGACAAGGCGCCTCATTTTCATGATGTTAGCATCCTTGTGTTAATGAGTTGTACTATACATAACACTTTTATCTTGACACTCAGCCTGCATTCTGGACTTGACAGAATGCAGGCTGAGTTAATATTTTTTTTCTTAACAATGGTGAGTGCATGTGGCGCAAAACCTACTCTGTCATTGATCAAAAAAAAGTATTTTATTTTTTCCCTAGTCCTTTATTTTGTTTGGGGAATTTTGGTTAAATTTTACGTTTTTCTTACCTGCAAATCAAGGACAACCTTTGTAACTGACATGTTGAACATCATCATAAACATGACCACCTGTCTGATGCTGGTACTGTGTGTCTGAGGTTCTTGGTGCAACTATATTATTGGGGAAACTTGTGATCATGAGCAAAGTTCAGCCAAATCTCCCACCAACCATACTCACAGCAGGTTCATCCTTTCTTTCCTGTTTATCAGATTTCATGCTTAATTGCACCAAAACATCCTTTGTTTGTACCAGGCTATTTTCACAAATTAGTTTTCCAAGAGTCTCTCCAACTCTTGCTTAATCTCAGGCTTCTTCTACTTCATCCACTTGGGTCAATATATACGGTTACCTTAGGCATAGTTGTAAAAGTTCAACTTTCTCATTTGCCATATTTCTTGTGAATAGTTCTGGGAAATGTTCACTCCCTTTTCTTCCCATTAGCCACTTTCATTCCCAAATCTGAACCGCAGATTAGAAACTGAACTGTGTCCTATTTCAAAAAACATTCTACACCGCAGTGGCAGTTTCTCTGTTTTCTCTGTCTGGACTGATACAACCTCAGGCATATTGATCATTTGGAACAACCTTAATGTTCTTCATCAAGCTCACCTCAGCTCCATCTATTTGTTGAATATTTTTGGGAGCATAGATTTACCCCAACTGGTCCTCAATCTGTCTACAAAAAATCCATTAACAAATCCAGTGCTTGTGATTTCATGAACTGCTGAACTCAGTGTTGTGTTGGGCTGTGGACCTTGCTACTGTAAAAGCTTCTCTCTCTTTTATTGCCTCTGTCTTTTTCACCTCCTCCACCTCATGTATTTTCTCTTTACTTCTGCCTGTCAAATGAAAGTGGGTTTGCGCTGTTATCCTAGTGTGAAATGACACAATGCTCAGAGTCAATGAGCTGTTTTGATCTTTTGTCACCATGGACATCAGCCAGCTGTGCCTGTCTACCACTGTTATAATGTCACTGTTGAGACTGATTTGGAAGAAAATACAGTCGCTGCTCAGAGAGAATAGCCCTCATTAAGCAGCTCAGAATGTTGAAAAACATTCACTTCATACCTTTTACCATTTTTTTCTCAAACTCATTATTTTTCTGCCTGCTTCAGTTAGTGGAATGTAAAAATCTGCCAGCTGAAAAACAAAAAAGAAAAGCTTGATGTTGCTTTTAACTTCAATTGTTCTTGCTCTACATGCTTAAACTAACTTATTTTTACTCCTCAGATTGATTTTACCTTTGATCTCTTGGTGTAGGTCCAGACTCGACCAAGGACCCCTGTCTGAAGGTGCATTGCCCTCCGCATAAGGTGTGCATCAGTCATGACTACCAAACCGCAATCTGCACCAATCGCAAGCAGTCAGCTCACAGGTGATAAGCACTAATATGACATTTTATGAACCCCTGGTTTTGTCACCTCTAACAATGAGGTAATTTTCTGCTGGCAATGGTTTGCTTGTTGTCTTAGCAATTTTTATTCAGCTAATCATGTATGTTACGATCACAATTTTTTTTTTTTGCCATTGTGAGCTACAGATATTTAACTCTAACTCAAGGAAAATGTTTACAATTCTTGGACAAAAGAATATACACGACATCCTGATAAGATATAGGCATAGCAAAGTCTGATCTGATTCCAAATGATATTTCAGTTCTGTTAATCCAGAAGGAAAGACTCATGGAATCCTAGGTGCTACTACACGCACACACACACACGCACACACGCACACACACAAACATACTAGTGGTTGATGACCCTGATGAAGCTAATGAATGATGAAGTTGTTGAATCATTGAAGACTTGATAATGATAGGGAGGTGGAAGAACCAGAGGTTACAGAGAGAGATGTTTAAAAAGACAATGAAGGAGTTTCACTGTGCTGTTGGAAAAATGTGACAAACTGATGCTGACAGGGCATGAATATTGAGCATCAAGAGAGGTGTGTGTGACAGAATGGAAGGCAAGATGATCCATAACTCAGATGTGGAGAGGGGTTCTTCCTAGGTAAACTTTTTATGGAGTCTGAGAGGACAAATAATACAATAAGGTTGCAACTAAGATCTAACTGCTGATTCCAATAGCGTCTTAAGATGTTACTGAGCTGTATCCTGAAAGAAAGCACAATTAGTGAAAAGCTGTTTTTTTATTCTTGTTTTTTGAAATAACTATCACACCAATTTGACTCCAGATTCTAGATGTCAGTTTTCTTACTAGGCATCATACTATGAAGTCCGAACTATCGCAGGACAGTGCTGAGGGAATGGAGAGACTGAAATTCCTTTGCAGACATTTGCACTCTGACTGCTGTCCATTTAACCTTGGCTTCCCACAGGAAGTGACTGCAGCTCATTATATCCACATATTGTGTCCTTGGACGAGGCACTGAACCCTAAATGACCACTTAGGCCACCACTGAATGATACCCTGCTATCAGAATTTAAAACACACTGGTATATGGAATTATCAATAAATGAAGGGCACCAGTAAACCCTATCACAAAGCAAAGTGGAATCCACATATTGCGCAAACCCCTAGGCCAGTGGTTCTGAACCTGGGTTCGATCGAACCCTATGGGTTCGGTAAGTTGGTCTCAGGGGTTCAGTGGAGACGGAGGTCAAGACAAAATACACGACATGATGTGTCGGGTTTCGAGTGACACGATGTGTTGGGTGTCAGGTGACACGATGTGTTGGGTGTTTTTGTCGAACATACACGAATCACTGTGTACGTTTGACACATCGTGTCAATTCGTGGTGACACCCCCCCCCCCCTTAGCCATCACTGGCTGCAGGTGATCACGCTACATCGATTAGCCTACCTGTGCTACATGGGATTTTGCGCACTCAGTAGTCGATTTGCGCCTGTCATTTTAATTCATAGTAACTATGTTGAGCAAAAAAAGAAAGTGGTCGGACGAATATGAGCAACGTGAATTTGCATGTAGTCTATAACGGAACGTGATGGGAGTCAGCGTTCTGCATGATTTGCAATATCAAGTTGAGCAACTCGTCTCACACTGGCAAAAATAAAGGAACACTTCCTTAAGCTAAATGGAAAATAACAGAAACAGACTTTGCTGTGAAAATGACATAAGAGTAGCACTTGCCAAGGTGAAGCCATATCTGAACTGGTCACTCAATAAAAACAGCTGAAGTCACACTGATTTGCAGGTTGGTCATTTCATGTGAGTTCATGCACTGTCTTGGTTTTGTTCTTTGAAAAATGTGACATTAATGCACAATTCATTAAATACATCAGTAAAACATATGTACTCATGTCTTTAATTTGAAAAAAAATTAATTGTGTTTTACTAAAGAAGGGTTCGGTGAGTGAGCATATGAAACCGACAGGGTTCGGTACCTCCAACATGGTGACGAACCACTGCCTTAGGCTTAAAAAGAACAACCAAAAAGAAATGGATGGAGAGAAGCATTTATTAATAATTAAGTAATAATAATATGAACAAAGGTTACTCTCAACTCTAAATCAGTAAAATTAAACAGCAAAAAATCTCTTGGCTTGTTGGATCCTGTTTTTGTGTGTGTGTGTGTGTGTGTGTGTGTGTGTGTGTGTGTGTGTGTGTGTGTGTGTGTGTGTGTGTGTGTGTGTGTGTGTGTGTGTGTGTGTGTGTGTGTGTGTGTGTGTGTGTGTGTGTGTGTTTTCAACTTTTTATGTTGCCAATTTTAAATTATTTCAATTTAACAGTTCAGCAAGCTTTTCACCAAAAACACATCTGCCTTTTTTTTCTCTGTGTGCAGTTTAATTTAATTAATCCTCAAGTCATTATTTCCACAGCTTCTTGGCTTTAATACCTTTCTTTGTATTACATTAATTACATGTCCTATTTGCTCCTTTAAATGTCAAAGTATTCACGCAAAATCTGTATTTAGAGCATCACTCAGTGAGGCTTTGAGCCTCGATATCATTTCATCGATGAATTAAATGAATTCCAGTAATTACCATAACAGGGATTCTGTGTCCTTTTCAGAGGGCACCAAACTTTGAAGCCAATAGTTAACAACCACTGTGTTGCAGTGATTATGTAGATGGTTGTTATTCAGTGCTGTAGAAAAATTGCCTTTTTGAAGTTGCCAGGTATGTGCGTTAAACTTTGTGGTGTTGTTTTGCTGATTTTTTTTTTTGCCATCTCTAAGAATTTTTAGCCCAGGTTTTAACATAAGTCTGTTGTGCTATAGGTTATTAATTATACTACTTCATTTCTCATTTTTGTGTTTGGATTGAGGTCTTGGAAAGTGCATTAGCAGCTCGTTTTGCAAAGTTACAAAGTTAATTTGTGAACATACAGCTTTGTCCTGTGGTTCTGCAGAATCAGATCCTTTTCAAATGAGATCAAAATGTGAACTTTCAGCCACCAGATGTAAATCACTGATATGAGAGAGACAGAAACAGTTTTCATATACAGTATATTCATCTTACCTTGTCTACCAGTATCTTTCATTTCTCAGTACAAAGTGTGTGTCTATTTAACGAGGCTAATGGCTGTGTTGGTCACTCAACAGTTGATACCCCTCCACACTTTTGTGGTTTAAATGCCTAACAAAGTGTTGAATTTTGAACTTTTTATTTAATCTAATATTTACTCATTTTGACATCGGTCCTATTTTCAAGCTTGCAGTCTTAATTTAAAGAAGATGGTTTAGTCAAGATATTTTAGACTGGTCTGTATTAATTTAGCATTCATTTTACTTTTGAATAATTTGAATGGAGTTAGACAGTTTTTGTAAAACAGAAAAATAACCACATAAACCCCAGGCTTACTTAGAATTAGTGCTATGTTTGTTTCTGACCAGTGCCATCAAATTTCAAAGATGGAGTTGTGTGTATAATCAGAGTTTTCTGGTACGGTGGGGAGGGAAGAATGAGAATAGGGAGACTTTTTAGTCATTGCAGTCACCCACGGGGGGTGCACATCGATGGCAACAATGTCAGTCAGTGTATCCATACAAAGAAGGCAGCCTGAGCCTGATTGACAATTCATATACAATAATCACTAAAGCGTACAGTACCACATTAAGAGGCTAGTGTCCCAATTCTGTGACGGGTCTCTGTCTTGAGATTCAATCTTACAAAATATTTTTTTTGTTTTTTCAGACATTTGGCAACTTGTTTTATTTTATTTTATCTTATCTTATTTTAATTTACAGTAGTTTACTTGATTTTATTTTATCCTGTCTTAAGACAGGCAAGGCCCATTGAGATCTCTTTTTCCAGGGAGTCCTGGATCAAGGTAGCAGCTACAAAGGCTAAAATCAAATATGTGAAACAAACAATTGATCATTATAAAAGACATACAATATACAGTAAATAGATTTTACAAAGTAACAACTAAAAAAAGAGACACAAATAGCCATTGCATTAATATTCATAACACAATCTGGCGTAGGTCTAATTTATGTAAAACAGTGACATGTTTCCTTATGGGCAGAATGCAAAAGATCTTTAAAAGTATTAAGAAATGGGAAGGCTTCTAAGGAGATTGTATTTTTCAGCTCATTCCACACTCAGGGAGCATAAAAAGAAAAAGCTCCTCTCCAAACTCTGTGTGCACCCTTAGGACGTGTAAAAGAATCTGTTTAGTGGATCTGGTGTATTTGCAGTAATGGTAGGAAAGAGACTGAAGATACAAAAAGGTAGTACTATATTCCAAACAATGTCCTCATAATAAAGAGCAACTTTTTTTTTCTATTCTGGACAAATCCATCAGATTCACTAAAGATGCAGTGATGAGTAGATGAACCTGCACCCATTACAAAGCATAATGCGGCATGGTATGCAGAATCCAATTTCATAGGGAAGGATAAATTGACATGCATGTAAATCACATTGCCATAATTTAATACAGATGTGCATGTGCTTTGCACAATTTTATTTAGGAGAATGATTAAGAATGATTAATTCAATTTGCTCTTTGCTTTTTCAACAAGTTATTGTTGTTGAAAAACTGTTGTCAAAATGTATTTTTCACTAAGCCATGTGCCTAAATATTTGTAGAGCACAGCCCTCTCTATACATTATCCTAATGGCGAACTGGTGTGTTCTACAGCTCTGAAATTAGGAGGAATGAATGCCATATTTGTGTGGTTTGTTTGTTAGTTTTTTTTTGTTTGCTACAAATTATTTTAGACATCTGCCTTAAGTTTGGCTGTGAGCTCTAAGCCATACTTAAATCCTGTCTTAGTAAAACCCGTCGAAGATACATATTTCTGAAGTTGTCTTTCACTATTAACAAAGTGATGAGGGTGATGTGTTTTTATGTACACACCTCCCATGTACCCATTTTTGTATTATATGTCTTCATTGATGTTAAACCTAATACACCCATTACTGATCAGTTGTATCTCCGTGTCCTTTGATCACACTTTCATCCCAACTTCTATTTCGGAACTCGAAGCCATCAAGCTAAAAAAAAACAATGGTCTTAAAAATATTCTTGCATGTTACACAACCCCTGCTAGAAAACGTACCAGCATCATTTGTGAAATTTTAAACATTTAATCTCTTTCTCAGTTAGCAAGAACTTCAATTAGCAGGGACAAATTAGAAAAAGTTTTTCTTCTGTGAAATGCACTCGTGGCCAGGATCCTGATTATTTGTGCTTGTCAGTTTAATATTGCCTCTGCTCTGCAGCCGAGTATCAAAGAAACATTTAATTGGACATGCATGTTTACAGTACATTCCAGAGATATCAGGGTCATGTGTGGTTTTAATTCTATTATCAATTGCAAACTAATTTTTTAATTAAAAAAATATGCAGTATGTTTATTAAATTGCACATCAACTATTGGTCAGTTTTCACACCATGCTGAAATCATATCAAAAGTTCTCTGATGAATTCATTTTTATTTTAACCACGTATGTGAATGCGTGGTTTATATACTGCACTGACTCACAAATGTGCATTTTTTACACACAAACAATTTCTTTCTTCTTATCATTATTGTTTTTATTATTTTTAACACATTTCTTATTGTTGTTGTTGCTGTTGTAGTTGTTAAAAATACTAATATCTGTGTTTACATATACAGTATATGCATTATATTTATTTGTATTCATAGATTTTACACGTTATGCTGTTCACTTTGCATCACGCATTGTCACATTAGTTTCTCTGTAAAGAGTCTGACTGATTCTAAATCTGTCTTTGCTGGATGGATCAGGAGGCAACCGGGTGTTTAGTGAGAGCACTTTCATAGAAAATTGTTGCAAGATGTGGATCAAAGGTAATTACACTTTTTTTTTTTTTTTAAAAACCTCAGTGGTCCAATCAGGATTCAGTTTGCTCCAGCTGACCCTGACAACCACACACTTTCTGCCTGGTGGAAAATGTGTTCTGCTAGTTTGGATAATAGCACTGACATGAAAGTTATTACAGCACTTTAATTTTCTCTCATACATGGAAATGAAATGCTATTACTGATTAAAAGGTTATGGCTGCAAGCACTCTGGATTTTATCCTTATGCCCTTACCAAAGGGGTCATAAAAATACATTTTACAATCCAACCTTAATGTTGAATAGTTCATCTACATCTAATCACCCAAAAACCACAGGACAGAAAGCATGCATTCTTAATGGGTCCCTAATAGTTTGCAACAAGTAATTTGTGTCAGTTTTTACAGTTTTCTGCATAGTTGAACATATTTTATTTTCATCGCAACTTGTTCACATCACCTACGTCAGAGATTAAAGTTTATCCATTCCAGTGTTTTTTCAAAAGCAATGTTGATTTTCATATTTATGACTACTTATTCAAAGTCTGTTTCCCCCTTTCACTGTCTCTTTTAGTGTGAAACCTAGGAAAGGTAGTACGGACTACAAGCACAGGCTTGAAACTGGTGCACGCAAAAAATGTAGACTCTGCTCAACACTCCAGTCAAGTCCTGTGTGTGGATCTGATGGACACACTTACTCTTCCAAGGTGAGACTTTCATTTCTACATTTGTGGCTTTTAATTTGTCATTCTTAACATAGTACTTAGAATTGCTCTCAAAAGACACAAACTAAAGATATATATAAGTTGTGTGTC
The DNA here is from genome assembly GCF_040054535.1 of Antennarius striatus. Classification (NCBI taxonomy): domain Eukaryota; kingdom Metazoa; phylum Chordata; class Actinopteri; order Lophiiformes; family Antennariidae; genus Antennarius; species Antennarius striatus. The sequence goes on from NC_090785.1 coordinate 11,834,557, forward strand.
AGAATGTGTATTTTTATTTAGACATACACTGTAGGTAATTTTGTCTTCCAAAACCTCCCTCTCCCCCCATGTCTGCAACCCTTGATCATGGTCTTGGTCATATTAAATTACACATAGCCACAAACTCACAATGTCATGTCATGATAAAGGACAATGGAACAACATCTTTATGATAAAAAAGAAGAAGAAAAAGAGTAGAGAAAGAACATACTGGAGTTGAGGAGTAAAAATGAGGTGTGTCTGTCTCTGTTTGGTAGCAACTCCCTGGATTTACATTGGCATCCACTTTCAGTTTTTGTGCCAAGCAAACTGAACAGTGTAAAGCTTTCAAGTGTCTAGTTATAGATACAATATTTTTAATTAATTACAGTGTTTCAGTCAGTTATGTTCTTTAAACCTATAGCAGTGACTAAGGAAACAAAATCAATAAAAGCATTTCAATCAATTCAGAAGTTTATTTACACATAAGCCATGTCATTTCTCAGGTCTACAAGAAATAAATATACATCCACATATTGTGATGATCGTGTTTCAGTTTTTAATACATTACTAACCAGGTATGTGTGGAACAAACTTATGTACGGCACTTTGACTCATTCATCATCGTCAGTACATCAGTACATTGACTTTGAACGACATGTCTGGTTTAAGATGTGTTGAGGCGAAGAGTTGAAGGATGGAAAAGAAGAGAAGAAAGGAAGGCAGAGCTGGAAGTTAGGTAGTGGAGAGATGAGTCCCTGTAGTCCAACTTAAACTCTACTCACAAATGAGCTGCTGATCTCAAGCTTGTTTGTGTTTTAATATTACATTACATGCATCCCTCATCAGGTTGGCCCACACGCTCAGTGTCCAATTAGGAGGACAGTTCTGTAACCTCATGATAGACTAAAGCCCACAGAGTTAAATCCATTACTTCCTTCCTCTTAAATTGTCCTGTCTCATCCCTTCTACTCTCCATTCAGGTCTTTTTTATTTTAAATAACAAATAGTACCCCATGGCTCAAAATCTTTAACTTAAAGAGAAGAAAGATAGACTTTTTTATTTTTTTACTTTTGTCAGCAAAGAGATTTTGATTTGATATAACCAGCTTTGCTCAGTGGACCACCGGCATCTAGCTCCGACTGCTAACTATGCAAGCTGCAATTAGAGGCTGCAGCTCTGTGCTCTGCACAAGTAACAACTCACACCTGAACCATGATCCTGCCTCTAACAGGCTGTTGTACCACATTTGCATGACTCCAGAGTTTTTAAGATCACTCCCGTTGAAGCAGTGCACAACAACAAACAACCCAGCAGAGAGGAGGCACAGATGCTGAAATTGAAGGAGGCAGGCTCACTTTTATGCAGGCATCAACTTGGCTGCCTAAACAACAATATCGCATTTCTACCTTCATATAGAAACTGGGAATATGCAATAAATGTGCAACAACATAATTTGTCACTAGGAAGTCTCTCTTTCTCCTTCCTCTGTCTGGGGAGACACAACTGTACAGATCACTGTTTCTCTGTCAACAAATTTCATTAAACACCATTAGCAGCTCTATCGAAGAGATGACAGGGAGGAAATGACAGATTGAAATAACAGCAGGGTGAATGAAAGTGCAGTCAAGATAAGGATAAGCCTATGTATGGTGTATGTGTTTAGATTTCTCTCCCACTAAAACACTGTCATCATCTCACAAACAGAGTTTATATACCTCCTTCAGTTTTCATTTTTCTTCTTGGAAGGATCTTATAATTGGATTTTTTTTCCTCTAACTAGTATAGTTTTCTATCCCCCACTTACATGAAATGAGATTTATTGTGTTAAATTACATTCTGAATGAGTTCATCTTGCTTTTTGCATAGCAATATGTTCTTACTGTGTTGAATAATAGAATGTCAGTAGGCATCTCTGTGTCTAATGGTGTGTCTACACAGCTACCTAATGGACAAATCTGTCCAATGAAGATAAATAGTCAAGCCTGTCTCAGCAAATCTTTCCCTTAATCAGTTCAACAAAGAAAGTTCAATGTTCAAAGCCTGACATATTTGAAGTTCAGTTGTAAATACCAGTCAGAAGTTTGGATGTAGTTTCCTATTTAAGTGGATAGAAGGTCTGACTTTTGGCTGGGGCTGTAAATTCTCTAAATTACATGTCGAGAATTCATAACTCTCCATTCGAAGGTTATGGGGGCACAGTACCCCAGTTACAAGTTGGTGCAGTATTATCCAAATTATCTTGACTTATAACCTCTAGTAGGATCAAGTTTCAAAGACACAGATCCCAACATTCTCCGAAATGAAAAATCTGTATTAGACTTCCTTGACATTTTTGTCTATTCTTCCTTCACTACATGCATACAGTATTAGTATTCTGCAGGAGTATGAGGCTCTGATGATTATTTTGTAGTTGGGTTTGGTGGAAGGTAATATATTTAACTATAGGAAAAAATACAAAATTTACAACCAATGATTCAAACATCTCTTTTTTTTCATTTAAGTTCCTTATTCTCTACATTCCATAAATCTAAATCTTTGGAAGCTGAGATGAAAAATATACTTTTTCTATGTGCATTTCTAAAGTCCATCCATACCCATGTTTTATATTTGTATGCGTGTGTTTCTTCAGTGCAAGCTGGAGTTTCAAAGCTGTCTGTCTGGGAAGACAATCTCAACAAAGTGTGATGGACTGTGTCCCTGTCTGCCTGGTCAGGATTTCAGCAAACCACATAAGGTGGTGGCGGCTGGTGAGTACTGGAGCTGTCAATTTTTCTAAATGAACTCATACACAGCTTGTTAGTCTTGCGCGTTGTTAAGGGTTGCATAGTTAGCCTGTCTCTGTTTCTTTCCTGTACGGGCGTAGAGGATGGATGCAACTATGCATATTGAGATTAGGACGGGTAGACATGGAGGAGATCATCTGTATCTGAATAATTTTCAGGTTCTTGTGGGTGCCTCATAAACACTGGTGTGACAGCTCAAACACACGACACTTTCATAGATAATTCCTCAAATTCCCCAGAGAGTCATGGTGTATCCATCCCTTTCCTGTCACTTCTTCCCTCACTCAACCCCGCCTCCCCTGCCACCACCACCAGTTTTCCGACAGCTACAGGGAAACAGTGACGAAGTGAGTGTGTATGTCTTATTGTTTGTCACCAAAATGGGATTTCAGGAGATGGATGGAGCGATTCTGGAGGAGAAACGCAATCTTAAGGAAAGAAGCGGAGAAAAGGATGGATTGATGTCGTTTCAGATTTCCTTTCTTCCAGAATAAGGGGGGGGGGGTTGCCTTGTGTGTGATTATTTTGTCTGTCTATCTATCTATCTATCTATCTGTCTGTCTGTCTGTCTGTCTGTCTGTCTGTCTAGTTCTCGTTTAATCGTGCCTCATCTACCCTCTGAGGTCTTTTCCAATCTCTGAGTAGGAGGCATTTATAAAAATCCGGAGGTTCATCAGGCACATTTAATACAAAAAAAGTATCTGCTAATTAATGATAGCTCTCTTTTTACCCTCGACTCTCTTCCATTAATGGCTGAATAATACGGGAAACAGAGTGATGCTGTAATGGAGAAGTCTTTAACAAACTCGACTGCTGCTTAATTAATTCCCTTTCATCTTTACTTCATAGAAACTGCAATTATTTGTTTGGTTTGCTGAGAGCTTGGCTTCAGGACTGAACTGAATGAGAGATGAGTTTGGGTGGAGTGGAACCAAATCTAGGTCTTGGATAGCGTCATTAAGCAATATTTTTCTTACTATCATTGCTTGGCTCTCTGCTTGGAATTGTGTCTACTTGAATATAGCTGTTTCCCCTGTTCATATTTCTGTAAAGGATACTCATGAGTCTGATTTCTAAATTTCTTTCCTGTTCGCAGCCCAGTAAGATAAGTGTCCCAATAATTGTGTATTTGGTAGTTCAGTGGATACCTCTTAGCAAGAAGGTCCAGGTTTGATTCCTTTCTGAGCGGAGTTTGTTTGTTCTCTCCGTGTCCGCATGGGTTTTCTCTGGGTTCTTCCTCTCCCACCTCCAAAAACATGCAGCTTAGATGAATTGATCACTCCAAATTGTCCATGGTTGTTAGTGTGATAATGAGTGGTTTTGGTCTTTCATATGGCCCAGTTATGAGCTGGCGTTTTTTTCAGAGTGTACCCTGCCTTTCTCCCATAGCCAGCTCTTATAGGTTCCAGCAGACCCGTGACCTGCAAGGCAAAGTGACACGAAACAATGGACAAGGATATTGATGAATGGATAGCTGTGCATTCAAATGCAGCAGGGATAAGTGGTGTGTGTGTGTGTGTGTGTGTGTGTGTGTGTGTGTGTGTGTGTGTGTGTGTGTGTGTGTGTGTGTGTGTGTGTGTGTGTGTGTGTGTGTGTGTGTGTGTGTGTGTGCGCGCGCGCGCGTGTTTATTTGTGTGTCTGTTGTCTTCCAACCTGATATTGTCTCTCATGATCTGCATCACAAAATGGTAAACAGCTGATGCTGCAGTAGGTGAGGAAACCAGTTTGTCAGATTGTGTTTCTATGGTTACAAGATTGAAAAAATGCAGTACATGTACTCACTCCTGTGTGTTGGTAGCTACAGGTTCACTGGGCCTATTATACATGTGTCTATGAATATTAAGCTGCTAAATCACTTTCAGCTTTGACACATGTCCACTACTCAGGAGTGATTTGTTGTGATGTTGCTTTCACACTGGAGATGAAAAATGTCAAGCAGTCCTGAGCATGTCTTTAGAAGGAGTCAGTCAATTCCATGTATTAACTCCTCAGTAATAGGCTGGTTGTACTATACGTAACTCTGTTGTTTTACTTACATTTCCAGATTATTGTCATTTTTAATTGAACTTACTTTTGGGAATTTATACCCTGCTGAAGAGGCACTACAATGTTGTTTTATTTGTTGGCTTCATTTCAAATGACAAAGCATCACTTTTTTAATAATTTTATTAAAAGTCAGCAAGGATACAAAGTGGTTAACACAGTTGCCTCACAATACAAGGGTTCGTGGTTTGAATCCATTTGTGCCTGTATGCGTGGAGTTTGTGTGTTATTTTCCTGTCATGTGGATTTTCTCACTGTTCTTCAGCTTCCTACCTCAGTCTGGGCCAAAAACCGGTACTGGTCTGTGAGTCAATTGGTACTGGGTCCCACAGAATACGTAACTTACCTTATTTTAGTTTTATTTAATTTCTGGTTTTGAAAAATTGTGTTTTTGTTTGTTTGTTTGTTTGTTTGTTTTTGGGGGGGGTAAATGACCGGATTCTGTCCACCACATCTGCCTTTGACCCACTCTTTGCAAAGATGCTTATTGAGGCCGCCCAACAGAAACTCCAAAGCTAGCAAAACAAACAAAATACAAATGGCGCATTGTTATGAAAGCGCTGCTTAGATAGATAGATAGATAGATAGATAGATAGATAGATACTTTATTAATCCCGGAGGAAATTGCATATATCCACTGCTCAGGCATTACTTAACAAATAATACTGGATAAACACCAGGAGAAAAGGAAACACTGACATCACAGGACATACCACAAGACATACATTACACTAACAGACAGGCACATGCAGCACTAACAGGACTTATATACTAAACTATAGCTAAAAATATAAACGGTATAAAATTTAAAAATATTACAGTATTAAAATATAAACAGTATAAAATAAAATCTAAACAGTATAAAATTGAATTAAAATATAAAAACAGTATAAAAAATAAATAAATTTTATATATATATATATACAACAGTATAAAATTAAATTTAAATTAAATTAAATCCATTTTCAACCCCGTGCTGACCTCGCCACCTCCCCCCCGCTCCTCCTGAGAGAGTCATTGTACCCCCTGATGGCACGGGGCACGAAGGAGGACCTCAGCCTCTCTGTGGAGGCGCTGTGTGACAGCAGTCTGCCGCTGAAGGTGCTTCTCTGCTGGGAGAAGGTGGTGTGTTGGGGGTGGCTGGTGTTGTTCATGATGGCCTTAATTTTAGACATGGTCCTGCTCTCCAGAAGCATATCCACAGAGTCCAGGCTCAGCCCGACCACTGAGCCCGCTCTGCGGATGAGTCTGTTCAGACGGTCCATATCTCTTTTCCTGGCCCCCCCACCCCAACACACAATGGCGTATGACAGCACACTGGAGACTACGGACTGATAGAACATGAAAAGGAGCTTAGGACAGATGTTGAAGGAGGCCAGCCTCCTTAGGAAGTACATCCTGCTCTGCCCCTTCTTGTACACACAGTTGGAGTTGAGTGACCAGTCCAGTCTGCTGTCTAGCTGCAGTCCCAGGTACTTATAGTTTTCTACCACCTCCACCTCACTGCCATTGATGATCACCGGCTGTGGAGAGGGAGGTGCCCGCCGGAAATCCAGAACCATCTCCTTTGTCTTGGAGACGTTGAGCTGGAGCTGGCTTATGTAGTTGAGTACTCATTGGATACACATGTATTATTATTATACATGTATTTCCAAAAAAAACTTTTTTTATGCTTGTAGTATTATTTTACTTTGTTATGTTTATTCGCCTAACATTAAAGGCCTGTCCATGAAAACATTGTCTGACGTTAAACTGGTTCGTTGAGCAAAAAATGTCTCAAACCTCCAAACAATGACTTTTCAGTGTTGTGTCCAACTTCCTTGTCTACATTTTTCTGTCTTATCTCACATTGAGGGATGCAGTAAGGGGTGTATCTTTTAATATTATCTGTTACTCAAACTGACAAAAAATAGAGTCTGCAATGAGTCAACAGTATTTTAAAACAGCTGCACTAATTATCATCCATCCATCAATCCATCTTCCTGCAGACGAGACAAACACGTGCTACGCTGTGGGTCACAGGTTTTGTGGTTTTATTTCTTAAAGGAAAATAAATCCACTGAGTTACTATAATATCACAACAGCCCATTTTGTTTTATAGTAGCCCAGGTCCTGAGGAGGTTTGGTGCCACATGTGTGCAAACAGTTCTGCTGGTGACGATGGCCTTATTGAATGGTGCTAAATTCATTTATTGTTAGGAAACAGCAAGCATTGATTTATTTCAGAAATTGAAAATTAAGATTGAGTCTCCTGTATAGTTTCTTTTGTCCCAAACTGTAAAGGCAGTATTACATTAAGTCACTTAATTTCACAGCTGCTGAAGGATTTCCTATTGAGACCAAATAAAATAATATATAATGAATAAAAGCAAGTAAATAGAGCAAAAAATGTCTGTTGTAAAACTTTGACGGCACAAAGTAGAAACTGCTCAGAACTTAATAATTACGTGTTAATTATCTAGTTTACGTTAATTGCAGGGTCTTTATTTTAATGACTGATTAAGATCTTTTTTAGTGATCTCATGAATCTGATTATCCATCTCTGCTGTTTGTCAGCAAAGGTTAACACATTTATACAGAGGTACTGAGATTTAATTTGGTGCGTCATCTACCCCTGAGGCTAAGTAATCGCATCAAACATCATCACTTCCATGTAAATCAGTGACTCCATCTGACACAAAGACATATTGCTGGTAATCATTTGTAATAAAGGCCTGGTTGGGGTCAAGCAGTTTTATATTTTTTCTATATTAATAGTTAAATTTCATACTGTGCAGATATCAACAAAACAAACAGCTATTAGAGGATGAATAACAAAATCATTCGATGTTACTTTTTTTGTGTGTCTGTCCCATTCTTCCACAGAAAGTATCCTTTGGGACACACTGTTTTGTTTCCCCTCCTGCCTCCACACTGACTATTCTCTCCTTTGACATTCCAGTTTCACAGTGACTTTTAGGAATGCTAACCATTGCAATTACTGTCTGAACAACTTTTTTTATTATATCCTGTGGGAAAAAAATCTGTTGTTAATTAGGTGAAAATAAGGAAAGCGTTAGATAGGAACCTGGTGGTAAAAAAATTACTTTTCAACAATGGCGGGCCGTTCATTTCACACCTAGGCCTTCAGTGGTGTTTTCCGTAGTCAAACATAATAATAATAACTTTTAACTATTTATATAGCACCTTTAAAAACAAAAGTTTACAAAGTGCTTTGACGAACAAGGCAAAAGCAGGATACATATGACAACAAAGAGCCAAAACAGTGAGGCCAAACATAAGCAGGACAAAAGTATTCAGTTCAAACGTAAAATCAAAAAAACATAAGACGAATGAACTTAAGTAGAGGAGCGTCTGCACTGACATACACTAACACAATACTAGATGTTGCATCACCTCTGTCTTGTATTAAACAGGCTATCCAGCAGGGACACAAGTCTCTTTGTGTAGTTCCACTACAATCACACAGCTGCGCAAGTGTACCACATTGCAGAACATACATTGCAGAAGAGCACGCATTTTTTTTCATTTTAAGTATATTTTTCATTTTATTTTGTTATAATTGATTTGATAATTAAATTACAAGATCATTATAAGAAAATTAAATATGAAAACTTAGATAAATGCTTGTACTCAACGAAACAGCTGTTCAAACGGCTGATTTAAACACAAAATCCATTCTCCTTTCTTTCCTCAAGAACACTCCATTAGCTAGAACAGGTTAGCTAGAACAGGTTAGCTAGAGCAGGTTAGCTAGAACAGGTTAGCTAGCTCAGGTTAGCTAGAAAAGGTTGGCTAGTTCAGGTTAGCTAGTTCAGGTGAGCTAGAACAGGTTAGTTAGTTCAGGTTAGCTAAAACAGGTTAGCTAGTTCAGGTTAGCTAGAACAGGTTACTAGTTCAAGTTAGCTAGAGCAGGTTAGCTAGAACAGGTTAGCTCCTTCAGGGCTTGTATCATTGTCTCACCATAGCTTCTCTTCAAATGTGCATCTACATGGCGCCGCCTTGTCAGAGTCAGTATCCAATCACAGGACACGTACATGTCAGGTGAACGTGAAGCCAGCTAGAAGGCCTTAGTGTCGCTAACTCGTAATGTGGTTGGCTATCGCATCTGTCTATTAACTATATGTTCCTGTTCACTCACAGTGCAGGGAGACCTGCATTCTAAATTGTGAAGATCCTGGGCAGATTTCATTCAACCTGGCAACAACAGCAAGCTGAATTCTGATTTGAAAAAGATAGACAGCTAGATCGCTAGATCGCTAGATCGCTAGATCGCTAGATCGCTAGATCGCTAGATCGCTAGATCGCTAGATCGCTAGATCGCTAGATCGCTAGATCGCTAGATCGCTAGATCGCTAGATCGCTAGATCGCTAGATCGCTAGATCGCTAGATCGCTAGATAGATAGATCGCTAGATAGATAGATCGCTAGATAGATAGATCGCTAGATAGATAGATCGCTAGATAGATAGATCGCTAGATAGATAGATCGCTAGATAGATAGATCGCTAGATAGATAGATCGCTAGATAGATAGATCGCTAGATAGATAGATCGCTAGATAGATAGATCGCTAGATAGATAGATCGCTAGATAGATAGATCGCTAGATAGATAGATCGCTAGATAGATAGATCGCTAGATAGATAGATCGCTAGATAGATAGATAGATACTAAGAAACACTGACATCAAAGGACATAACACAAGACATATGCTACACTAGCAGACACGTGTAGCATTAACAGGACATATACTAAATTATCACTAAAATATAAACAGTCTAAAATTAAAATAAAATAAAATACCATAAATAAAAAGTGCAAGTGAAAATTAGCAGGAGGCCCACATGGTGGGTAAGGTACACCCTTCTTACAATGTAAGGCATCCCTATCTAATATCACACAACATCTAATATCTATCTAATATCACAAAATGTATCTAATATCACAACTATCTAATATCACAACATCTAATATCTAATATCTATCACACAATGGTAAAAACCCCTCTAACCTAAAAATAGAACATTGACCTAGTGTTGGCCTATGTCATATTATCTCCAAATGTATAATTATATATTTATACACATATTTGAATATATTTATTTAAGGAAAATGCATTAAAGTACAATTAACTTTTATCATAAATATTATCATGATTCCTGGTTATGTTAGACCAGCAGAGTAGGGCTTGCTGGCCTTGACCACCCACCACTGCTTTTCAACAATCAACATACAGTAGGTTACAGATCAATGCAGCACCAATTCAAGAATCTCAGCAAATTTGAACTTGATGAAAATTCTGTGCTCTGCTTTCATTGACCAATTACAGTACTGTATATCCCACTGTTAACATGCACAAATGTCTAATTTTGTCTTATTTTCCCTCTTCACAGGATTGTTGAAGTAATTCTGCTGACATGGACTATGATTATCTCACATATACGCTTTTGTCCACATGAGACATTTTGAAGTGCAACAAGTCAAAATTTATTTATATGGAACATTTTAATGAAATACCAAAAATTGACCAAAACAGTGAACAGCACCATACAGGTAAACACCTCACAAAGTGACAGGGAAAAAACAAATCATATGATGTAATAATTTTGAAATCAAAGAAGATAAAGGGGTAAAAAAAATTCAAGAAAAAGAAAAGAAACTTTAAAACATTTCAACAAGGATTAAGAACTTCAAGCCAAGGATAGGTAGGGAGAATGCTACAGGATGGAAAACCTTAGGATGCTCTTATTTTTTTTCTCCCATGACAAGTCAAAATATTTGCTCTGAAGATTTTCACAGAATTTTTTTCTTCCTAGTTTGGAAATAAATTTTTGTCAGTCTGTCACTAATCAACGCTTAATAGATCTTTATTTTGGGCTCTATTTTCAGACATGGTCTCTCTCTCTTAGGCTGAAATGTAAACTGTTTCTCTGGTGCCTGTGTCACTTTTACCTCTACCTGCCTTCCTGTTTGCTCAGTGTATTACTGATCATTATCTAGAGCAACCTTAACTCACTGTCAGTGAGATTGTTCTGGAGAGCTAATGGCTTAGGGCAAAGAAAGTCAAACATTTTCTTGTATCTTTTTAATGAATCTGACCTTATATCGTCCTCATATCTCCCATTTCTTTTTCCTGCTGCTACCTTGTTAGGACATGTCACCTCACTGCACCACCTCTCATTTCCCTCATCTTTGTTTCCTTCAGTTTTTCATCTTGATCTGGTCAGACCACACTCCGGATCTCTCAAGGTTATCACTGCCCTCTTTTCTTCTGTTAAGATTTGGAGCCACTCCATCTTTTTTTACATGGCAAACTTAGTTAATCAAATTAAATAATAAATGATAAAGGGGACCCATAGAGAAATTCTACACCTGACTTCTCCTGATGGTCAGAGTTATATATTAGGTTGTCTGGAGGACACATTAATCTCACAGCTTAAAGTGGTCAAGAGGGAATTTTACCATATGTAACGTGGCAACGCTTCACTCAATCACCTTTTATTGCTATTCCTAAGCACAACATCTGGTGCATGTGTGTGCCAAACCACAAGAGAACAAGGAGGCTGCGTCTCATATTCAAGGTGGTCATATTGTGTAAATTAAACTGACTATTTTGACAAACATAAAAATGTAAAATTGGTCAATACATGGCTAGGTATGATTCTTTTGTTGTTTTTGTATTTCATATTTCACTAGTACATCCATTTTAGAAAACCTCTGCCTTATTGTAAGGGTTTTGCAATAAAAAATAACAAAACATAAAAAAGAACGATGTAGGACACAAAAATCTGCATGCATTGTCAAAGTCCTGTGCTTTGTAAAATTAACTTGACCTGTAAGCTGTTAAATCTGTGCAGCAAAAACATGTCTCTCTATGACTGTATCTATGACATGTCTCTCTATGACTGTATGACTGTATCCAACATCTCTTTTGAATATCATCCAGACAACAAGCGCAATGTCCTCCAAAACCTTTTTGGTAAAATCAGTTAGTACTTTATTATTGTGCTTTCAGGTGGCTTGTCAGAATAATCACCTCTCAGTTGGAAGTGGTTTGAAAAGAAAAGAGAAAAGTAAAAGACAAGAAAGGAAAAAAAAGGAAAGAAAAGAAACTCGCTAACCTCCCCGCTTTGCCTTCATTTCATTTGCTTGTGTCCTCTGTAGAAGTTCATTATTGTTATCTTTAATGTTGAAAGTTGAATCATGAACAGTTACAGGCTGTCACCATTGTGAGATGTATTCTGTAATATGTATTCTATTTTTTTATGTTTAAGATAAACAGCAAAAAAAAATTGGATTCACCAAAGATAGTATACGGTACTATATTAGAAAGTTAAATAATAATATAAAGATATTTTCTCAAATAAATATGGTGAAGGTTTCATCTGCATTTGATCATTTTCACTTCATATTGTAGTCCATAAATATTTATTCCATGACTCCTTAAAATGAAGCAATGTCTAATTAAGTTTATTACCACACACCGCATAGCCTGTGATAAGGTCTGCACAGAACAATAATAGCATTTAAGAAAATATCATTCTGTATTTGTATATATAAATAGCTGATCAGTCAGTCACTCCACCACTACTCCACCACCACTTTTTGCGTCGCCATTTTTTGAGTTTCCAAATCTCATGAAAGCAGTATCAAATTCTGTTCTGTGGAAGACAATACTTGTGGTTTATTATGATAATAAATGTTTTCCTAAAGCAGTTCAGTGCAGAGACATCTTCAGATTTACTTGAGGCAGTTTGCATTCATTTCTAAAAGCGCACATTGCTATAAACTTCTTAGATGGTGTGAAGTATCCCACGTTTATTTATGGCTGTGGATTGGGTAGCCCAGTTCAGAATACTGGGATTCTGAACTGTCAACGTAACATTTCAACATGACATTTTGTCATGTTGATTTGGCTGTGGCGCCATGGTGGGTAGCACGGTCGCCACACAACAAGGCAGTTCCGGTTTTGCGTCCCTCTCTGTACAGAGTTTGAATGTTCTTCCCGTGTCTGCGTGGGTTCTCTCCGAATTTTCTGGCTGCCTCCCTCCTCCAAAAACATGCACATGGCTCTGTGGTGCACTGGCATCGCGCCCGGAGTATCCCCTTCCTCACACCCCCAGTCAATAGGCTCCAGCACCCTGCGACCCATGACAGCAGATGAAGCCGATATAGAAGATGAATTAATGATTTTGCTGGATTATCTTCTTTCTTCACAATTGGAAATAAACCAGGTTGTGTTGATTCAGTTCTAGATCTTTGGGATATTTCTTCATCAATGATGCAAAATTGAAATGATGTATTGATTTCACTATTTATTGTGGATTTTAACATTAATTTTACCAATTCAACATAAAGTTTCTTGAAATGTAAGTTCTCCCATTCCTTTAGGGTTAGTCACCCACATATTGTAGGCCTAGTAACAATATTGGCAACCTGACAAGAATTGTGCCTACCATATGTCTTGAAGCAGGATGTCAATTAGTTGATTGATTGATTGATTGATCGATCGATCAACCAAAACAATTGTAACAAAATTAAGCTTCACATCAGGCTAAGAACATACCTTGTTTATTTCTGTATGGTCTGAAGGATTTCAGCTGCAGTTTTCTGACTCATTGCCAGCAAAGGAGTCCTAATGCGGGCAGCATCGTTGTCTGTCCGAACCAATTTGGGTTGCAGTGAGATAAGAGGACCCGTCGAGACTCATTGTGAGCTGTGGTGCAAAGATGTAGATGCTTGAAGAAGTAGGATGAAGACAGCATGTGGGGAAAATGGAATAACGTAGAACAAAAGAATGGACATTAAAGGAAAAATAGATACCAGTAAATTTTTATCATGCTCTCCATGTATCAGTACAATGTGGGTTTGCAAAATGTATTATTTCTAATAATATGCAGTATAGATTTTCTTTCTTTCGGGTATACTGAATGAAGCCTTCAAACTGAATAAATTTGGAAGGAATGTGCCAATTATGCATAAGACAAACAGTAAGTGAGGTAGATTGACAGGCAGACATGCTGAAGGAGACAAGGAGAGGCAGGCGGGTGCTTGAATCGCAGGCAGACCCTGTCAATCCCAGAGGGCTTAAGGAACAAGAGGTTTGATAGGCAGCAGCAGAGACATCTTCATATTTTTAATCAGGCATATTAAATTAAATATATTGTCAGTTTGCACTCTGTTCGGATAGTGTAATGGAGAGAACTTCAGCGTGCTTGTTTGATTTCTTTTTTTTTTATTGCTCAGAGAACAGTAATCATGCATACAAACACAAACACACACAGATTTATCTCCACCAAGGATAAAATGCTGCATCAAGAGGCCTCTCATTGCAAGACATCAGTTTATTTTCCCTCCAGGGACAAAATGATATGTTGGCTTTCAAACAGACCTTCGCCCATTGTTGTGTGTGTGTGTGTGTGTCACTGTATGTGTGTGTCATTTCAAATACACATTAAATCATTAGTTTGAAGAACAAAAGTAAACCACAACAAAGAAAACAAGAAAGCCCCACATTACAGTATGTAGGGTAATTATGGATGTCACTCCATATGAGAAATAGAATGTAAAAAACATCACATGAAAGTATACGGCAGAGAAGTTTTATACAAAGCAAGAAAAAACTGATTTATTTACTCTGATTACAACAATAGATTGAATTTCTTCATTATTTTTATTGTGTGTGTGTGTGTGTGTGTGTGTGTGTGTGTGTGTGTGTGTGTGTGTGTGTGTGTGTGTGTGTGTGTGTGTGTGTGTGTGTGTGTGTGTGTGTGTGTGTGTAGCCTGCACCGACACAGAGCTCCACAGTCTAGCTGCCAAACTGAAGGACTGGTTTGGCGTTCTCCACCTTGATGCAAACAGAGACCTCAAATCCTCCGACAGCTTTGGCTCCACCACTGGACGTGAGTATATCTTTCCACAGCATGTGTGTGTGTGCATGTATAAGTGTGTGTGTGGGTGTGTGTAACGATGTGAGTGACTGCATAGCCTTTTTACACTTTCCAGCTCTCATGAGGACTAGCGGTGATGTTGACAGTGACCTTGTTCTGTTCACTGTAATGTCAACATGTCAGAACACATCTCAGATCTGCCACCACGCATGCACACACATTGACACGCACACTGCACTCAAATCACTGTCTGCTATCTGAAACGGATAAAATTGGAAGTGACCTGGACATGTTATGCAGTTTCAAAAATGTTCACTTCATTAATTTATATCAGTTTTCTCTCATCTCTGTCTCTTCTCTTCACCAGATTTTGACACTAGCATCTTGCCCATCTGTAAGGATTCACTGGGGTGGATGTTCAATAAGCTAGACATGAACTTTGATCTTCTACTGGACCAATCAGAGCTGAGTGCCATTTACCTGGACAAGTATGAGCTATGTATGAAGCCCCTCTTCAACTCATGTGACTCCTTCAAGGATGGCAAGCTATCCAACAATGAGTGGTGCTACTGCTTTCAGAAGTCCGTGGGTAAGGAAGGGGACCGGTGTCAGTCAAAAACTGATCGCTATTATAATCCTAATTTACCTTCAGCAGGTATTCAGTCAATATTCAAGTACAACCACATCCATGATTCATAAGCCTCTGCGTCATACTGCCTCTGCACCAGGGATAGCTACATGTATGTCTAAAGGCATTGTGTTTCTGTCTGGTATTCTCAGAGTGCCTTATTCTGACAATCGGTCATGCCAATCCTCATGGATGAACTTATCTGAGATCAGTGGTCAAAGATTATTTAGAAATTATTCAGAAATTCGAACTATTAATGCAAAATTCCACACAAGTGACTAATAGGATCAAACGATGAAGCTATGAAATATTCTGTCCAAATAGTCAAAGATTTTCATTGTAACATCAAAATACTCAAAATATTTTTGGAACTCAAAAAAGGTTGCAATGGGCTTATAACTGTATACAGTTTGTGTCACTTATGCCACAAACTTTATTGTGCAAAAATAGACACATAGTCAAATTTGAAAATGGAAAAATTGTATTTTATTGCACATAAAAACTAAAAACATTCACATTGATCGAGTTTTGAACTCAAAAAAGGTTGCCATAGGCTTTTAACTAGGGGTCAGCCGAGTACTCGTTTCAGACGAGTACTCGGTACTTATAAAGCATTTTTGACGAATACAAGCACGATACAAATAAAACTCGTCAACTGGAGTGACACTTTCTCACTCCAGTTCAAGCGGATGAACCGGTCAGGAAAATGAATGAATACTGTATAGATATTTAAACTGTTACATAGCGCGCGCGCGCACACACACACACACACACACACAAACACACACACGCAGTGCTCTATTTCTGTCTCTTTCTCTCTCTCAGACTACAAATTTAAAAAAAACATTTAAAAAGACTACATACTTTGTAGTTCATAATTTCAACTGAAGAAATTAATATTATGATTACTGTACCAGTTGAGAAATGTAAGAAATGTGAAGACTTTAACTAGTGGAGTACAGAGTAGCTGCTGCTTCAGTGAAGCCTGTTAATAAACTGAATGAGGTTATTAATTAAACTCCTTTCTTATGTTCTCTTGTTGTAGGACTACCTTGCCAAACTGAGAAGAACAGGATCCAGAGTCAAAGTCGAAGGAAGAGCCTCCTTGGTGAGTCTACATGGTGTTCGGCTCTTGTCTAACAAACTCATCCAGCCACCTTTAATGCTAACGTGCATATACACCAGAATGAAATAGTGTACTTCCTTTAATGAGTGTGAAAGATCAGGCGCATTAAAAACTAGGAAATAGGCAGTCATAGACTGCAACATCCTGCATATGGAGGCCAGTGTGAGTAAGGCCAAAGATCAGAGCTAGTGCAGAGGTAGATCAAAGTACTAGCTTTGATCTAGGGTCTTACTCACACTGGCCTACTCCCTCGTCTTTCTATCCTATCCGGTTCCTGAGTGTACAAAAGTTGAAATTTGACCGTGACCTACTTTTCTCAAGGTCAAGGTCATCATCTCATTTTCATCCCCTTTGCCACCTGAGTAATATGCTTTTTGTCTCATCTTTCTATCTGCAACGGCTGCAAAGATATTTGGTGGACTAACGAACGAATGAACAAACTAACTAACGGACCAACACACGAACACTGACAATTGCAATACATCACCGTTTTGAAGCGGGATGTAATGACACTCTGAGACATCTTCTAAAGTGTTGCACATGTGTCGTCTGTCCTCATCGGGTAGATTGTTCAGTTCAGTTCCAGCTCAATGCCAAACAGCATGAAAAATGAGTTTATGTTGGGTCACATGAAGGTGACACAACCAGGTGTGTGTTTTTGTGTTAGCATTGGTTTGTGTGTGTGTGTGTGTGTGTGTGTGTGTGTGTGTGTGTGTGTGTGTGTGTGTGTGTGTGTGTGTGTGTGTGTGTGTGTGTGTGTGTGTGTGTGTGTGTGTGTGTGTGTGTGTGTGTGTGTGTGTGTGTGTGTGTGTATGTTATTGAAAGTGACTGCTTTCCTTTAAACAGGATGTATGGCTGTTGTCCTGCAACCTTCACAGCAGTAATTGATTGTTGATCTCCTGCTGCGAATACTCAAGAAATCTGATAACACACAACCTCTGCTGAGGAGGAGGGGGGGTCAGATTCCACCCTGTTTTTGTCAATTTAATGCTCTGGATCCTTTCCCTCATTTCACAGCACTGTTTACCTTCTTTCTCAAACTTTGTTTTGCTTTTCTTCTCATCCTCACCCTTTATCCTCATTGTCCTCAGGCTCTTACCTCCCTCGATGCACTGAGGAGGGCTACTTCAAACCAACCCAGTGTCACAGCAGCACTGGACAATGTTGGTGTGTGGACAAATATGGAAATGAGATTGCTGGTTCTAGAAAACAAGGCAACCCCAACTGTGGTAAAGATGTGTTGAATTTCTACTGGACTTCTGCATGTCTTTATTCTCCCTGTAATCTGGTGCTGCTGCTTACAAACATAACCAACTGCTGATACACACAGAGCACCACCATTCCAATTTTTTTGCCATTTCTTTGTTCCATATATTTTATGCTTCTCTCCTTATCCTACGCGGTATCTAAGCATCAGTGATCATTCAGCAGAGAGATAACTATACATGCCTCTGGAGCCAGCCTGGCTGGTTTAATATCAGTCTCATGTCTGATTCTATCTCCCTCTGATATTCAGCTTGTGCACCTTTGATAAAACATCAGATCCTTGTGAGTCATGCTACAAAATCCATCTTACTTGTCAGCGGAGAGCATCGTCAAAAGTTTTGCTATAAACATGACGGATTGCATGTTTTGGATGAGAATAAACAACTGAACCTCTAGCTGGAGCTGACATCAAAGAAAATGCACTTATAGGAGGAATTCATACTGTATTGTAGAATTAACCAAGTACTTTGATATGTCTCAGTAATTATTAAAAAGCTAGGATGGAAAAATCAAGAAAAATGGTCAAAAATCCAATAGAAGCACTTTGCTGCAAATCAATGTCCGTGGAATTTCTGAGGAAAAAAGAACATTAATTAGCAAAAAAAATCCTTCGGTTATACTGATTACCAATCAAACAGCCAACTTACAGTCACAGATTACCTCTCACCGGAATGCCTGTCTAGTCCAAAGCCAGTAATTGCAACTTCTAATATTGATGAGGTGTCTTTCCAATCACCCCACACACACACACACATACATACACACACAGAGACAGCAGCAGTCCTTTGTCTCTGGTCTAACAAGCTCATCTAGCTGTGGCTGAGTGGCCTCAGGCTGGAGCAGCCTGGAGAGTTTCCATTTGGCCTCACACAGAAGGATGAGGTAGCAATGTCTGAGTTCTCCTCTTTACAGCCAAAACACCAAATGGTTTTTGACACTGTAAATGTCAGTCAACCAGAACACACTTGTGTCCAGGTGTTAATAGACTGTTTGAAGTGAAGGAGAATTTTATGTTGCCAATTTTATAAAAATGCCTGAGGCAGTGACTTAGATAATGACTCCTGTTCACACTGTGGCTACACGGGAATCAACATTAGTGACAAAAACATATCACTAAACGTCGTAGAAGCTTGCAAGTTCCCTCGACTCCATGTTGTGCTCACTGAGACGAGGAATGATTGATGAGAGTCATGCATCTACCGTCTGCTATGTGTCTGCTAAGTGCTAAGGCTATCTTTTTTTTGGCATGTATTATCCTGGCTGCAGCCAGGATAATACATATAATCATGTGTGTGTGTGTTTGTGTGTGTGTGTGTGTGTGTGTGTGTGTGTGTGTGTGTGTGTGTGTGTGTGTGTGTGTGTGTGTGTGTGTGTGTGCGTGTGTGCGTGTGTGCGTGTGCATGTGTTTATTATTATTATTATTATTTCTCTGCGCTGCCAATTTTTTACATTACTTGTGTCTACAGACGAGGACCAGGAAACATCGGGAGATTTCGGCAGCGGCAGTGCGGTCATTCTTCTCAACGACCAGGAGGAGGAGCCATCACAGACTGGGCGGAGCCGGCAGAAAAAGAGACGGGGCCATGTTCAGACCCGAGGAGCCATTGACGATGACGAGGATGAGGGAGATGACAAGGATGACGAAATTGGCTATGCTTGGTAGCTCCACTCCGTTTTCTGCCATCAGCCGACCAGGAATCTCCGATAACTCAGCACAGATCTGAAGCCATTCCAGTGTCTCCACTTCCAGTTTCATTGGCAGCAGGCCATCTTTACAGCTCTGAACTTGCTTTTGTAATCCATGTCCCTTACCCGCATCTCACTCCTCAGTGAACCTCATCCAACCTTGTCTTTTTCAGTCGTGTCCCTCATTGTTGATACCAAGAGCAGAGAGCCTATTAATGTTTAGCAGCAACTGTCAAGACCTTATCAAAATTCTGCTCAAGCTGTCCACCTTATGTTACTGTCTTCCCCCTCAAACCTGTGACTCACTTCTTTATTTCCTGCTCTTCTGTCTTTCTCTCCTATGTCAGTATGTCCATGTCAGAGCTTCTGGTCAGTCTGTGAGCCCAGATAAATTAGCTGATGCACTGGATGTAAATATGTTTCCTCCAGGAAGGCCAGATTGTGGATTGCCTTTCGTGTACTCCAATCAGCTATTCATTCTCATGTTATGTGTTCAACCATCGGGCTCGTTTGAAGATGTAACACTATAACACAGTCACATGCTTGGAGAGTCTCCCTCCCTCTCTGTTACTTCATGCAGGATTGTAAATTATTTAATTGTTAATATTGAATGTCCCAGAAAGTCAAGGAAACAATGAGATTAATGATATATTGTCGTTGTTGTTGCATGTTTCTCATCGTGTTTCTGTAAAAGAGAGATTTGCCTGGCCAGGTCCAGCTCTATGCATCTCAAACAGAAAGTGATGCCTGTTTGGCTGCTACAATACTTTGTTGCTATTTTGATGCTGTCTAGTATCTTTTTTGGTTCTTCTACCAATTTCAGGAGGTAAGATGTTGCATTGCGGAGCAATAGCGGGTTAGAAAAGTGAACTACAGTGCCCAGAGTTCAAACCTGCCTAATCTCAACTAGTTATTCTTTTATCGGTCGGTAGGGCTGTTGAAGCTGTTTGACTGTGCAAGGACACAAGAGGAAGGAGCTGCTCCTCAGCTGGGAGGATACATGAAGTCAGTCAAGCAGAGAGGAGTCTTTGCTCTGCCTCCCAACATTGGATACGTTCAGTGATTTAAATATGAAATCTTTCCCATGTCAACTAAGTGAAATCTGATTTGTAACTTTAAATTTAAGTAAAGCGGCACTATGGGTGTCTTTTGAACCTCATGGGTGTGTGTCCATGTGTCTGTTAGTCTACTGATGTGCCTCTTTTAGCACAAGCCTCACATTGTCACTCAATCACAATGAAATAAAAATACATCCCAGTCCTGGCCGTGAAAGCACAAACACATTCAAGGGAGTGTGCCATGCCTTCAGGTGATATTTTCTCTGACATTCAGATTTCTCTGCAACAGAAAATCAGAGCCCTCCATCAGCTCTGACCTTTTCCAACCCCGAGAAGGAAGCAGCCTCTCCTGTTTAAGTCAGACATAAAGGTGCGGTAAAATAATGTTATCACTAACACCAGAGTGGCGAGAAAGAAACAAAAGCATGTTAAAGCTTAATGAGTGTGTTGTAATATAACCAGCTACATGCTTGAAACAGCCCACTCAGCACTTTGAAATACATAAAGAAAAGTCAGATGTCCTGATGTGAAACAGTGAAGTCAGCAGCTAAAAGACTCCTCTGTCTGGTTAGTATAGTAATGTCTTCTGCCATCAGGCCACATGGAAAAAGGTTCAACTGAAATGATTGATCTTTCATCACAATGTTTTTTCTGCATTGTTCCAGGTGTCACTTTCATCACCTTTTTGAAGAGGCAAGACGCAGGAGCAGAAGTTCTCTCTTCTTAAAAGAAAAGAGTAACATATATTTTACCTATTGAATTAGAGGAGATAACAATCTCCAAAGATATCTGAAGCCCCAATAATAAACACACTTTATCTCCCTTATTTAACCAGGCTAGCTTCTTTTTTTTTGCTATACTAAGCAAGGTTTGTGCTGTATATTTTTTATTCATTTATTTATATATTTAATGGTGTGAGTGTGTGTGTGAGTGTGTGTGTGAGTGTGTGTGTGTGTGTGTGTGTGTGTGTGTGTGTGTGTGTGTGTGTGTGTGTGTGTGTGTGTGTGTGTGTGTGTGTGTGTGTGTGTGTGTGTGTGTGTGTGTGTGGTTGCGCACGTTTTTTCTTGTTTCTCACTAACAGGTAAAACACATTGTGTCCATAGTTAATAAAATATATTCAAATAAGCAAAAAATCACAGAGTATTTACAGTTTATTTTTCCTGCACACTTGTGTCCTCAGTCACCACATGGTTCATCGGTTACACACCACCGCCCCCTAACTCGTTTTTGTTTCTATTTCCTCACGCTCTCCCACTCATTCTACCAGAGTGAGTTTCATCTTCAGCTCCCTGAGGGAGATGCGCAATTTGTTTTATCCTCAGGGCACTCAACTTCTCTATTTTCTTTTTCTACTGACTAGATTTTTTTTTACCATCAACAACTGGCTACGCTGCGAGGTGGCCCCTCCCAGCGGCCCAGTCTTGTCATGGAGTCTCACCATGGATTTATATAATTGATGATCTTCATAGGAAGGGAAAAGGAGCTCCCTGATTAAATAAGCCATTTAAAGTGAAATGTTTCTTAGCATCTTATAGTCAGATCGAATTTGCTGCAAACAACATTGTCATATCGTGAATAAGCTATTTCCACAAACAGCACCACATTATCCATCATATAGAGTTGTATATGTGCCAATTAGAAGAATGAGTCCAGTAATTAATCTCTTTTTAACTCTGTTTCTGATATGGAAATCTTTGTTGCTGAAAAGCAATTCTTGATCACTAGAACTCTTAGTATGCTTGTCATTGGTTTCCTGAGCAGGTAGCACAGATTCAGTTCACAACAAGATGGACTAGAAGTGGAGTCTGCTAGGAGCTTCAATTTGCATACCTACCATATAATTTTGCTGCCTGGAAAGATTGCCACTTCAGTAGGTGAAAAGCCCAAGTGGCTTTCAACAGTCTTCAGGTTTGAGCTGCTGCTGGTTCTTCCAGTTTTTCATTCAATCTCGGTAATCAAGGACTGATTTAGAACCACATCCACAGGAGAGTGCAATTAACTCCCTGACAAAAAAAAAATCCAGCAACACTCTAAAGCCCAAGAAGCAGACTTGAGAATCACTGGTCTGAAGCCTGCCTATGTAATTGGCAGAGACATTATAATAAGCAGGGATCATCGCTCTAATCTGTCACAGACAACCACTTCCACTCACACTCTCTTTCATGCTTGGCTGCTGGTGCACTAGCCAGCTTGCGGAGCTTCTGAATGGATCAGACTCCCTCATGCCCCGATGGAAGTTTACTGGCTCGTTCACTTCACTGCGGTAATCAAGATGTTATTCCAATTTTTCACATTTAGATAGAAATTGGATGGGTTGCTGTTAATACACATCATATTGAAGTATCTGATGATTGTAAGGTGCCACCTCCACCTTTCCCAACAGGATCTCTGTTGCTTTTGTCACTGCACTACTTCTTGAAACAAATCCATAGTTCTGTATGTAACAGAAATGTGACATGAATTTCCAAATATAGAGTGGGACACCAGTGTCCTCTGGTGGTAGGGTACTGGCCCTGCGCAGGAGACCAGTTCTCAATGAAACTGGCTGTAATTAATAAAAAGAAATTACAGCCTTGGGGTGTTCATGACTGTTTTATGTATGACATTTAGAGACTGTTGTTAATTTTTTTAGTCTCTCCCATCATGTCCTGACATCGCTTTCATAGCAGTATCCCCCCAACCAGTCACCCAAAACAATGAGGTACACTGCAGCAATCTTTTTATTCATCATTACTATGAGAGTACAGTAGCATTTAGTTTTCTAAATCTCAATTACAGTTGCAAACAATTGCATATGCGTAGCGGTTAATGTCTACTTGGTGAAAACATATCTGTGATAATGTGAAAAAGGAAGGCACTTCATGATTAGAGATGCAGTAAAGAGTCTGACTGATTCCATGTTGACTTGTATTTATTTTATTTTTCATCATTGGCATATTGGAGGGGAAGCCCCTCTTGTCTTGGCTGTCATTTAAAAAATACGGGTATGGCTATGGTTTAAAGGCACTGGATTTAAAGGTTTAAATAATTCTTGTTGCTCTTCAGAGCAATTTCATAATAAAAAGATTAGAACTCTGTATGGGCTGTAGAATCACTGTGCACTTCTGGAGTCTGACAGTCTCCACTTAGGTCAGCTCTAGCATACAGCTGGTTGACATTTCATCTCACCAACGATTACTCTGTGCAGCAGCATCTAGATCCATGATTCGTGGAAGTCGACCACTGGCACCACCCTCCAGGTACCCAGGTTTCACTCCCGATGTATCTGAAAGTCTCCTCTTGCATTTGTTCAGGTCTGGAGAAAACAAAAATCAACAATCACTTCAGCACCTTTCGTCACCAAACACAGAAGAAGATCATACTTCAAGTCAGGGACATCAGATTCTCACCTGAGATTGCCAATAACATCTTGCGTCTGGCCCCAAAAGTGGAAACGCCCACTTCCTTCAGATCTTCATCAGACAGGGTGAGGAATGTCTGATAATCAATCTGCAGGAGAGAGAGCAGTTTAATCAAAATGCTCCATCACAAAGTAGCACATGATACTTTAGGCTGGGGGTTAAGAGTGTGTGTGTGCTAGTTTGTTAGAGTTTCGATGCTCTGCATCTAGTTCTTCCACAAAAGCAGGCAAAGTGATAACAAAAAATTTTCACACTTGTAAATGTTTTTTTTCCACCCAGAAAATGATTGATTGCTCATCTCTGCATTTTCTCACCTCTTGTTCTTCAAACACATCGATGTATTTAATCAGACCAAGTTGGCTGAGCAGCTCTGGCAGGTCATCTGTCATTTGAGGAGAGGGGCTCCGCTGACTACAGGTTGATGCCCTCCTCAGTGAGCAAACCCCTTCTAAGTAGCTGCTGCTGCTGGGGAAGCTCTCCGCTGGAATGTTTCAGATCAACAATCAGGACTAAATTTTAAAAGTGTTCCAGACTCTTTAGCAAAACAAAACAAAACACACATTTGGTAAGACTTACAAAGTTTGTCCTCTCTGCTTCTGTGCATCGTGGGTGCAAACGCAGCAAGGGAGGATGTGGATGAGGAGAATGTTGATGGAGGTGAGCATGGGGAAGAGGAAAAGGAGGAAGAAGATACAGGCAGGGATGAGCCACGCCTGTCTCTCCAGTTATCAGAGTCGCTCCCATTGCAAGCTTTTCCGGTCGCTGCAGCCCTTGACTTGAAGGAGACATTGTGATGGTATAAAAATTAACCAGCGTTTCTCCCATTTGCAAAAATTTCACAGCAGGATCTTGTACTTCTGCTACTCCTTTCTTTCTTCCTCTCCCTTTCCACATTGAAGATGATGAGACAAATGAATACAAGTGACAAATTATCTAAGGTGCAGGTTTCAGCAGATATAATGTGCACAGATCCAAAAGATTGGACAAGAAATGTGATTAATCATGTTACTCAACTAGCTCATTTTCCTCTCTTGGCTGACCTGTGACGATAACCCTCTGTCACTAGAAATTATCAGTGCAGTGGGAAAAGAATATGCTGTCCATATTCTTTGCCGTATTTTTCCATGGATCTCAGAAGAAAACTGACCTTATCTGGGGACTGTCTTTCTCCTGTTAAGCACAGTGTGTCAACGTGTGTCATGTTTTAAGAGCTACTGAATTGAGATGAGAGTTTAGGCAAACAGATTTGCTGATATGTGACTATGTTGATTAAGACAGTATTATCAGATATCTGTACAGACTGGTGATGCTTGCCACCCAGAGATTAATATTTCAAATCAACACTAGTTAATGAGAAATGATGATGGGGATAAAATACAGGTTGTCAGACCAAACAGCAACTAAAAAGACACGTAAAGTTTAGTTAAAGCACACATTAAATTAACATGACTTTTATTGGTACCTGATGCTGGCTATTGATCATGCTCAAGTAGGGTTTGTAGCAGCGCCGGCTAACGTGGCGCATCTCTTTGACTGCTTCTGCTGGCATAGACTTGGAGAAGCCAAGGCCACTCCAAGTGTCTGTGGGTGTCCGGACCTCTGTGACCACAGGCTTCCTCTGCATAGCTACAGAAAGAAAATACTTTGCATTAGCTGTTTTATATTATATTATATTATTCATTCATTCATTCCTTCATTTTCAATACCCGCTTCTTCTACTGTCACGAGTGGGGTTGCTGGAGTCTATCCTTTGGCCGTGAGGCATGCTACACTGCAGGCACAACCCAGTGTACCATGGAGCTATATTATATTATATTATGTTATGTTATGTTATGTTATGTTATGTTATGTTATGTTATGTTATGTTATGTTATGTTATATTATATTATATTATATTATATTATATTATATTATATTATATTATATTATATTATATTATATTACTAGCGGGAACCAGTGGAAATTCCACCATAAAACCATAATATCAGACTTCATTTGTTTTCTTTTTTTTCTTCGCTGTCACAAGAAAACAAACCACTGTGTTCATTGATGCCGTGTGTGCGGGACGAACGAGCACCAAGACGAAGGCCGCTTCGGCATTACGGTCTGTCCATCTGGGTAGACGATTGTTTTATGACTTTGGTCCTGATGAATAAAATATCGGGGTTCCGACAACAGGAGGTCTGTCACAATCAAAGAATATAAACCGCTATGTTTGACGAAGCCCAAACGGCTCCGTAAGTGAGAGACATGGACAAATGTTGAAGGCCGGAGTTAACTCAGCGTGACAGCGTGACGTTTTCAAGTGAGCTTATTCAAATAAATAGGTGGGGATTATATTATATTATGCAACTTTGCAAACATCATACTCTTAGCAAAAATGTACCAAATTAAACTTCAGTCTCTAGGCATGTCAAGACAATGGCATTCAGATGACATTTCATCATAGCACCAGGGATTGAGCAAATGTTAGGTAGACTGCAAAGGGAAGTTTGAAATCATTTTTAAAAATCTGTTTGTGTCATAAGAAAATAACACAGATGGGAGAAATGCCTGTTCATTAAAGTAATAAATTTATTTGGAGCCAAAAGAGATGAAAGGTTCCAAATGATTTGTGGTGCTGTTGTGTTAGGGAGTGATAATTCTGTTTCTCTTTGTCAGATTAACGTTGTTGACCATATTGCCTGTCATCAGTTGGTCCATTTTTAATCTAACGCTATTGATTACAGAACATTGAAGTGATATACTGTATAACAGTTTATGTATCTGCAGTTGCTCCATCCTGAAAATGTATTAGTTATTGTCCATGTCTCCTCCGAAATTCTAAAGTGATTAAGTTTAGGTGACAAACAAGGCTTCTTCTTCCCAGGGTCCGATAAATTCAATAAATGCAAATTGCTGAAATGGATACAGATGCACTCTCCAGTGATGAATAAATTAACCTGGTCCACTTTTTGCCCTGAAATGGGTTGTAAAGATGTAAAGTGTAGCACCGCATCACAGATAATCCAGTATCACTATAAGAATATAATTGGTTGATTGACATTTGTGTATGTGCGTGTTTTTGTGATTAAATGGCCCATTCATATGTTGACATATGGGTGTTTTAATGACAGTGAGGCAGATGGCCCATTCAAACTGCTAATTCATATTCCCATAAAGTAATACTGGGGGAATTCAGTATCAGTTGGCTGCAGATCTCCCGGTATCTCTCATTCTGCATGATGAATGAGAGAGCACTTCCCGTGTGTGTGTGTGTGTGTGTGTGTGTGTGTGTGTGTGTGTGTGTGTGTGTGTGTGTGTGTGTGTGTGTGTGTGTGTGTGTGTGTGTGTGTGTGTGTGTGTGTGTGTGTGTGTGTGTGTGCATATGAGAAAGAGAGAGAGAGAGAGAGAGAGAGAGAGTGTACACCCGGGTGTCTAGACGTGTGAATGTTTTGTCTCTGCTATGTTTCTGGACCATGTGAATGAAGTGGGAGTGCCCGTGCCACTCAGTTATACCTTTGGCTCAGGGCTGCTCATAAACAGGTCCTTTCATCAGTTGTCTTGGCAGAGAGCACCACTGAAATGGGAGTCGACCATCAAGGCCCCCTCTCCACTCAGGATATCAGCATGTTCCCTCCATAATGTGCTTGAATACACTAAAAAATCTGCTTCGTTTTGTATGATTACTGCATGAGACATCCAATACTTTAAAGACATTATCAGAAAACTGTCTGCAGTTTTACAGAAAATGAACTAATTTTCTGCTATGGTGTTGTGTGAGGAGCTGACTTTATGTATAAGAGGCCATTAAGGACATAACATATTCTTACTCCTACACACACTATCCAACTCACACACTATCAAACTCTTTCATAGAGTTTGATAGTGTGTGTGTGTGTGTGTGTGTGTGTGTGTGTGTGCGTGCGTGCGTGCGTGCGTGCGTGCGTGCGTGCGTGCGTGCGTGTTTGCATGCTGGCATGGGTGGGTGCCTGCACGCGTGTTTGTTAGTGTGTGTAAAAGTAAGAATGAATTATGTCCTAAATGGCCTCTAATATTTATGGACTTCTCCATTGTATACCCTCTTCAGCGCCATCTCCAAAGTTATTATTGTTCAAGTGTCTCATGGGGTCTATTTAAGATTAAATTATCCTTCAAATTGTGTCTTAAATATATTTTCTACTCCGTAAAGCGGCTAAATATGAATAGAATAGGAAATATTTGTTTGGCAGTATTTTATTACATCCCGCTTCAAAGCGGCGATGTAGTGGTCAAAGCTAGCGCATAACTTTGACCTAACATGAAGCTTTGACCCTGACCTACCCTTAAAGTAGGTCAGGGTAAGTCGCTGGATGCTGCAGTCTCTGACTGCCTTGTTGTTACTGTAGAAGTGTTTGCAGCACTAACCTCTGTTGGCCAGCAGTTTCTTCCTCTCATAGTCATAATCCTGCAAAAAATAAACATTAAATGGAGTGGTAAATAATGTAAGAAAAAAATTGAACACTTTGTGCTGCTGTGACTTTAAATCTAAACACAGAAAAACTTTGCAGGGGGTCAACGATGTGAAAGTAATTTAAGTTAGTAACAGCAAAACAAAATATTACTGTTGTTTTCAATCTGTTTTCAGTTTGATGCAAAAACCTTATAAAATTACACTTCATCTTTTCCCTCTCTCAGACTCTCCTCCTATCTCATTGTATTTCATCTGAAAGTTAGCGACGGCAGAATCAGGTTGCTCATCAGTACAGTGTGCCATTTTGTTGGTACAAATAAAGAAACCTTCAAATTGCCGTTTTCCTCACCTCATCCTTGAATGACTCAGAACGAACATCTTGAGCGAGTATCATGTCTCTCCTTAGGCTATTCCTCCACTCACTCATCCCTTCTTCAGTCCCTGCATTCAACAGTCTTGCGAATTAAAGACACACACACACACGCACACACACACAGATGGAAGGATAAGGTTTGTCTCAGATTGATGTACAACATCATCTAAGGTCTTATCTACTCTTTCTTTCTATTACAGCAAAGTATTAGGAGGGCTTGAAAGACAGATTCATGACATAATATTTAATAATATTAAGAGAGTGCACCTTATTTAATACATTAGTTAGAAGATTAATTACAACAGAGCCCTGGAGAGGAAAAATATATATTTTTCTCAAGTATTTGTAAGGCCATGAAAGCCAAAACACGACTGTCAGATTGGTTGTAACTGAACGCTCACCTGTGTGTTAGGGCTTGTCCCGTTGAATGACGTCTCCCTGGGTTGAAAACCTTGGTCATTTCAGGACCCTGGAAGCTCCCCCTACGACACATTAATCCTGCCCTGTTGATGTTGCTAACCGCATCACACACCTCAGATGATAGGTTCATTACACCATTAGGGCTCTCATCCTCTGATTGACAAGACACATCCTCAGTTTCTAGAATCTGAAAAAGAGGAGCGCATTCATTTGTTTTTGTTGTCGAATAAGTTTATCAATCAAAAGAATGACTTTTTTTTTTTTGCACTGATGGAAATTTGGTCACTAACCTTTTCCAGTGGTCGACTGTCTGTTGCTTTCAGTACCGTCCTCGCTTCATCAGGAGGAGGGTTAAGACCTGGTGGAGCGGAGGGGCGGGGCTTAATTGGACTTGTCTCTGAGGTGGGAGCAGGAACAGTGCCTGATCAGCAAGCAGTGAGAAACGTTGTGAAGTTGATGAGTTTGAGTAATTTGTTGGTGAGTTACAACTAAAATAGTGCAATTTAAAACACAGACTGAACTTAAAATACAGGTCTCACTGAATAAATATGCTAGCGTTTCAGGGACGATCATAAGAAGATTAAAGTGGAGACATACATTTGATAAGTCATTGACCATTGACCATGGTCGTTTTTGACACAATGTCTTTTTTGGTCATTGGTGGAAGTTTTAATATTTAACCATGTGAGTTTTATAGTTGTCCATGCTTTCTGGAGTTGAACTATGCCAACATTTTCTATTATGAATGCACACTCACCCTGTTCAGATAGATGAAGCTGCTGCAGCAACATGTTCAGCCAGTAGTTGGTCAGCCCACTGGTGGTGAACATGGGGTCAGGGGTCATCTCTGTTGCCTTGGTAGTCTCACAAGAATCCAGTCCTAGGAGCAGACGACGAGCTTCATAAAGACAGGAGATGTTCTTCTCCAGACCTTTCACCACCACTGACTGAATTAGGAATCAACACAGAGATACGGTGGAGTAGTGCTTCATCCAAAATAAAAGTAAACACTGAAGAAGGATTTCTGTTTTGATCCAGCAGAATTTAAATTAGTAATGACAAAATCCATTTGGTAATACCAAACTGGAATTACTAAGTTAAAAATGTGGAATTAATGTCAATGAAAAAGCATCACAGCAACACTGTGTATGTCGCATTTGTTGTTGGATGCTAGATATGACATTAATAATTTACCTGGAAGACTATAGCCAGCGATACCAAAGTTATGTTTAAAATAGGTTCAGTATCAGGCAAGTAAACAGCAGAGAGCCAAAACCAATTTTTACCTTGGTTGTCTGTTTTACTTTGGGCTTGACACTAATGAAGACTTCCAGGCTTTGCATCATTTGGGCCAGTTTAAGAGGATCTGCCTCCCCATTTTCACGCATGTCAAACATCAAACACACAGGCAAACAGTCCTAGATGTGCACACAGTAATACACATATCAAACAAACTGTAAAATAAAGATAGATGCACATTTTTATAAAATGTGATTTCTACCTCAGGATGTTCATTTTTATTTTTGTACCTAAACTATTAACAACACACTGCACTGTACCAACAACTGCTGTCGAGCCAGACACACTCCATCAGGGTTGCCCTGAATTAGCAGTGATGGAGGGCTCTGAGGAGCGCTGAGGTCAGGTAGGATGATCTGGGTCTGGGTCTGGTGCATGACACTGAGGAAATGAGCTCCATTCTGTCCCAACAGGAAGAGATGCTGCTGGGAGGTGACATCCAGCTGGCTGCTCACTGTGACCTCTGACCCCAGCAGCAGGTCCATTAGGAGGGATGCTGCCTTCTGTTAAATTATGTCATATGACATATGATTATTTGATGTGCATTAATTAGACATTATATTTGTAAAGATCATAACAGATTGAATTTCTTATCTAAATAATTTACACTAACCTTGACAGCAGCTGAGTTGCCCTGCAAGCCCCAGACGGTGCAACAGCTTTCATAGAAGGCCGGTTGCACCTGAGGGTGGGGTGGTATGGCCCTGAAGGTCACACTAACCCCCAGAGTCTGCACTACCTGCTGGATGAGTGGAGATCCTGCATCTGGAAGTGTCTGTGGCACCAGGCTGACTGGGAGGTCAAAGGTCAGGGATAAGGGCTGCAGGTCCTAGGAATGGGAGAATATGTTGGAAAACAAAGAAAATTGTGTGATATAGAAGGGGGACATTAGCCAAAAAAAGACAGCATGTTTTATATAAATACTCCTGTCATTTCTTGTTTTGAATCCTTTCTTTAAAACACTTTATTGATTGATGTGTCTTGACAGGAGTGTAGAGACAAATAGAAATCTGTCTCAGCTCAGAATATAAAACGACCACTTACTCTTATTCTTCTCCTGGCGTCTTCAACTCCTTCAATGGGCCCAGCAATAGAGACCTGGATAAAGGTATAAAAAACACTTCTGAATAAAATCGTTTTCGATTTCTTAACTAATATTTGAAAAATTTGCGGTTGCTTGAGTCACCTGGTTGCTTTTCTCTCCTGTGGCATTGTGGCGGTTCGAGTCAGGGAAGTGGATATGACAGGATGTCACCTCCATCACCTTTTTGATGTTTCCGCCACCTTTTCCAATCACATGGGAGTGTTCTGTGTAGGCTACATCCATCTTTAGAGTCACCTTGTTCACCTCGATTTTATAGTAACAGTGGCATCATTGATAGGGCTCACTTTCCAGTTTTTTGTATTTTTCATGAAATGTCATTGCAAGGTCTGTCACTTAAAGTATGCTATTGGCACATTCTTGATTGAAAATCATTAAAATTATGACAATCAAGGCCTCACCCTAGTTTCCAATAATTCCAGTATCTTCTTTTTGGCCTCCAGAACATTAGCTCTCTTCCCTTCCACCTTCACATGAGGATCTAGATTGAGATACTGCATTATTTCATTTTCTTTTCAATTCATTTAATTTAAGGCGAGACAATCCGTAATAGTCTCATATTTAGTCTTATCTGGAATGAATCCTACCTATCCCAGCTGACTACAGGCAGAGGTTGGGTTCACTTTGCATAAGTCACCAGTTCATTGCAGGGCCACACAGACAGACAGACGCCCATTCACACCCTCAGTCATACCTACGGTCAGTTTGGAATAACCAGTTCCCCCAAGCTGCATGTTGTTAATGTTTGGAAGAAGCAGGAGAATCCGCAGACAACCCACACAGACATGGGAGAACATACAAACTCTGCAAAGAGAGGCCCCAGGCGAAAGTGAACAAACGGAGCAGCAACTTTACCCTCACCGTGCTGCCCCAGGATATTATTTCAGATACCTTTCATTAGTTACACTTCATGGGTAATGGTGAATCAATTTGCCAGAGCAGAGTTAAAATAATAATATTTGTGTGACTTGAATTTGTCACCTTTCTTTGATTTTGCTCCAATTTTCAGCTTGGATGGCCATTTCACCTCAGTGTCAGTTTCCCTCATCACCTGTGAAAACACGGACAATGAGAGCGAGAGATACAAAGACATGACTGTCATTGTATGCAACAAAGACACTCATACAATCAGAACACACACAGCCTGACACTCAGAGAATCCCTTTGACCAACAATTACCGGCCTGTTTTGCATTTCAAAGATTGCATTGTCACCTCCATAAAATCATTAATCAGTTGATACAGACAGGGGCTTTCCCACCATAAAATGATAGTTGGTAGGGGTGCTGTCACTAATCTGTAAATTACATTTTATCAGGAGACATTGTACAATTACATTTATCCCTGGCTTAGAACAGCATTTCTCTTTTCTTTCCTCTGTTTTGGGATTTTTTGGTTCATGAGATGTTTCCACATATGACGCTCTACTTACCCTTTCAAAAAATTCCTCTCCTGTTTCACCATCTCCATTCTTTGGAGCTGAAAGACACAAAGATTACGATAATGACAAATATAAATTCAAAATTGCTGGTGAAATTCATCACATTTTGGGGTTTCTAGCAGGCAAGTATTTTCATTTGTTTGTAACACAAGCACCCAATATCAAGCATGTGTGTAGAGTCAACATTAAATGTTGACTAGGCTGACATTTGCCAATTGGAACAAAAGTTTGCCAGGAACACAACAATTTTACAAGGCCATTGCTCCTCGGTGACATTTACAAGGTACCAGAGGGACCCAGGAACGCCCTCACCCCCACCCCACATCACCATGGGATATGCTGGCCAGAGTTCAGGAATGGGAAGAGAACAGTATGGGCTAAAAAGAGAAGGTGGTGGTTGAGAAGGGGGCAAACACAAATTATCCTTGACATCTAATGACAATGACGCAAAAACCTCCCACTTGAACAGAATTTAAACAACAACTACAAAATCAAGACAGAATGTCGAAAAAACTGAGTGCTCTTCCACCTGTTTGAGAGAAGTCTGAACTGCAACCTGACAGTGTATGACTTAAATACATGAACTGCAATATTTACGGTTTTACTGAGGTAGTTTAAAATTGTTAATGCATTCAATCTTCCTATCCAGAGTCTGTGTGGGCACAAATCCACAAATATAAGAATCTATCTGTGGCAGTACTGTGCTGTCAAAAAGAGCTATCCAAAATAGAGGAGAGGTATTTATAATGAACATCCCTAGCAGCACTAACGAACAAAGGTAGCCACCTTGTCATCCTGCATGGGATGGGTAACAACCAAGATACTCCTGATTGCATAAGCCTTTGCAGGTCATTAATCATGATGATAAAGCAACAGGAGTTCAATGAACGTGTGGTGTACTGATGGTGACAAAGGTGCAGCTGGAGGCTGTGACAGATGGACAGGGCCAGATAGATAACAGAGGCTGCGGGGCAGAACACACGGGAAGGCCGTGACAGCCGAGTTTCAGAAAAGAGCAGCTATTAGAGAGAAATATGAGAATGAAGTTGGAGCTACTTGAAGGCCACACAGCTCCAGTTCATCTCAGGTCACTCACCATACAACATGTTCTCCAGCTTCTTCCTGTCGATCCTGAACCTCTCCTCCACCCACTCTGGGTCCAAACTCTCCCCTCCTGGGTTCTCCTGCCCAACTTCCTCCTCTCCTTCATCTTTTTCATCGAGCTGACCATTGCTGGACTCAGGCTTTGCTGTTGAGCTGGGTTCTACGTTAGTTTCCAAGTCAGACTCCTTGGGTGCTATGGTGGCCAGGACCGGAGAGCTCTCCTCAGTGGCGGTGGTGGCCATAGCAGGACTGAGCCCTTGTCAGTGTTTGTGTATGTGTGTGTGTTTGTGTGTGTGTGTGTGTTGTGTGTGTGTGTGCGTGTAAGGATGTGTGCATGTGTGTGACCAAGGAGATCAGCGGGGAGAGAAAAGGGGGAGAGAGGGGCAAGAAACACCCCCTGTGCCTTTTCTTTAAATCCCCCGCCCCCTTCACTTACTCTAATACCCAGATCAAGCTGTCTCTGGTTGAGCTGTTTGAGGCTGGATGGATTTGCTGTACTTTCCTGCATTGCACAGATGTATAAAGACAGTCACTTCTTTCCTGAAGCAAAGGCCATGTTTTCTCCATCTGAGGGGCTCCAGGAAAACAAACTAAATCTATAACTTCGCCTGAGGCACACTCTGCTTCGAACAAATCCTCTCTAATCCCCGGGTCAACTTCCACAGATTTTGCAGATATTGTCAAGGCCTAAACTAAGGCAAGACTCATCTCACACACATACACACATCCTGAAAACTGTCCTCACACCAGCAAACACAGCTATCAAAATAAACAGGCCATCCTATTGGATTCCACCTCAAACCCCATCTAGTTCTGTCCTCCCCCCCTCCACCAAATGAGAAGTGTGAGGGCCAGAGATTCCAGAGGGTGAGAGTGGAGGGGTGAATCACAGCAATCCACAGTCTTTATGTTAAGGGGGGAGGCTTGCAACAAGTACTCAGAAATTAATATATATTTTAATTTACAACAGAATAATGACACAAAACGCTCGTACAAGTTCAAGTAATTGAATCAAAATCCTGCCAGATGAAAAAAACCTGATCAGATAAATATGCATTAAGCAACACGAGTAATAGTAATTAATGTGTAAGCTGTCCCGTGTTACTGTCGTTACCCGTGTTGCTGTCCATGTTTATGCACCAACTGTACGTATTTATTCCAGAATGTGCAATATTTTCAGAGTTGTTTGCTGAGTGTGTGTGTGTGTGTGTGTGTGTGTGTGTGTGTGTGTGTGTGTGTGTGTGTGTGTGTGTGTGTGTGTGTGTGTGTGTGTGTGTGTGTGTGTGTGTGTGTGAGTGTGAATTTATTCACTTCTGAAAAATGACGTCTGTGTTTTCATTCATTCCCTGTAAACATTGTTTTCATTATGTAATTCCCCCTGCCATTAACAACAACATCTACTGCTCAGACTGGAACTGTTGGGCCATTTCTGTCCACTTGTCACTAATATCCTTCTCACCGAATAAATGTGTGGATTAGCTGTTGCCGAACAGTACTATACATTTAGAACATTACTCTTTCTAAGCTGCTGATACAACCTCAATCCCAAAAAATTAAAATATTTCAGAGTAGTGAACCTGTCTTGATTTGCTGCCGTAAGCCATAATTCAGGTCTTAAATTATCCTATTAGCAGCTGCTCTAACATATGGTCGGTCTTTTGTCCCTCTTTCAGTTTGTGATAGCAGCTAGTTTCATCATCTGATCTTTTCACCACTCTGACACACCATCATTTGTCTGTCATCTAGCATCTTTTCTTTTTAAACATAACAATCTCATTACCTTTTGTAGATTTCCAGAGTTTTCGTGCACGCCGTCTACCACCCTGGCTCACAAATTCACCAACTTCAGCTGTCACCCCTAGCCTCATGGCTCTCAGCAGAGTCATCAGTCACCACCACCAGTGACTCCAAATTTTTTTTGCTGCCGCTTGAGGTAGACACCATTCGATCACAATCTCCCTGAAGCAACAAAGGCTTTCTGACTGACTAATCACCACATATCACCTTATGTAATGAAAAATGATCTCTACTTCACTCCCTTGTCTCCCCTGGTTGAAATCAATGAAGCTGATCAGTTATGAGTTATGAGATGTATCGCTTTTATATTGTTTTCAATTGAACTGGATGTTAAAGAAAGTATCAGGAAAATATTGTACTCTTTTGTTTACATTTTACACAACATTAAAACTTTTTTAAATGTTTTTTTCTATCTATTTAAAAATAGGAATATCTGTAATCTAAAAGCATGAATAGCAATTCAGCAATGATAACTCTACGAGTCTCTTGCATGTACAGAATTAAGCTTTCATGGCAAGTGAAACCAAGATTTTGCAACTTAGCCTGATTCACATAAATCTTATTTGTAAATGTCAAATAAATGCAATCACACATCGGAATCAGAGTGCTTTATTAAAATTGCTTTAAAATTGCTGTGACAATTGTACTTGTCCAGAAAGCGCACTAGAAAATGTTAGAATATGAAAAAGTTTTAGGATAAAGAGCTAAACAACAAAAAAACTGCATAAAATAACTTTATTACTTTCAACATACGACTTAAATAATACTTAACTCAAATAATATGTTTACATTAACTACCAAGTTCAAAAATCCTAAACTCTTGTAGCAGAGTTGCAAAAAAGCTATATAAATTTGAAAGCAAATATTAAGTCTCATCCCTATTTCTGAATTTGCAAACTTGAGAACTCGACTGCAAACATGAATAAAAAATGCAGTTAGTCAGCTCATGTGGGAGCTTTCCAGCAGTGTTTTCCATATTGCACAGACAAATTTAGCCCTAGGTGAATCAGTATTTGGCTGAAATCTTAATAACATTACAAATTACTGAAAGCTTTACGTATTTGCCCAGAAAACATAGTAAGTGACAAATGAAAAAAACATGGATTCATGTATGGTTCAGTTTCTACTACAATGTATTTGAAATGTATGGCCCAAAACTAATCTGTGGTCATGAATTTCACCTGTCTTATGTTGCTAAAGTCATTTCTCCTCATCTGATCTTTTGCCAACCTGTTGACGGATTTGGACGATTAAATTATGAATGTGGACTTTTCGCATTTGGGTTCTAACTACACCCTTGACAGTGAATGTTACATTTCACAATCCATTTGTATCTTTGTGTTAAATATGAAAGTTAAACTGGTCAGAATTAGGCTCAGAGGGCCTATCATTAATCTAAAACAGAACTATTGCATTTGACAAGCTGTACATTAGTACAGCTTGTTTTTCATGATTAAAAAAATCCTTCATCTGTTTTTATATACCATATATTATATATATACATTGTTACGGCCGGCTCATAGACCACAGCAAATATACAATTTACATATGTATATATACATATAATCTTTTTTTTAAACAAATTTTTACTTATTGTGATTCACCGATAAATACTACAAGAATTAATATTTAGTACATATTCCTAAACAAAACATACTTGTGCATTCAGTATAAAAACAGGATTTTCAAAATATGGTTCTAGATTCATGCAGTGTGCAAAACTAATACATATTCCAACCATCCATCCATTTCCTTGTACACGAGATGAATGCAGTCTCTGCAGCACATAAATCAGAGGAAAGATTTTGCATTTACTCACCCCTGCTGGAGATGTAAAATGTTCTTTTGACTGTCTTCTTGATTTTATATGATTACAGATGGTCCTCAAGAAGCGAACATCCGACTTGAGAACATTTATAGACAAAAACAACTACGTTCATGTCCTGTTATTGTTTCTGGTAAGTCTTCAGTAATGTTACTTTTGTATCTAGAATAGTAATGGCATTTAAATGACCTCAGATGGAATTTATAGATTGATATTTAATAAATAACAACTTACGTACGATTTGGAGACATAAATATTATTCCATATGAGTTATATAATGATATGGGCTAATAAAACTCATGATTAAAGACTTTTTGAAATGTAAAATATAGTAAGAAACACACTGATTTAGCTACCAAAATGATTGATGGTACTCTGCATGCCGGCTCACCACAAAGTGCCATTGATGCTCTTTTTGGGGCACTTGCACACAATGCAGACAGTGTTGATTTTAAAACTAACACCACTCCTACAAAAGGAGAGAGATAGACGCCAATACGTTTGGCTTTATTAAGCTCACTTTATGGATTTGTCAGCCATTTATCAGCCTTCTTGCACAATTCATATGGCATGCTTCATTCAAAAAGACAAATCAGTTAGATTACACAAAAACATACTTCAAATATGAAGACTTCTTTATTTCAAATTCTAAGTATACGTAAATAAATTTGAAAAGTGATAACTGAGTTTGGAAATTAGGACGCTTATTTGCACATGCAGCTGTTAGACTGTCGTTACTCATCAGTCCGGTTAGTGGCGCTGTGACGCTGAAAACCACCTCAAACTTTCACAATTGCGTCATTACCTGTACTTCCGGTTTGCGCTTCTTCCGACAGATCTCGTGAGTCCTGACAGGATTTACGTATTTATTCATCTTACGGGCCAGTAGACCCTCCAAGATGAATCTAAAATGTAAATATGGGTGCTAAAAGATTATTTTTCACTTAAAGCTGCTGTAAAAGACGAGCCATGTGGAGAGTCCAAGGTTTCGTTCTAAGAGGTAAGAGAAATGACACTGACATTGAAGAGCCATGTTGTGTTTCCATGAGACTGTGTTTGCTAAGTGGAACCAAGAAACTGCCAGCACCGTCAGTCGATTTGTTTAGATACTAAAGTTGTACACAAAAACTTCTCAGTGTATAATATACTATATGGCTGCATCCTTGCCACAAAGTGCTACCGTATGAACACTACTACTGCCTATCATACAACAATACAATTTCCTCCGGGATTAATAAAGTATCTATCTATCTATCCAGCCATCGACCGACCGACCGACCGTGTTATTTGAGTCCGTCTCTTGCTTTGTTCATATGTTCAGCTTCTCCGACATCCTGCAAACCAGACAGTACATAAATAGAGGAAACCATTCCTTCCCACTACTATGATTCTTTATTATTAATATCTCACCTCACCAAAAGTGAGTACTCAGGTCCCACAACTTCACACATTCCATTCTTATAAAGGTCCATCACATATTATTATATTCTTGTGCTCTGTATAGTTTTTAAATGTCTTCTGTTAAATAATTTTTATTTTTTTTTATCATTTTATGCTTCTTCAGTCGTTACTTAGGATGTTTTATTATACATGAACGCACACACGCACACACAAACCTTCTCCTACTACTATAGTTGTTTGTTCTTGCTGCTGTAAAAAAAAAAAAAAAAAGATTTTCCCAAACTGGCATTAACAAAGTAAATCTTTCATCTAATGAACAAGTTCCAATTATATATTGTATGTCATTTTACAGCAGGTCTGCATAACTGAATTTTTACTGAATTCCAAAAAGAAAATGTCATTTCTAGTAATTTAGAAATATTTTAATTCATTAATTGAAATATGTGCCCTAAGTAGTTTTTTTGGCAACAAGAAACAATTTCTTATGAAGTATGCAATGAAATTAATTGATCTTAATAGCTTTAATTTTAGTGACTGTCTCAGGTTACTTTCACTTTCCATGTAAGGGTATTCTATTCGGAAATGGTTCCTGGGGGCTGGACCTCATATCTCTCTGAATTTTCCGCATTGGTGTAAGTATTTCTACTGTTTTTGTCCCCCACACTACTGCTCAGCTCTGCATCGATGCTATGGAAACAACCCCTTGAGATTGCCACAGACACACCACGTGGAGGATGAGGTCATCAGCAGCTCAAATGTACTCTCCACATCTCGACACACCTCTGACAGCAGGTACATTCCACACTTCCATCAAGTTTTTGTTTTTGTCTGTGAACAACAACAAGAGCACCACGCATGTCTTTATAGCGTAGACTGATGATAAAAAGAGATTCACACAAACAAAACAATTTTTTGTCAGCTCTCAGAAAGAGGAAGGTGGAGATTGGAGACAGAAACAAAGAACCTTCCAGTATGAGTTTGCTGAGCTTCCACGTTACACAGCTCTCGATGCTGTTGGATGGGTACGTCTAAATTTAAGCCTCAACTATTCACAATTATTTGGCATGCAATTTACAACCAGAATTCTGCTAAGCATGCATTTTGTATATTAAGCACACAATCTGGTAAGTTTCCATCTTTGTTTTTACAACCTGTAGATTTGGTTGTCCACAGCACATGGAAAACCACACTTCAGTTATACAGTTAAAATGATTCCACTGGTAGCAATGCTGATGTTTCCCCACAGGGTGCCGCAGCAGCTCTGTTCATGCAGATCTGCAGGAGGATCCATTCTCAGCTCTCTTCAGGCACTGAATCAAACCCAATAAATGGGAGCCTATCAGCTGGCTCCACCTTGTACAAGTGTGGCTACCGCATCTTGCTGGACACTTGTGAGTCCTTATTCCCTTATTAAATCAGTTGATTATGTCAGTTAACAAGGTTGTTTTACAAAATAGACTTTAAGTCGTCACACATTTTGAATCAGAATGCTGATTTTGTTTGTTTGGATTCTCCAGTGTCTAGACGTGATATTCTACCAAGACAAAGGAGTGTGTTGGGTCTGCAGGGAGTACCAGAGAATCAGAGCAGCAGCAGCGGTGGCGGCACTACAGGTACAGCTGCCAGTCATCACAGCAGTAGAGAGGACCATCTGACTACTGAGTGTTCCACCTTTGACCAGCAGAGAACACCCCTGAGCCAGGACTCTCCAATATTCGGTATGTACTTTACCTTGTTATATTCAAAGCTGATGAGTTTTTTAAAAAACATTATTTTTCCTCATTTTTTCTTATGGTGGTATGTGTAAAAGCAGAGAAATCACTTTTTTTCATGTCCAATCCAAAGAGGAATCTATTGTGTCAGCATCCTGTCCCCTACAGAATGATGGCAACAGAAACAGCACCAAGTCAAACAATTCTAATAATCAGGTGAAAGTTAATTTACTTATTAAAGACCATTTTAAAGGAAGTAGTACATCAACTTTATTCTTGCTGGGACTGAGTGACGTGTCGTCCTGATTGTTTGGATTTTTTTTTCTTTCAGAAGGCATTGTCTGATGAGGAGAGGCTAGCAGAAGCCATACTGAACCTCAAGCATGTGGGAGACGACAGTGTCCCTGTCATCCTCAACATCATTGGTGAACATTTGCTTGCACAGATCCAGACCAAAATGTTTTCAAACATTAATTACAATTCAGGATGATCAGTTATTCACAAACCAGATATTGCATATGTTCTTCATTTTAAGTCTTTTAAAAAAATGAACTTTGCTGTTTCTGTCAATAACCAATACCACCATCTCTTTGTTTATGACAGCTCTAGAAAATGCCAGGAGCGAGAACTATGATGAAGCTTTCCCTTACTTTGTAGCTGCAGCACAGCAGGGCTACAGCAAGGCCCAGTTTAATGTTGGGGTGTGCTATGAGAAAGGGAGAGGAGTCCGTAAAGACACAGAGAAAGTGAGAATCCAGACAGCATTCTTTATTTGTCTGAGTGTTTGTATTCTCATAGTCATTGCACTTAGTCCTCTGTAATGTAGAAAGTGTTATTGAGAGGATTGTCTACTGTTTCTGTTCAAGGCTATAAATTACTACCAGCAGGCAGCAGCTGGGGGTCACATACAGGCTCAGTACCGGTATGCAAAGCTGCTCCTGACCACTAGGGAGCACCAGAGTTTGGAGGAACTAAATACAGCCATCACCTTACTGGAACAGTCTGCTGCCGCGGGATTCACTAAGGTACAAAGCTTGACAAATCCTGCTACACCATGCTGTCCAGTACAGATTGCATAACAGATGTAGCTTCAAGTATTGTGAGCACCAGCAGACCATTCACGATGTAGAATGCTCATATGTGGGACCAAGAATCATTATACAGTAACATAATTCTTTATTCGTCCCACAATGGGGAAATTTTCATGATCACAGCAGCAGTATTCAAAAAAGGACAGTGACGTGTCTAGCTGCTAAGGTGAAATAAAAGGAGACGGTGTCGAGCTGAGGAGGTAATTATAAGTGAAAAGAGCCTGCAGGAAGAGGATGAGTTTTGTGTCTTCACCCGGTGAAGCCTCCAGTAAAATAAAATTGATAATAGATATTGAAAAATTTGATCTCTGGTTAATGTTCAGTGATGTGGGGCCATATGTTCACACTGAACAGCCAATCAGATGAAGACTTATTTAGTTGGCTGATTTTGGTGGTAACGACTGAGGAAGGACAAAGCGCTACTACCGCCAATTAGGTGTTTGTTAATCTGACTTAGATTAGTGATCAATAGATAACAAGTCAACAAGTTGTCAAGAGTCGATGTCCATTAGCAGTGGTGCTCCCCAGAGCTGTACTTCATTCCCTTGTTTGTATACACAGTGCATTCCTCAGTGCCTTAAAGCAAAGCAGCTTCTCACAGTGTAGTGTTTTTTATATCCAAAGGATCAATTCATCAATGTATTCAATTAAGTATCTCAAAGGAGATAAGAAATGAACCATACAAACAAGTGGAGTATATTAACAGCAATTATATGTAAATGAAAATGTAAAAAGAAATAAATAAGTAGTTATAGGCTAATTACGCTTTTCTACACGGAAAGAAGCAGGTGATTTTTCATTAAACTATAATTTAGAATGGAGGGTTAGTTCTGAGCTGCAGAGACTTAGAACATCACCATATTGGGCCGACCTAACCTAATATATTTAACATGCATGTTGTGACTGTAGGAGAAAACCGGAGAGAACCCACACAGACATGGAAAGAACATGCATTCTCCTGTTGCAGCTGATCTGCAATGTCTATCACAGTTTGCAGGTTCTGGTTTTGGACGTTGTACTTGCTCTATTTTTGGGTTCAAATCCATCCTTTTTGTTGTTTTTCATGTAACATTTACCAAACTTGTTCTCCCCATGTCTGTGTGGGCTGCCTCCACGTGTTCCATTTTCCAACTGAGGTACAAAAACATAAAGAAAATTAATTGATGACATTAAACTGCATCCGTTGTGCACCAGCCTCCAAGACCCTTTGAAGGATGGGCAGTTCAAGAAAGCGCATGCATTCCCTGCTGGTACTGTTTGGGCTAATTGACTCTGTGTCTGTCTTCGCTCTCTAGGCTCAGGTCTGCCTCGCCTCTGTCTTCACTCAGAAGCCTGTGAGAAATGGGAGAAAGTCTGTTCAGTT
This sequence comes from Antennarius striatus, assembly GCF_040054535.1. Lineage (NCBI taxonomy): Eukaryota > Metazoa > Chordata > Actinopteri > Lophiiformes > Antennariidae > Antennarius > Antennarius striatus. The sequence continues at coordinate 11,877,780 of NC_090785.1, forward strand.
CCTGAAGATGGCAGCAGAGAGCGGAGTGAGTGCCTTCTAGATGCTTCTAGAGTTTTATCTGTGGCACCATCACTCAGATTTCATCTCCCCTCCCAGGTTCCATCTCAGCCATCCTGCAGTAGTAAACATCCACCCCACCTCCTACATTTACTAATCGTTTGAAACATGCCTGTGCTTCTTAAACTTCGTTGTCGTGGTGGTATTTCTGTATAATCGCCGGGACTACAAAATATTCAGAGGTGCAAATCTGTTGTGATATTTTTAATAGTGACATCTTCAGTCTTTACCACTATGTATTGAGGCTCCCGGTGTCAATGAACCTCAGAGCTGTCTGTCGCTTCTTTCTTGTACATGTACAAGTCTCCTCTTGGAGATTAAGCAGCTGAAAGGTTGACTGTGTTCTTGTGTTCAGGACAGCACAGCGCTGCTCTTCCTGGGTCAGTGTTACCAGAGTGGTTTTGGGGTGCAGCAGAATATGAAAAGAGCAGTTTTTTACTATAGACAAGCTGCTCGGGCAGGAAACAAGCAGGCACAGCTCCTACTATTGCCTCCTACTTGCACAGAAAGTAAAGGTAAACACACTTGCTCTCTTCACATTTGTATTTATTGTTAGATTTTGTGCATATGTTAACGATGGTGCTGCATGTGATAAGCATTTAATGAGCCAAGGCAGCTATGATAATTAGTAGTTCAGTTCTCTTCCACCTCTCTCTCCTCTCAGCAGAAGATGCAGTGTTGCGCTCCATCCGTTCTGCTCCGTGTTTCCCTGAGGCAGACCATTTGTTGCAGCAGCCCCTCTCCTCCCTAGCCGGTCACATCCCTCCCTCCACGGGTCACCCCGTCAGCCTTCCTGTCTTGCCTCACTCCTGGAGCACTGGGAGCCTGTTTGTCCCCATGACCCTGTTCTCCAGGCCTCTTCAAGTCAACCATCACAGCACTGAGGAAGGATCCTGCCAGTGGACTGTTGGGATAGGATAGTTACTAGCTGAATGTTATTAACAGGTACATACAGTATGAAGGCAGGTCTTTGAATGAATAAAATGTAACCAGTGTGATTGATGTAACCAGCTTTGTACAGTTTAAGAGGAGGTTTTCTGAAATTACCTGTTGCCATAGAGTGATTTTTTTGCATTACAACATAACGATCAATGTGTGTAAGGTGTGTAAAAATTGTGTGAATCAAAGTGAATAATTCTGGGTCAGCTATGTGAGTGAACATGTTTTTTATAGTTCTGAATGTGGTGTTGGATGAAACATTCTATTTGGAAAATAATGAAAGTGTAGCATGTGTTTGCTACATTACAGTGTTTCCTGTTACAGGTTTTGCTATGCCCAAGAGAAAGTGATCTGGGTGCCTTAGCAATGATGGTCTCCATACTTGTGAGATTAAAGGTAGAAAGAAGATAGGTGCTGAGATTTTGTCATCTGTAATCTGCATCATGCTCCTGACAAAGTGCTTTAAGATAATGTTTAATAAAAGAGGTTTGAAAATTCCTGCTTGTTTACTGTTTATAAAACAGCTTTGAATGACAAAAACATTACATTCTTTTTTTGTAACAATCCAACTTCAACACATACCAACGCGAATTATAGTGCATTATGAGGAAAGTGATGCTGAAAAAATAGGTGTCGTTATAGTTCTACTTGAACATTTAAATCTGCTGATGGACAGCACTTCAATTTTCTAACCAGACAGTAATCTGTTGACATTAGCAGGACTAAAGCATGTGATGGAGGCATTATTTTGGGATAACTTTCTTTCAGGCGTCAAACAGTATAAACAGAGACTGTGTCAAAGGGGGCAGACGTAACGTATAGCGCTAGACGAAATTTATATTTCCCGTGATGTCTGCATACCTTTATTTCCCCTATAATGTATGATTTCACCACCTGAGTCACAAAATTGCACTGGCCGATTTATTACGGTTGCAACTCCTCCTGTCCAGAACGTCCTGCGTCCGCGGCTCTGATTGGCCGGCAGGGAGAGCGCTGCACAGCGCCGCGCAGCTCTCGGTTCCTTTTGCGCAGAGAGAAAACGCAGCTTTTTCCGCCAGCGAGCACCGCGCCGGGCTGAGAGCAGAAGATGTGATGTGATCCATACGGGCGACCGGCTGTAGCTACGGGCGGACTGGCACCTTAAAAGCGGCTGCTCCTCGGCCATTGCTCGCTAATGCGTGTGTCGTCCTAAGAGCGGAGGCGCACAAGCCCGGAGGCTGACCGACGAGCGGTGAGTGGATGTAAATAGATGCTGTGGATGGGATGCGCTCCCCTCCCAGTGCGGCGGTGCTGTTGGTGGTGGTGAGGTTGCAGAGAGAAGGTATGAAGACTGAAATTTTGATGCGTTTTAGACGATAGTTTATCTTCCGCACATCTTTTGCACCCTGTCGATGTGTCCACGGCGGTATGGTGAATTTATCAGTTTCTGATGAGAGAGTTTATTTATATTGGAGAGAGAAACGAGGAGCCAGATTACCCCACCCATGACATCATCGACTTTCCCAAGTTCATGTCTCCCCATCCTGAGCTTTCATCTGTTGCTCTTAATTTCTTAAGCAGTGGGTGCAGCTCAGAGTTGAGGGAACAGGCCTGCCATACGTAAAGCAACGTACTAAAGGACATTTTCCTCTAACAGGCCGAGGTCTCAATATCTATTGATGAACTCTAAAATAGGTTATTGGTTGAAAGTGATACAGCTTTAATTTCTAAATGGAAAAACTGTGTAAACAAGGGTATCAGAGAGTGTAACATCTAGAGCAGACAAGGATCGAGATTCAACACCTTCCTCTGAAAAAATAGAGGGGGCATGAAATTGTTTTATCAATATACATCCTTTTTATACTTGTAAACAGAGAGGTATGCAACATGATTGCCCCCTCATATGTTACTGTAACACAATCAACATTAGAGAGCAGAGCATACGTCTTCGTTAATGGAAACTATTTTGTTAGGGTATGGGTTCTGTTCTTTACTGGGATAAGCTGCTGAATTCTAATGAATGACTTCCTTGTTTAGAATTATTGAGGAACAGTTCTGACTATACCCCTGTTGCTGACCATGCACCAATGTTCGGCAAACTGCTGTGTCATTCTCCTCGCTTTCTCCCAACAATAACTGTCGATCCCTCCCCCTCATCCCCTGGCATCCTCTTCCCACCTCACTTTATTTCCTCATGGAGATTTGTTCTGCACTGCCGAAGTGGAAAAAAGAAAGAAAAAGCTAGTTCTCTGTAGTGTAATGCAGTTAGCTCAGTACTTGTCATCAGTTGTAGAGGGTAGTGTCAGGATGTGTAACCCATTGTCACATCCCAGAATAATGGTACATCTAAGATGCTGGAACAGTGACAGATAACCAATAATAACCCAGAGTCCAGATCGCATAGCGGGAAGAAAAAGTTTATTTTCAACAAGTAACAAATAAAACAACTCAAAATCAAACTGGAGTGAGCAAAGGTCGTGTCAAAATTAATTAAAAAGTTTACAAGAAAACTATCCCTTCCTAACCTTGTGAATGGAAACAAAAACCTGCGTACTCTAAAACAGATGTAAACAAATATAAATACAAGGGTTGGCACCGACCACTTACCTACTTTATCTACTAAAGGTAAACCTATGTGATAAAAATGTACAGGACACCCCCAAATTTATCTACTCCCCACTTGTTATCAAAAACATCAGTCTAAATTTAACAGAAACACACCACTGGCTGTGGCTTCTAGAGCATAGTCAAGAGAGAGTGGAGATTCTGCCATGTGCAGTGCATAAAACCACTGCAGGATGGTGATTGTGACCAGCCTTCAGCTGGGCCACACCAGTGAACCCCATTCCCTCTGTCACCTCTTTAGGGAGCGTGGAAAGTGGGAGAAAACAATTAAGATTCCTACTGAAATGTAACACCTGTCCTATGAGTCATGAAATATATTTGCTGTGATTTGCAGCTTCATAATTTGTGACTGTTGGATGGCCTGTAGCTTGTTGTTAATGCATTCCCAGTATCGCTTTATTTTTGAAGGTTTTTTATAACATTCTGTAACTATTGAGAATTGGTTTGTATGGTAGCGTTACAATTGCAACATTAAGAAAGCCTTTCTGATTGACGATTGTGATGTGACCTCATGCATAAATGCAGGCAGTTTGTACCTGTTGACTCTTTGCTTGTGTCTGAGTCACAGGCCTGCAGCATGAGAGCAGATTCAGCACAAACACCTTGTTGTGGTAGTTTGACTCCATGATAAAGGTAGAAGATGAAGCCACCCAGGGAGAATGGATAGGGGCCCCTTATGAACGAAGCGCACCAGGGATTGTTCTGTCTATTCCCAAGGTCTTACTGGGCTGTCAATCTGTTGAGTTTGTGTTTTTTTGTTTGTTTGGGGGGGGGCGGTTTTCAGAAGAGAGGCGCTGATGATGACTGAAGCATTTTTTGAGGTGTGTGTGAAGTTTATGATTGTACAATGATTATGGATATCTTTTTCTACTTGTGTTCGGCTGTTTACCAACCGTTCACACTGTTCTAGACATTTAACTACAGAGTACAGTGATGCAACCCATACATGCAGTGTATTAGGATCATAATGATCCGTGCCATTGTCTTTCTTCATCTTCTTGTATTCAGCATCATAAGGCTGACCCACTCAGCGATAAGTGAGGTACTAGAGCAGACTGAGTTGCTGCTCAGCTCGGCTGTGAATTTCAGTCCTGGACGGACAGATAAGCTGAAGCTGTGACTCATTCCTGCCTCCAAATAAATGCAGTCCAGCCCCAGTGTTATTTAAAACTTCTGTAGTGGCACCTTTTCTGTAAAAGTGGTGTGAGGATGAGAGATACTGTAATGCGTGTATTAATGAAGCACATTGAGACTTGCTGTGGTAGAGACAGAGAAAGCAGAGAGAGAGAGAGATGTTTGGTTTTATGTTAATTTTCAAGAATCTGAGAAATGCAAATGACTAAAACATTACTGGATGTCTGAACCTGATGATGTCACCTCTCTACTGACGTCAGCAACAAATGAAGACGTGGTGAAAAAATATCAGACATTATTATGGTTATTATACTTTCTTCTCACTTTTTCCTGTACCCCTCTGATAAAAAATTTAACATATGCTTGGGATTAGAGCTCTGGATATTGAATATAATATAAAAATCATAAGAACAAATGTTCAAACTGGAAAAACTGATCTGCCCATTTATAGAAATTTCCTCTCAACCTCATTGTTCTCTCTCTTGGTCTCGGCCTTGTCTCCCACCAAGTTTCTTTGAAATCCATCAGGTAGTTTAAGCGAAATTTGCAAAGCAGTGTAAAAAGGTGTTATGTTCAAAAAAGGGTAAAACATACCTGAGTCCACCCTTTTAAAGGTTCTTCTATGTACAACTTTATAAAGTTTCCTCAGAGTGCAGCTGGTCGTTTATGTGTAATAGATGAACATACTGATAAAGGCTTTGTCTCACAATATTAAAGGAAGTTATAAACAAAATCTGCATCAGTCCTTTATCCAGATGGCCTTCAGAATTTCAAAACAAAGTGCTTCAACCCTTACAACCAAGTTTGAAGAAAATCTGTCATTTAATTTGCTTGTCTGTTTGCTAAGAGATGAACAAACAACAGATGCCTTTTTAAACCCAGTCTCCTAAGCAGGGATAATGAAACAATCAATACTGTTGGGAATGTAGTTTTAGCACATTATGGCCTCATTACAGATGATATAGCAATATTCTTGTTTGATAAGATAAACAGGTGAAATCCTGTCAGTAGGTATTTACTGTGTGACTCCTTTTGACCACATTTGACATATCGACCACATGTCCTGAAGGGATCCTTATGAATGTTGTTTTCAACTTTGTTTTGTGCATATCTTTTAAAATTACAAAGTCCAATTTTACAATTATAACAATCCAGTATCAGATGATTCTTATTACGGAGAAAGCTTAAATTTACACAATTCCATAACCTCTTTTCTCTCTACAGCTCTATCACATCAGTGGATATCCAATCAGCTATGATGTCAGTACAAACTCCTCCTCTCTCCCGCTCTGGCTCCTCACCCTCTAATGTGGGTTTATGCAGTCGCAGCGGCCCGTCCGCCACCCCTCCCAACTCCCTCGGCCTTCGCTCATCATACAACCAATTGCTTGGGAGAGATGCTCTAAAGGGGTCAATCGAAACAGGAAGCTCAGCCACTTTGCCAAAGAGTCGTCAGAGGTACGCAATGACCAGCGTACGGAGCGCCATGGGGCTAAGCGACAACATGGCTCCGTCCTCTAAAAACCAACCTGTAACCAGAGGGAGGAGTCTCCCCACCAAGTCCTCCTCCAGTTCAGCTCTCTACTCCTCCTCTGCCTCCTCTTCTCTTTTTAATACGACCAATCCCAAACTAGCCAAGAACGGGGCCAACATGCAAAGACGAGCTGAGAGCCAACAGCTGGAGCTGAGCCGGGCCAACACAGAGGGGAAAATTCACAATGACCTTATCAATAACCCCAGCTGTGACTGGCTAGAATTTGGAAAAGACAATTCACAGGTGCCTCCATTCCGCAGAAGGACCAAGAGCTTCTTGGAGTACCATGAAAAGTGCTGGGATCTGGACCTCAGTTGGGGAAACAAAGAGGACATGAAGGAGAACAAGCAGCAGTTGTCCCCAGAGAAGGAGCAGGCCAGCCCTGTCAAAGAAAGGGAGAGTCAGAAAGAGGAGAAGCCCAGCAGCAAGCAAACCTGCCAGGAAGAAAAAGTGGAGGTGGAGCCAGTACTGGAAGAGGAAGAAGAAGACCCGACACCAACTCCAAGACAGCCCCTGCTACCGGTGGTGGTGGAAGCAACTCTTTCATCCACCTCCTCTTCTTCTACCAACAGCCCAGAATGGGTCCCAGACAACCAGAACCAGGCTCCGGCCCAGATAAGAGAAGCACTTTGTGCCAAGGTTCAAGCTACCCCACGCAGTCCTGCAAAACCTCCTCGAAGCTCCCAGCCTCGAGTGATCAAGGTGGAGCTGCACCCCAACAATGAGAACCAGTTCCTGCAACAGTATCCACCATCCTCCCCTAAACAGGCTCATGCTACAGAGAGGACCACACCCACCAGGAACAGGCCGAACCCAGTCATGCCAGATCCTGAGCCAGAGACGGGGCTGCCTAAAGTGGCCTTAAGAATGGATCTGACTCCATCAGAGGATGAAGACTCCAGCTGGACCACCCTGTCCCAGGAGACACCCTCTCCTCAAACTCCACGGGACACAGGTTTGATTATTCCCTTCCTCTCCTCCTACTTCCATCTCTCCTTCAGACCTCCTGAAGGCTGTCTGATCCTGAAATTTATGAAAGAGCCTTCTTATGCGGGGATGTCACTCCAGCAATACTGCTGGAACCTGTAAGGCCCCTGTGAGCACCCTATAGCACAGAGAGAAAGCAGGAGGGATATAAAGGTACTGCAGAGTTCAGTGTTTAACAGGAAGGATGAAAAGAGTGAGGGAGCTGGATTCAGAAAGCAATGACTGTTTGGAATGTATGACAAGAACAGTATGAAGATATTGAGAGCAATTTGTTGTTTTGAAGAATCTCTGTGGCCACATGTACATGTAAAGAATGTGTTTGTGATCCAGTCATATTACATGTGTTTGATTGTCACTTTCATTTATCAGCAGACGTTTGGGGTGATGGAGACCTGCCTCCAGGCTGGCGAGAGATCTCAGACTCATCAGAGGTTTATTTTTGGCATGTCCCCACCGGCACCACTCAGTACCACCGACCCGTTGCCTCTGGCAACCAACACACTCCTCCCAACAGTGAACCAGACGCTGAACATGATCCACCCCAGGAAACACAGGACTCTCTGAAGCCACCCAATGAGGTGAGAGGACCCACAATAAATCTACCGTTTTTTTTCTTCAGGTGTACTTCACACATTATCATAAAAACATAAACTGTCGTTGAGACATTAGATGAAGTGAAATCCAGAAACCATAATGTTTTTGCGAAATAATTATGAAACAACATTATATTTGACATTTACTATATATACAGTTTAACATGAAAGCCAAATATTTAAAACTCAGTTTTAATGTGTGTACACTGTCTCAATGACCCATGAAAGGTCCATCTGCTGATGAACTGTGAGATATGACTGAAGTCAGTGTAACAGTTAGAGGGTGGACTATAAAATTTCTTTTAAAAGATTTAATAGCAACGTGTTGAGAAACAGGTTTAACACTTTTCTACTTAGCTTTTGGTGGAACAATAGCATTCCAGGTGCTTGACTGTTGGTGATCATTGATGAAAACTCTATCTCTGTATACCTATATCTCCTTATCTTTATCTGTCTCCCACAGCGTCCCAGCAGTCTCATATCTGATAGTTCAGTGGAGCCGGTCCCCTCACCCTCTGGCTCCTCCCACTCCTTCTCCTCCTCCTCCTCCACCCCTTCCAATGATGTCACCTCTTCTGGACCAAATCACACAGCCACCTGTGCTGCCAATGTGAATCACATTTATTTTGTTGAAACTGCCTCCCAGTGGAAGGCCAATACTGTTAAGATTTTTTACATAATTTTTAAAATATTTTAATTTATTAGTTTTAGTTTAAATTTAATGTTGTATTTATTCATTATGGAAATACTTGCAATGATTTATTATTTATCCCCAATCAAAAATATCTCAAAAACAGTCATTCTGTTGCATAGAGTGATATATGCATCTAATTCAGTGACAGTGTAATTCCGGTCAAGCTTAGGTACGTTAGAATAGCGCTTTGCACAGCTGACTTTAATTTGCTTTTTCCCCTGAAAGCTCTCTAAATCTAAATCACAATTTCATTATGGCGTTGATTAAACCTGAATAGTAATCTCTATCCAAGCCGACATAAAGGACATTTTCAACAGTGGTGTATTTATAGCGTGAGCTCAAATAAATATTTACCCTTTTTTCAAAACAACTAAATTGGCAAAATTAAAAATATGATCTGACACTTTTTCCACTAATGCCTGAATATCTGTCTGTGTGTGTTTTGGTCCAGGAGCTGAAGGACTATCCAGTCTATCCTGACCCCAGTCTTAAGGCTTTTGAAGGGGCTACCCTCCGCTATGCGTCACTTAAACTCAAGTAGTGCAGCAGAGACTAAGCTACATTATTTTCATGATGAAGTTTGTGTATGATGACATTACATAGAAATTTTCTTATATGTGATGTTTCTCTGCAGCCCTCCAGAGCAACTAGAGACGGTGGACCTCAATAATACCTTCTCTGATCCAGAGGCATTGGTAAGATCTTAGCAAAAACAGATCCAACACCAAAAAATGTGTTTGTGAAATAAACATGTAACCAAATCTAAACATGTGCTGGGTGTTATCACTGGATAAACTAAATAAATGGATATCTGTCACTGAAGCTTGTACATGTAGTCCTCAACTTAAGAACATTTGACTTACGAACATTTGGAAATATGAACAAATGCGCGCCGCCATATCCGAGTATTGTACTGCAGTTTCCCTTTCTGCCACAACCCCCTCCAAACATGCATCTCCGACACTCAACACCCCCTCTTGTTGTTGTTTGTTTTTGTCTGCTTCAACATCTCATCAGGTCTCATTAGGTCCATGCTGACCTTGAACCACCAAGCCAAGTCCTTAAGGACTGAGCTGCTGCCACCCTCTAGTATTTAGCAGTTAGTAGTTAGGAGTGGGCGGCACTGTCAACCACATAACCTTCTGTCAACCACATAGCAAGGTGGGTCCGGGTTTGAGTCCCACTCCGTGCGGAGTTTGCATGTTCTTGTCGAGTCTGCATGGGCTCCCTCCAGGCTCTCCGGCTTCCTCCCACTTTCAAAAACATGGGCTTCAGGTTAATTAGCCTTTCCAAATTGCCAGTAGGAGTGAGTGTATGTGTGCGTGGTTGTCTGTGTCTCTGTGTGGCTCTGCGGTGTACTGGCATTGTGCCCTGCTCCCCGTGACCTGCTACGGCGGATAAAGCGGTGATTAGAAGATGGATGGATGGATAGTTAGAAGGGAGTAAGAAGGAATGTGGTTAACAGGCCTTGTAACTTGGGGTTTGGAATTGTACCTGTATTTGATGTGTTCTATGATGGGTTTTCATTCATTAATTTTCTTCCGCTTCATCCACCGTAGCGGGTCACGGGGAGCTGGAGCCTATCCCAGCCGGCATAGGGCGTGAGGCAGGGGACACTCCGGGCACGACGCCAGTGCACACACAATGGGTTTTGTGTGTTTATATTTTTAAGTATGTCTCTGTTGTGAGAGTTGGTGTAATTTCTGGTGGGAAAAACCTATTAGTGACTAAGCTCTGTTAAGTAAGGCACATGGCCTAAAGTTTCTGTTATCAAAGAGAGAGTCCTCTGGGAGTTGTTATTTTTAGTGGCTTACTGTTAGCCCTAATTTTGAGAATCCTGCTCAAATGAAATGGGCTGAATAATGAGACTGCTACTGACATTATTGGCATAGCTGACAACTTCAGTTTGCTCTCCAGGGACCTAGTAGTCAAACAACCTAACTACATTTTTTGTTTGTTTGAGAATACTCCCTGCTTCTTGTTGAAATACATTCTTTGTGTGTAATTTTACACATTACATGCATTTAACTCATGCTTACCCATTATTTAGGTGGTAAAAAGTAAACTCAGGTAAAAGCCAAGTCTTACACAGGATTGATTCTAGGGCTACACATACTGTATATGTTTATTGCTTAGAACACAGTTGGCCATCTTTTAACGACTGTTTGGTAAATTTTATAGCATTTGGTGAAAAGACATTTCTACTGTCAGTCAGTCCGACCTCAGTTGTTGAACAACTTTTCAGTCTTTCATAAAATCCTGCTTTAGTTAATAAAGCTAAGTTTGCAGGCAGTGTTTGCATTGATGTACTGAACCTGTTCACAGCAGTAATCGCTCTCTACTGCAGCCCCACCTAGTGGTTACTTTGTGAACTGTGGTATAGTAGTCCACGAATTCACAACAAAATTGAGTCTTGATGGAACGAATGATTACCCATCGCAACCCTGATATGATCACAATGACAGCACTAAATGATTCCATTAACAGAGGAATGGAAGGAACGGTCATTTCGTTCAGTCAAGTTTGAAAATGGCAGACTAATCTTTTCTCAGACAGAATTCATTTAATCCTACAATAAACATATGTTGCATGAATCTTTAGTGCATTAATAGGGCATAAAAGAGAAGCAATAGCATCACATTTTTGATTCATACTGCACTCTGTGCATTTTCTTGTTTTCATTTTTGCATAAAGACAAAACATGAATCACAAAGAACAGAAAATTAAACTCAGTGTAACAAAACATTCTGATATTCTGATCGCTCAAAGGTACCCAAAAACACAGAAGAGATTATTCAAATTCAGATATGATCTCAGGATGTGTGAAAGTTTAGTAACGACAAAAATGACAGTCATTGATATGATCAGATATGATCAAGGACTGAGAATGTGTGCGTGTGTGTGTGTGTGTGTGTGTGTGTGTGTGTGTGTGCGTGCGTGTGTGCGTGCGTGCGTGCGTGTGTGTGTGTGCTTGTGCTGAAGTGAAGCTTGACATTGATGCTCAGCTCAAGGAAAGTATGAGGTTGTTTAGCAGAGAAGAGCTCACCATTGTGGGATGAAAATAGAGATAGCGATGGAGAGAAGATAATGGTAATCATTGCAAGCCTGAGGCTGTCCACATGCACACACACACACAACACACGTTTTATATTTCATCCACTGTCATCTCCTTAGTCTCAGTTACCGTTCTTGCGCTCAGCTTTTTAGTATATCCGTAACCTTGAATTTGCTGTAATTCTGCCTACTCACAGTTTTATTGTCTAATAAATGATTGCCCCAGTTGTTGATTATTAAAAAGTGGTTTTAGAAAGTATAGCTAAACTTTGCTTTCTTTACAATCCATCCAACCTTGTTCCCTGTGAGACTTGTTTATAGTATTATCAATGAGTAACAAAATCTCACACATCATTTTGCTGAGCATAATGCTATTTTAATAGCATTTCAATACCTGATTCGAAAATTCATAAATTTGTTTAATCCCTTAAGAACATACCTTAAATAATATAGACTCAAAACACTGAAGTCTGATAAAACTCAATGTGACTCTTGCAGTCATTTCCAGTGCGATCTCTGGGCTGGATGGAGATGGCAGAACAGGACCTGTGTGAGGGGAGGAGCAGTGTGGCCGTTCACCACTGCATCCGACAACTGTCCTACTGCAGGAGGGACATACGGGACTCCGCCGGTGTCTGGGGAGAGGTGAGTGCACCACTGAGACCTTTGTCTTCCTTTCTTTGTTTTTTTGTCTGTGTTTCTTGTTCTTTATTTGTATGGACTGTTTACAATATTGTGTCGTGGTCTTTAATTTTCATAAGATGTCACAAAATGCATCACACAAAGTTTAGGATTTAAGATTTTGGAGTAGATTTTATGTATACTTTTATTTGTTGAAGTCTGTATTATATTTCCATTATATGTTGCACTATTAAATCTATAACAATTTTCATATACTGTGTGTATGTGTGTGTGTGTGTGTGTGTGTGTGTGTATATATATATATACATATATATATATATTAGGGCTGTCACTTTAACGCATTCATTAGATTCATTAATTACGCTGCAAATTAACGCACTATAAAAATTAATGCAATTAATCGCGAGTGGCAAGTCAACGCGCAAGCATTTTAAATTTGGCCCATTGAGGAACCCGTAGGCTGCAGTGACATCACTTCCTACCTGCGCCACTAGTCAAAAGCAGAGTGACTGACAACAGAGTTGGACGCGACACAGGAGAACGAGGCAAGCCCATTCAGACCTTTGGGCGGAAAGTTTATTCATTAAAAAAACAAAGACGGGACTATCAACAAAAACAAAGTGATTCTGCGCTGCCAATTTGCGCTGTAGACTCCTCCGTCAGTCTGCCCCAGGGCAGCCGTGGCTACACACGTAGCTTTACCATGAATGAGGAGTGAATGAGTAATGGATCCGATGAGTGTCCAGAAAAGCGCTATATAAATCGAATCCATTATTATTATTATTGTTATTAATATTTGTACCTTTTGTAAAAGAGAATTTTCATATCACTGAAGCAGCTCCAGCCTAACCTATCATTTAAACGTAAAACATGTCAAGGACACAGAGTTGAATGTTAGCTTACCCTTTTAAAGGAAAAGCCTGTTGGCCTCTTGCTATTGATGTTACCTTATTTAGAGGCATGTTATACTATTCATTTTCAATTGCTGTATTGAGTCAGCTTTAGTATTCATTTTGATTGAGAGTCTGCTTATGTGTCTATTTGAGACTCAGCCTTATTTATGAAATTTATTTTATTTAACTGTATTTGTGTTGCATTTTTGAGAAATGCACCTTGGTTTGCTGATGTGTTTGGCCTTTTTTCTTTTGAATTTCATTTATAAAGCACACTTAACCTATAAAAATGTGGATTTCAAATCTTTTCTTCTTGGTGCATTTTACTATTATTTCGTAATGTCCTAGAATTCAAATTCTTTATTTGGGGGCCTTTAGCAGATATGATATGAGATTTTATATATATATATATATATATATATATATATATATATATATATATATATATATATATATATATATATATATATAATTTATAGAATTGGTCAAACTACAAAAATATATTATTAAGTATAAAGGAACTCATGTGATTTTCACAGTGCATGTACATTTTCTATTTGATGTAAATTGCAGTTTGACCAATCTTTTTTATTTTATTTGTTTCACTTCACATTACACTGTCTCTAGATGTATACATGACACTTATTAATTGAAATTTGAATTTCTTACATAGGTAGTCTTCAACATACAAACAAAATTGGTTACAAGAAGTTATTCGAGGGTTGAATTGTTTGCATGTTTTTATTCATTAAATTTCAATCTGTAATTTTGATTTGAGTTACGTAATTTAAATACAATTACTACTCTAGATACGAAAGTATTATTCCCTAAGACTTACCAGGAACAATAACAGGACATAAAAACAACACATAATGAAGTAAAACAAAGTCGTTCCGAGTTAAGTCGTTCTCGAGTATACTTCAGTTTTAACAAAAATACATGGAAAACATAATCACGTTAACGTCTTCTCACTTATTCGCCACAGATACTGGACTCTTAAAATCACTAGAAAACCATTAAAAACAAATAAATTACAATAAAACCATAAAATCCTATTGAAAGACATACAGGTAGTTCCACTGTATGGTTCTATACCATGTGGTATGTAGCTTACCTTTAGAGCGAAGGGGGTGGGGGGGGTTATCGTTGGTCAGAGATAGAGTTGTCACCAGAGAGATGGTCATCACTACCTCTTACTTCACTAGACTTTGCTTTATCAACCATGATACAGTAAATAGTGAAGTATCCAAGGTATGCGCTGAGATGCTCAGACACAACAACAAACAACAAGAGGGGTCGAGATGCACAAATGTAGCGGTGCTGCTCGGGGGGTTGTGGCAAAAAGGGGAACTGCAATACAATAGTTGGAGATTTTGTCGCACATTTGTTTTTATCTCCAAATGTCCATAAATCGATTGTTTGTATATTGAGTATTGCCTGTAATTGGCATCTGAAAAGTCAGAGACGAGGAGGTAATGTATGTCGCAGCTTGGTTTTCAGCACCATTCCTAGTCTTTCCCTGTTTGTGCTCTTTCAGGGTAAAGGAATGTTACTGGTGCTTCGGGATCGCATGTTGACCCTGGTTGACCCAGATGATTGTAGCCTGTTCCACTCTCAGCCAATCAGTAGCATCCGTGTCTGGGGTGTTGGCCGAGACCACGACAGGTCAGTGGACACAAATCTTTTTATTCGGAAACCATTTGTTTATTTGTTGTTGCTTTGCTGTTTGATCCATAGCAAATCCATTTGTATAATTTGTTCTTGAATTTCAATGGCATACAAAGACACACAGACACATAAATCAACCGAAAAGCATACCTGCAAATATACAAATACACTGTGTGTACACTGTATATAGCCTGGAGAACTCACCAGCAGCAGCTGATTCAGGGTTTTATATTATCATCAGAGAATTGAACTAGAGTCATTATTTTTCTATGTAAATGTGTAAAATCTAAAAAAAAAAAAAAACTAATTATGTGTTTTGTTCCATGCTTTCATTCCTGACTGAGGACCTCTGGGACCTTCAGTCATTTGGCAACGTCCCATAATCTTAACCTTTCACTACTGAGATGACATGTGCTGATGCTAGCACAGTTGCTAATGTAGGGGGGAAGTAAGCCCTTATTGATATGTCCCCCTCAGGGTTTCCACAATGCAGCCACTATTTAAAACACTCACATAAACTTAGACAGAATTTTAAACGATAGTACTGATACAATGCTTATATTAAATACCAGTATAGAGATGTTGTGAACTCTGTATTGGATGTTAAAACAGAGAGAAGTGAGAACATTTTGGAGATGTGGTGGACTTTAGAGATTTGTCACATGATGGCTGCAAAAACAGAAATATTGTGGAGGTTTGTACTGCAGGAAGCTGTGTGGTCCTGACATGTGTGATCAGTTAGTCAGGGTTTGGGTGAAAATGAAGTTTAAAATAGAATCTGTGTAAAAAGCTTCATGTCAATTCTCTTGCCGGTGTCATGTTACATTTTTTCTCCTTTCCTGCCTTGAGTGTCATTCAATCCCTCTCCTGTTATAATCATAAGAATGCAGTGAGACACATTCTACCTCTTCTTCCATTAACAATAGATAGATAGATAGATAGATAGATAGATAGATAGATAGATAGATAGATAGATAGATAGATAGATAGATAGATAGATAGATAGATAGATAGATAGATAGATAGATAGATAGATAGATAGATAGATAGATAGATAGATAGATAGATAGATAGATAGATAGATAGATAGATAGAAAGAGAGTCAGTCAGTCAGTCAGTCAGTCAGTCAGTCCCGGAGGAAATTGCACAAAATAGCGTGTCTTTGTGTGTGGAGGATGAGGAAACTTCAGTGTATGTCTATCTTAGCAGTAATGGATAAAGCATGTAGAGGAAGGAGGGGGGAGGGCCCTGTCTCTCTTTCTCATGCTTTTTGCTCATTTTTTTTTAATTCTTCTCTCTAATTGTGTTACATCTCCTCGCTTCTCTACGTCTCCTCCTAATAACGTGATCTAAACTGCAGATTCTATTTCAGGCTCACAGCTTTGAAAGTACATTAATGCATCCCAAGCTAGGAGTTGGTATCACAAGAACACAGTGTGTGTGTGTGTGTGTGTGTGTGTGTGTGTGTGTGTGTGTGTGTGTGTGTGTGTGTGTGTGTGTGTGTGTGCGTGTGTGCGTGTGTGCGTGAGTGCGTGAGTGTGTGTGTGTGTGTGTGTGTGTGTGTGTGTGTGTGTGTGTGTGTGTGTGTGTGTGTGTGTGTGTGTGTGTGAGCATGCGTGCGTGCGTGTGTGCATGGGTGTGCATACATGCCTCTACCTGACAAGGTGATGCTTTGCCACAGGCTGCAATAGCTTAGTCCTGCCAATAGAGTGCAGTATAACCAAAGTCTTACATTCAGAGTAGCAGCAGAAGAACACAAAATGATCTGGATGCAATCATACATGTGCTCTTTTTTTCTCGATCTTATTTTCATGTTTTGGTAATGTCCTTCAGTTAAAACATTCTTAAATCCTTACAATAACAATTTAGACAATGGTGGAGGGATTATCTGTTGCAACTACAATGGAGGGTTTAATTGAAATTTTTTTTGTAAATTTTTAAAAAGTTTGAAAAGAAATGTTTTTACAGTTTTTTCATACTTTTCTACTGTTATTAAATCTGTATATTTAAGATTGAAGAGTTTGCACTCCAGACAAATGTATATGTACTGTATGTTCTCTTTAGAAAAGCAGACGACTCAATAGATACTGACCCTGGACTGGAAACCGTGAAATATAATCATTAAATGATTATTAGGAAGATAGAGAGAGAAAAAAATTGTAGCAGAAGGGCAGGGAAGAAGAGGGGGAGACTCAAGGGGGGTGGGGCCATAAGGGGAAAAGAAGCCACACAAGATAAAATAAATGATTGATTTGATATTAAAAATCACGTTTATTTACAAAAGCCAAATTACAAGATAATCACGTTGACACAAAATCCAAGAGAGTCACGCAAACAGGAACTCAAAGAAAAGAAGAAAGCAACAAAGATTGTATATAAACTGTGCATATCCTTGGAAAAGTAAACCAAACAATGAGAAGGGGCAAAAGACCGATGCTTCTCGGCACATGCATTGACGGCTTCCTTTACTCTGTATCTTTTGTCCATCCGTCTCTTTCTGTGTTTCTTTGTCCATCTATCTGAGGAATATTCCTAGTCTTTGCCTGAATGTTGTCTTTGCCTCTCCTTCAACTTGATTCAATATGAATGAGTCCCCCGGTCTCTTAAGAGAGGCAGGATGAGGAGGGGAGGGAGGCGGGGTGTTTAGCTCCAAGGTGAGGTCATGAAGCTATATATGGAGCACTCAGCAACTCTGTGTACACACCCGTGTGTGTGCATACACATGTTTGTGCCTGCATTTCCATGGACTCGCAATGATGAAGTCATAGTTCTGCATCTGGAGCACTCTGGTGTGTGTTGGTGAATGAGTGGGTGTGTCTATGTTTCCCCCCACTTCGCCATCCCTTCTTTCTGTCTGTAACGCTCTTGCGCTATTTCTCTTCTTTGTCTCCAGTATTCTTTATGAGTCCCTCTTCAGCCATTGGATGCAAAATTTGAAGTCTTTCTGTCTTGCTTTGTTTCTATTGTTTTCATAATTCAAGAGAGGCAGAGACAAAGATAGCAGCAAGTGAGAAAGAGAAGATACTCAACATGGAAGCGTGTAGGAAGAAAGAGTGAGGTCTGAACACAGTGATGGAGGGTCAGTGAGGGAGGAAGAGGGAGTGTATGGGCTTCTCTGCTTGCGCTGAGCTGGACACCGCAGGAGACTCTTCAGATCAGGCGAACCAGGCAAAGGAAGCAGACCAAAGAGGAAGACGGAGAGAAAGAGAAAAGGTGTAGAAGAGGGGCAGGGAGGAAGAGGGGGGAGACAAGGGGGGGAGGGGAAGGAAAGAGGGAGAGTAGGGGGGGGGAGAAGCCACACAGGATTAAAAAAAAAGAAGAGAGAGAAGGAAGCGAGAGGAAGCACACAAGAGATTTAAGCCGGGTACGAAATTGAAGAGGCTGTAGCAATGTCACTGTGGTGGAGAAGCTAACGAGGCAGGGAAGCGTTCATCTGTAACGGAGCGAGGATGTCTGCCTGTGTGAGTATCACAATTTGTTATTCTCTAATTCTCCCCATCCATCCATCCATCCATACATTCAAACAGCTGCACATCCACTCTCTTCTCCATTTGCAGAAGACGCATCCAGACCCACTTTCATTCATTCGCTTTCCCTTTATTTTTCATTCATTCGCTTCTCAGCCTCCTGCTGTGTTTGACTTCAAGCTGTGTACTTGGTGACTCTTCTTCTTTCTACTCGTCTCTTCTTCTCTGTGCTCTATGATGAGAAAGAAAGAAAGTAAGAAAGAAAAAGAAAGATTAAGAGTTTGGATGTGCTGCATGGATTTGCGTGTCAAAAAACTGTTAGATATTGTGTTTGTGTGTGTGTGCGTGCTCGCACTCGTGTGTGTCTGTCTGTATGTGTGTTCTGCAAAATAAGACATTATTTTTGACATTCACATCTTGTTCTGCATAATATTTTTTTCCAACTGAGGATGTAAATGTAGGTGAAGGAAGGTGTTTGGGCACACGGGGCATTCCTTCACTTCATGCAAAAGTATTTCCCTCCCTTTTCATAAGAAGCAGGGGAGGGGGAGAGATGATTAGGGATGAGCAGTTAAACATTGAGCAAAGAACAAAAGAGCAGAGTGAAATGATTTACAACATCAGGCAGGCAGCGGCTGCTTGTTTTCTTGTCCTTGGTGCGTGACACTTATTAGGATTGAAACAACAGCGAGGGTGATGCACCCCTTTAATAGTGTCTTTGTATAACCCTGGTTTCCCCATGTGTGATTCTTGCTATTACAGCAAATTATAAATACATACAGTGATTCTAGGTTTCATTCATATTAATTTGTGACTTCAGTGGGGATTCTTACTCCCTCCAGATCCTTCATATAGATCCTTCAATCGAGAGAAGGAGAGGAGAGGACAGAGAAGACATCAGTCGTTATAGTTTAAGTCCAAACACGTGAGATCATCTCCACTTAAGTCAGTGAGGTGTGTTTGCTTCAGTCAGACCATCCCAGTTTTACCACTGTTTGCTGACATCGATGGTTCTACAGCCTTAATTAACATGTGAGGCCCACTGACGGCCCACAGGGACGGGGACCAAACACCTAGACCCACTCGATAGGACCAAGAGTGATTGATGGCCTCTCCCCCGCTCCTGCTCCAATTTGAGTCCCTACCAGCCTCTTTTTTCCTCCAAGTCAGTGCTCCTCCATGTCAGCACCTTCTGTCTTCCCACAATCCATCACTCCTACTTCTGCACACACACACACACATACACACACACACACACACACACACACACACACACACACACACACACACACACACACACACACACACACACACACACACACACACACACTCCTCACATCAGTGGTATGTCCACTGAACTCCCCAGAAACCCTCATTCTCTAAAGGGTCATTATGGCAGGAGCTGTGTCCCCACTTACAACACTACCATACAGCTGACACACACGCGCACGCACACATACACACACACACACACACACACACAAATACAAATAGAGTCACTCATGTTATTCATATTCATTTATACAAAAAAAATTCACCATCACAAAGAAACATTCAAAATCACAAACATTTTTCTTCCTTTTTTCCACACTTTCTCTATCCCTCCCTCTCTCTCTCTCTCTCTCTCTCTCTCTCTCTCTCTCTCTCTCTCTCTCTCTCTCTCTCTCTCTCTCTCTCTCTCTCTCTCTCATTTGCATTAGTATTGTTAGGCACACCTGCTGTAATCCCTGTCTCCCTGACAGATTACCCTGCCTGTTCTTCCTATAGATTCCCTGTTTTGACCCACCAGCCAATAAATCTCCCCCAGATAAAACCTTAGCTGTGGCAGAGATTTCAGATGATGTTGATGTTCACTGATCCCACAGGACTTATCACTGCAGGACGCCGGTACAGTCAGTCTGCCTGTTGCCCATCATCCTGACTGGAGATGGCCTCAGATGCCACAAATCAGTTACTTACAGCTGTTCTAGGTTTGTTTTTTTCATTAGAATTTCAGCTCTTTTTGTCCTCAGAAAATAAATATAATTTGAGACATATCAATCAGCTATTATTTCTTTTAGAATTAATAATTAACAAAACAATTTGTTCAGATAGCATGTTTAGCTCTTAAAGCTGCATATTTATGCCTATTATTTATTCATTTATTAATTTTCTACCCGCTTCATCCGCTTGCGTGGGTCATGGAGAGCTGGAGCCTATCCCAGCTGGCATAGGGTGTGAGGCGGGGAAAACTCCGGGCACGATGCTAGTGCGCCGCAGAGACATAAAAACATACTCACTCACTCTTACAGGCAATTTGGGAGTAGCCAATTAACCTGAAGCGCGTGTTTTTGGAGGTTGGAGGAAGCCTGAGAACCCGGAGAGAACCCACGCAGATACGTGGAGATAATGCAGTCTCCACACAGAGTGGGACTCGAACCCGCACCTGCCTTGCTGTGCGGCAACAGAGCTACCTACTGCGGCACCGTGCCGCCTATAAAAATATTAATTGTTCAAATTATTTTTCCACAAATAAATAAATATATAAAACTTTGTACTCACCCTTTGTGAAAGGATAATTTGGGGCTTGGTCTGCAGGTTTTGAGATATGCATGTCTGAGATTTCTGCCTCCATGACTCAAAGGCAACGTCTTTCCTGAGACAGCATCTCTGGATAAGCCACAAAATCCACAGTCAACAAAAAGGTTTTAATGGAAACTGTTCACGGGCCAAATCTCACAGGTGAACACCTCCGATAAAACTGAAGCTACCTGAGTGCTATAGTAGACACAACTGGAGGACGATGAGGGAGAACTTTTTCAATTTCTGTGGAAAATTTGCAAAACAAGCAGATAGCAGAATGCTTCTGTTTGACCAGACCCAAAAATGATTATGTAGTTTCACATAAAACAAAGACAAGCAGTTGCAGCAATGCAGTTTTTGTTAATTGGCTAAACAATTAGTTGACTCAGGTCTGGTTAGAAGATTTTTTTTATTCTTCATGTAAGTACAAGAAGAGAGACCAACTGCTAATTGCTTTCTCCTGTGTACATGAAATATAGTGATTTATGGCACAAGAAGGTAATTAGGTTACATGCATACAATATGACACAAACCGCTCTGTGGGTAGAGCTCAGCATAAATCTGTGCTAACTCGACACCAAATCCCCACGCTCTCCCACGCACTAGCTTTGTCTATTTCTGTTAGCAAGATACACGAACAGGGACGTCTTCTTTAAGTGAGAAGCTGAAGAATTGTCTGTTAAAACATCGTAGCTTGAGTGAAAAACTCTCACATCCATACACACATCTATCTGAGCAATGTGATGTATAAATGATCAAGAGCAGACAGAACAGCAGGACATCATCTTTCTCCTACTCTCGCCTACCCAGAATCCCTTTTTCTTCCACTCACCCTCAACCACATTCCACACATACACAAACACACTTTCTATCTTGCCCAGCCACCCACCTATTCCTGCTTTTAAATGTGTAATCAAATATGATAACTGTTGACACCGGAGTACCGTGTGTGTGTGTGTGTGTGTGTGTGTGTGTGTGTGTGTGTGTGTGTGTGTGTGTGTGTGTGTCTCCTCAGCTTGTGGCCCCTCCCTCACTCGTTTGCCTCTCTGCCACACCAAATGCTTGGAATTGGGTCACAAAGCCGCATAAACATAAACCGGGTTTGTGTGCAGGCATCTTCTTTTTTAACAGTCTTCATCGTGATCTTTGGAAATTAGTGCTGTTTTCTTAGAAATATTGCAGGGGAATGAAGGACGAATTAAACGAAATCGTTGTGGCTCCAGACTGCTATCTGCTTTTCACACATTGTAAACAAAGGGCTAAATTTTTATTTCAACATGATTTTGTCCTAGTTCTTTGTTGCCTTGGGCAATATTAGTTATTTTGTGTGGTTCTGTCTGAATATGTGTGTTTATGCCTGCAAAGAGTGCGTGCGTAGTGTGGTATCACTGATGCATGGCCTCCTCCTTCTCCATTGCACCCTCTGGTCATGGGTGCACTTTTTATTTCTCATCTTGGTGCTGTAAACAAGTTTATAGTGTAGAGGTAATTACGCACAGACATTCTACATTAGGCCTAATAGCTGTGTGCTGTGACTAATTCTCTAGGTCACAGTGGGTTTTCTGCTTGGTTGTCACTAGAATAGTTTCAACTATTCTGGTGAGATTGTAGATGCATTAAATGATGTTTCTTTTACTGTTGTCCAAGGTACTTCCAAAGTCCTGCTCTTTTGGACATTTTTTGTCAGTGTGATTCCAAATCATTTCACACCAGTACAGGTCAAGCTCTAGTTTAACTACTCAGACTCTGCATCATTGACACAGTCATCAAAACTGCAGTGATCCAAAATCTATGCAGTTTAAATTTGGCTTTGTAAAGTTTGGACTTAATTGTTTATTATTGTATCTAATCTTTGTGGTTTTATCTTTAGCCTTTCTTGAGCCTTTTCATCACAATGGTCTATCTCCCCTTGCTATAAAATGCCATTAACTTCAGTCACAAGCACCATTTAATGTTTTCTGCTATCAGCCCTCAGGGGTCCTATTTTTTATCGCAGTTTGTTTCTATGTTTATCGTGTTTGGATGTATGAGAATGGAAAAGGTTACCAGCAAGATACACGAAGGTGCATAAGGAAAAATTTTGATGAATGCAAATATAGAAGCATTTGGAAGCCCCAACACAGAAAGAGAGATTTAGGGTGGATTTATTGGATTTACAACCCCATTTAATATTTATGGATATTATTATAGTTTGTAATAATGTGTTCATTTTATCTTTCTTCTGATGATGTCTTTCAAATCTTTTGATAAAAAAAAAAAGTTGTGCAGGGGTTTGCCCTGCAGAGACAGATTTCACGCTGCATCATGTTTTTTAAGTAAGCTTATAAAACTCACAGTCTTGCAAAAACCTGATTTTTTTTAAAAAGAATATTTTGATTGAAACAGCTGCTAAATATTAATGTACCTGAGAGTGTTTTGTTATTCCCTTTTTCAGCACAATGAAAAGACATTTCACTAAATCTAAATCCATCATGTCACAATTCAGATTCACATCCAGTTTGGACTGAAGCCAAATCACAACATAAAAGCAATCAGAGACTTACCAGTGCAGATACGATAAACAGGTATATCTCTCTCTCTCACACACACACACACACACACACGCACGCACACACACACAAGGACAGTCACAGTCACTTCCTCCTTAGACATTCTCTATTTCATTCAACATTTAGCAGTTAGCTCTTAGCATCTGTAAATACTTTAGCTCAGCAACAGCCAGTACCCAAACTCTGTGAAGTAGTTTGATAATTTAAGTCTGTGTGAAGTGTGTATGTGTGTGATGTCCCAGTGCTCAGTGTGTGTGCGTGTGTGTGTGTGTGTGTGTGTGTGCGCGCACGTGACAGATGGTTTGGAGAGGACATGAGTCTCTGCTGAGCGATACTGGAAGCTACAAAGGACAGGAAAACAGGCTGGGGACTAGTTAAATTTTGTGTTGTTTTCACTGCCTCTTAGAAATACTCTTTTTACAGCAGCATTTACTTTTATTACACCATTTTAGATGCACAGAAATGCATAGTCAATTTATTTAGATATTCAAATCTATGCAGTAATACAATTTGATGTGATTTATAAACAATATACTCTACAGTGAAACCATGTTTTTAATCAAATTTATTGAACATTACATTCAGACATTATAATGCCCATGAAGCAAAAACAACAAGGGAAAACAATACTGCGACGCAATGCAGTTTTATCAGCAGAAATAAGTGAATACATTTGAGACAGTAATTAATAGCTGCAGATGTCAGTTAATAATTACTGTGCCAGAAAGTTTTTGGCTCTTAGACTCATAGATAAATCCCGCATGGTGTCCAGACGCTGATGGTGGTGGTGGTTGATGATTCTGCTGAGACTGATGAGGCTAATAAATCTATGATAAATGATATAATAAATCTACAGAATCTGTCTCATTGTCTACCACACTCCTCAAAGTGTGGCAGTTAAGATTTTGATTTTTACAAAGTAAACCATGCTTAGATGGTTATAAAAGCTAAGAAATGGCGAATGTCAGCGGGAAGTCAAAACTTCAGTGGGCCATATTGAATGACTTTTGATGTTTATGAGTCTTTGAATGATTGGGGTCCAGTTGAAACTAAAGGTTAAAGTATTGATGAACTTCATGACAAAAATCTGAAAGCCTTTTTCTGCCATTGCTTTCTGCCATTGAATTTCCCTTTAACTGTACAAATGTTCAGTTTACTACTACACCCAGCGCTGTTACTATATGATGTGTGTCTGATGTCAGAACTGCAAACCCACTTCAACATCCATCTTTAGTCGTGACCTCATTTAATCTGTAAGTCAGTGTGCACCGTCTCCACCCTCGCAGAGACATCTCACAACCCTGAGGATCAAAGAAGGATCGGTAGTAGTGAGTCAGTCATCCTTTCAGCTTTGGAAACATGTGGAGCACAGAGAGCAAAAAAAAGAGCACATGAGCTGTGGGAGTCATGCTGAAAACTCATCTCTCTACGTTAGTACTTTCATACCTTTCATCTCGTAGCTCTTTTTAGCTTTCCTTTGCTTCATCGCTGCTTTCTCCCCCATCCAGCCCTCACCTCATTCCTCTTTGCTATTCTCCCAACTTTTCATTTCGGCTTTCTGTCCTCCAGCCTTTATCACATCTTGCTCTGAGATAATATCTATCTCTATCAATCTGTCTCTCCTCCCACAGCATCTCTGAGGTCTAGGTGTCATTCATCTCCAGTTGGTGGTTCGCTTATTGCCTGTCTGGCTCTGCCATGTGTGTGGCCTCTTCCATGAACTGAGGCCAGACACAACTGTTTCTCGATGTCAGAGAGCAGAAGTTGCAATATCGCCTTCTTCTAGACAAAAACACAGTTTACATAAGTTGACAAGCCTGTGTTTAGGTTTAGGTGTTTAGAATTCACACTAAATTCTAGGAACAATTTAGCATTTTACAATGAAGCTTAAATTGGAGGATATATTGTTACTGTTATGTCAATGACACACAGATTTACCTCTCTGTAGAGTTTAATATGTACAACAAAGAGCTACTCAGTGAATGACAATCTCTGCCAAGTGTAATTATGAACACTGCTGTAGCACATTTTGAACGCGCCCAATTGTTTGAGATGGTCTCCTTTCGAACCCAAAAATACACACTCACACACACCATGCCACCAGAAATAAACCAATTTCAGCACTTTCATTCCACTTACCATGCTCAAATTACGAGACGAAGTGTTGAGGTAAATGGAGAGAAGCTTCGAATTTTGGCATAAAAAAAATTAATTCAACCAAATTGACAGGCAGTGAAAGATGCCTTGAGTCTGAATTTGAAATGGAGCAGGAGGAAGCAGAATGGAGAATATAAAAATACGAGTGGCATTCAAACAGAGAGAACAAAGTGTGTTTTCAGAGGAGATGTGAAGACACTTTTGAAACTTTTAAACAGTTTACACATTTGTTGATTTTGTTTGTATGTGTGTGTGTGTGTGTGTGTGTGTGTGTGTGTGTGTGTGTGTGTGTGTGTGTGTGTGTGTGTGTGTGTGTGTGTGTGTGTGTGTGCGTGCGTGCGTGCGTGTGTGTGTGTATGTGTGTGTGTGTGTGTGTGTTAGTTTGTGTCTGACCACCGGTTGCTTAGAGGAGAAGCAGCAGCTCTGATGCTCTGACTGAAGATCTCTTTTTGAAAAAAGCTGCCATAGACACACACACACAAACATACACACAAACACACACACACAAACATACACACACACACACACACAAAGATGCACACACACACACACGCACGCATAAGCGTACCTCTTCTTACAAAGTGAATCGTCAAAGACTCAAAGAGAATGGATGTTTGAATTATGCCTCTGTTCTTTATTCAGCATGTGCCTCTTTTGTAGTGTTACGGAGTGAGGACAGCAGCTGGGATAAGTCACACTGTTGATATGAATCAGTCTTTTGGGGAGGAGCACACCTCCAGTTAGGAATGGACACATAGTAAGTAGGGGAGTGGGGGCTGAAGAGAGCCATGGAACAGATAAGAAGGATTAAATGAGTGAAAGCAAAGAGGCGGATGAAAGGGGAGGAAAGGAGGTAGAAAGATGTGCTATGTCACTGAAATGAAAACACCACAACTGAGCTCCAGTGCACAAATGCAACACATCTGTCTTATAGGAAAACAGTGACTGAGGTGAAAGAGTGTTTGGTCTGTTTCTTAGGATGTCATATGTATTAAAATTGCTTTTGTTTTCTCTTTTCCAATTTCTATTCCATTTTCTGCTCCTGTCTTTCTTTTTACTTTTCATGTTCTGTCATAATTTTTATTGTTCTTTCTTACGTTTGTGTTTCAATTCCGTTATTTTTGCCTTATTTCTTTAACTCATTTATTCTTCTATTATTTTCCCCCCATCATCCTCCTTTCATGTCCTCTTACTTCTGCTACCTGGGATTCAGAGAAAGGTAATTGTTCTTTTTGATGTGGTCAAATGTGATCTGCTTCTCTATTGTTTCCTGTAATCATCGCATAAAGACTCCCACCCCACCCTCAGTGTCAATTCACGTATCAGACGAGTGGCTTTGCTTTGGCCTGACTCTGCAGCTTCTTACCAGCTTCAGCAGCATCTCGTCAACTGTGTTAAAGTTGTACTGGACTGTGACTATTTCCTGTAAAGAGTTTTATAGCGTTTCAATCTCAAGAGAGGGAACAGAAGTCATAAAAGATCCATTTGTTGTATGCAAGGCAAGGCCACTCATGCTTCCTTGGTGACACACCCCTCGAATCTCCCTGAACAAAGTGTACTCATGCACTCACTGCACACACACACACACACGTCCTATTACAATTTCCTTTCTGGCCACAAGCACAGGCACCATTATCGACCCAAAGTGTGTGAGCACACGATTAAGCAGAGGAGATGGGATGTATAATAGACTCATAAACACAAAGAGCCCACTGTGATAAATGCCAGCTGTGTTTGCTACATCTCTGGTTGTGCCTATGGTCATTTTGGAGTGTGCAATGTATACCTGTATGTATGTCTGTGCATGAAGTTGTGTAGTGACAAAGCCTCCAGCTGGTTCTTTGCATGACCCCATGTTCCGCTGTCACACTGCTATCTCAAGCTTTAAACCTACTCTCTTGTGCAGCTTTCCTCATAAGAAAGAAAAGCCTTTCATTGTGTGCATGAGTGTGCATTGTGTGCATGGGTATGTTGTATCTTCCATGTGTTGTTGTGTTTGAAATTTCCATTCTCTTCAATGCAACACCATTAAAACACTCGCAATTTCACACAGTTTCTTGCAATTTGTGTAGCTGGGTCTGCCTACCACTGCTGAAACAACTCACAGCACAAACTGCATCAATGTTGGAAAGTTTTTCTTCCATACTCTGCTGCCACATTACAAAGAATTTGAAAAACACAAGTTGGCATTCATACCAACAGTTTTGTGTGAAGCCAGTTGCCATTTGGCAAGAGTTTTTTGAGCATTTAAAGAAATGTTTAATCTTAATATGCAACACTGTCCAAAATTGGCTCTCTGAGGAATAATAGCAGATGAAAGCTTTTTACTGAAGCGCTAGTTGCAGGCTCCCAAATGGAATACAAGGAAAATGATTTTTAAAAAGCATCAAGGGGAAAATAAAAATTCAGAAATAGATATATTTTTATGATGATAAATGAAATAGTCTTATTTTACAGTTTTGAACAATAGAGTCCTCATATATTTTCTCACATCTTCCCTATCAGAAACACATATGTGCAGATTTATCTCATTACTACACTACATGCTCAAACTAGAAGCACCCAGAGCACATACCCCCCCCCCCAACACTACCATATCCATTAAACCTGAACCACTGGACAGAAGTTTCAAGTCTGGTGCATAAAAAAATACTAATGTTGTTGTAGGTTTTTGTTATGACATCAGTTTTCTTTTAATTTGATCTTTCATTTTTCCCTTTAGTCCAAAATATTGCTTGTTTTTTAGTTTATTGCCATTTGCTCTTTTACATTCCCTTCCACTCAATTGCCCACAAGTAAGACAGCAGCGGGCTACTGAGATGAGTTGAATTCCATCAGTGAAGTATCAGTTCAGGCTGGTCGATCACCCATCCAATGAAATATCATCAGTGAGTTGTTTGTGATTTGAGACAACATACGGTATCCATATTTAATGCCTTTTTATTAAAATAAATGCTTGTTTCAACTGTGGAAGAGGTTGAACAAGGTAATTTGTGTATCAGTTTTCTCTTTAGCGTGCGTCCTTGTGTCATTGATGCACATTTTTTGACAGGTGCGCACGATCGTCAGACAGCATGCTTCCCTGGGACGCCTGCTTTAAATGTACTTCCATTCAACAAAAATATTCACAATGCTTCTATTTCTCCACTTAAATTTCGAACCCGGAAATCGACATTATGTTTTGATCGTGCACGAGTTTCTCGTCACAAGACTCACCTGTGTGATTCTGCCTTATTAAAATCTACCAAACGCCAAAACAACAGCTGCTCGATTTATGCTCTGCAGTGAGGGCGATGAGTTAGTTAGACCCTTCAGAGCAAGCATAGGCGACCTGTTGGGTTTCTCTGTCTCTTAAAGCACTTATGAAATGTCTGCTGTTGTGATTAAGCGCTCTACAAATAAAGGTTGATTGATTGATTGATTGATTATCACCATGCCTCCAAAAAAGATGCAAAAGTTGGAGCAAAACCAAGTGACAGGATTGAAAAACTCAGTCCTTATGTGTACTTCTACCGTATATTCTGTTATTACTTTTGGGATTTTGAGATGCACAAATTTTTCTTGAAGCACATCCAAAAGATGCAGAACTTTCTTGAGGTAAAATGAACTCTGATCTATGGTTTTATTTTTTAACAAACATTCACATGTGATTATTCTCTGAATTTGTTTCAGGGACTTTGCCTACGTGGCGAGGGACAAAAACACTCGTGTGCTAAAGTGCCACGTTTTCCGATGTGATACCCCTGCCGCAGCCATTGCCACAAGTCTCCACGAAATCTGCTCCAAGGTGGGTGCCATAGTCACCCATGCCTCCACATAAGTGAGCATATCTGTTACCCTGAAACAAGCTTCCCAACTTTAATTATGGTGGAAACTGAAGAGAGAAACAAATACTTTTTTTGCTGATTCTGTTGATCAGTGCTCTATCACTTTGAAGGTAACGTATCTTATATGGTTCTCCTACACACTGTTATATGAAATGAAAAGAAAGAAACTCTGTGGCAACACCCTGTCATGATTCCGAATACCATTGTCAAGAAAACTAGAGGTAAAAAAAAGAAATACATTGAGGTTATTAGGGGAAAGGCAAGGAGATGAGAAGAGATGCCAGAGAGAGAGAGAGATAGAAAGAGAGAGAGAGAGCGAAAGGATGGCAGTATGTTAACCTTCTCAAGGACAGGAAATCCCGGTTCTTTAATAGCTGCAGAGCTAAAGCTTTATTCCTCCTCACCATATGAAACACAGCTAACAGGAGAAGCAGAACACACCAAATCAACCTCTGGATAAAAAGGATTGGAGTTCTGGAGGGGTTATATGCTGTTACACGCCCCGTAGTGATGCACGCCAAAATGCGGAAATTGTTACAGGAGCATTGCAATGGTCAGTGTAGAAAGTCAAAGCTTGAATAATGACTACGATTTCATTGCAGCAATATTGCGGGATGTTTTTGTAAATAGCTTTTCTCTCTTTCACCCACAATTTAATAATTTATTTACATCCCCATAAAAAGAACAGTACCAGTTCACACAAAGTGAAAAGCTGTTTAGTTTTCCCAACCTGCATTTATGACCCATCTCCACGATGACACTGGATAAGCGCGACCATAAAAACATCCTACTGAGTTACAGGTGTGGAACAAACTCAGATTTGGATTCTGTATCTGTTTATTGCATCTGATTTCTTGACAAAAAGATCCCAAAATGATCTGTGCTGCTATTACGAAGATGTAACATTAAGGGTCAGACATAAGCAAATTCTCATTGAAAATGGAAAAAGATTCACCACATTATTTTTTGTTATGTTCACTATTCTATCATGTCCTATGTTGATAAATGTATCAGCCATTCCTAATGTGTGAAGTAATGGTAATGGCATTTAAAGCATCAAATGGCCATTGTAGATTGAAATTTAATAACTAACGACTTATGAACAATTCAATTTACAAAAAACCTCTCTGAAACAGTTGTGTTCCTAGGTTGAGGACTACCTGTAAGGATAACAAACCAATACTGAAAAGGACAAATACTCTTAAACTTCAGCAGCAGTTGTGGATCAGTCCATTGATCGTTTTCGAATGGTGGTACTTTTGCATCGCCAGAAGAAATTGCTGAACACCCACTATCAGATTCTCCTGCTAGTCTTCACCAGGATCAAAATTGACATCATCCAGATTAGCAGGTCTAATGGAACCTGCATTACTATCATTTAAATAAGCTGTGGCTGTCATTGAAAGCAGGCATGTCTGGAACTACTTGTGGACCTGTCAAAATCGTTTCTACTGAGCATAGCGGTGTGTTAGACTCTATTTCTTCAGTGACAGCTGACGGCCTGTGAGCGTACATACAGTAGGTCTGGTAATGTCTCTGTTACAAGAAAAACATCAGGTTCAATGTCCCTTAAACCACTGCTAAGCCCCAAAAGCTTAAAGCAGTCCCTGTCCCTCTGTCCTGAGCCAGTATCAGGTGAGGTCCTGTCACCTCAGTACTCAAAGTCAGCTTTCCTGTGAGTGACAGTGTGACACCTTCCCTTTTTTGGTAGTACAAGCTCCAGAAAAGCTTTAATCTAACAAATTTTGGCCCAACATGTCACTTTTCATAATCCAGGTGATTTCATGTATTAATAATCATAACATATCAGGGACACAATCTGAACTGGTGTCAAAGACTTGTGCCCTGTGGCTCAGTACAGCAACTCTTTTCGTAAATTTGCATTGGATGGGGTCTGATTTTGTCAGGAACTCTGGAGTGTGTCAGATTTCTAGACAACTTGACACTTGCTGTGATTTTGTGTTGTTCTGGCAACTTCATAACACATGGCAGGTGGGCCCCTGACAGGCTCAGTAGGTGTGAAAGAACCTTTATTATCTGGTATACAGACCCTCTACAGGAGAGTTTTCTGTCAAAGTCAAATTCCATTCTCATGTCTTCTGGACACTGAACGGGTCAAGCCAAAGTCAATTAAGTGGACCCCAATGGCTGGTCTGTGTGGTTGAGTTTCATGTTACAGTACCAGATTTGAGGCGTTTATGAAGGATGGCAGTATGCCTCAGCCCTCCTGATGTGAAGAGCAGCTGGTGTGTGACAGGTCAAATGTCATTAACAGACAATGAAGAAACTAGTCCCAGCCTCAAGGCTCTTTCCTTCAGATAGCAACATGAAAGAAACAGACTGAAAGTAACATCATTGATGTGTCAACATCAACAGCATCCCCCCACCACCACCACCACCACAGCCACCCCCACACCCCAGGGCTTCATAAAGATATAGCTGTTGCTGTGTCTCTCTGTCCATAAACATTTTTGTTTGTCTAGAGCATAATTCAAAAACTGTACAGTAGGATGATTCAGACGTATAAAATGTTGTTTAGAAATTCACACAAACACACACAAACACACACAAACACACACAAACACACACCGCAGTAAATCTACCAGGACCCACAGATTTTCTCACTTAGGGGCATGTTGACCCATTTAGAAAATACTGTTTTTTTTATTTCCTATTAACATGTACCCCATACTGAAAGAGGAGTGTGTTTCTGTGTGCGTGTGTGTGTGTGTGTGTGTGTGTGTGTGTGTGTGTGTGTGTGTGTGTGTGTGTGTGCGCGTGCGTGCGTGTGTGTGTGTGTGCGTGTGTGCGTGTGTGTGCGTGTGTGACCAGGATTCTTCATACTGGTTATTTTAAACATAGTGGTATCTTTTTCTTACTGCAGCGGAGAAACTTGGTGACCTGAGTCTTGCAGCTGTGCAGCGTGCTGAGCGGGCTTAGTGTGTGTGTGTGTGTGTGTGTGTGTGTGTGTGTGTGTGCTTGTGTGTGTGTGTGTGTGTGAGAGAGAGAGAGAGAGAGAGCGCATATATGTGAATATGCTCCATTGTGAGCAGAGCTGCAGACTCACCATTGATGTTGATTAATGACACATAGCATTAATCAAGTATATGTCGCAGGAAGAGCGCAGCAGTTCGATGCAGAAGCCATGCAGACCATTCAAGATTTTTAAAGTGTGTCCAGTGCTGCAGAAGAGCAGCAGGAATGACAAAAGGCAAAAAGACAATGCTAGAAATTTTGCTATCATAGTGTAATGCTGTAAATACTATTTGTATTACTAATAAAATCCAAACGCCTGCTGCTGCTTCATCCGTTGTAAACCGTAATTCACGAATATTAGAGTAACGACTGCTAAAAACTACTGTGTCTGGCTTTTCTACTCATTTTTCGAAAACAGTTACAAAAAATAAATTTTCCCTTGCCTTATCCTTCAAAACTTATTTACGTTACTCAGCTCTAATTCTTTGCTGAAAATATGTTTGAGAGGCAACCTAAGCTTCTTTCATCCCCGTAGAGTTTGGTTCCAAGTTAATCTCATCATCTTCCCACTCCCATCATGAATTCGCACCTCCTCTCTCTCTTTCTCTCTCTCTCACCTCTCTCGTTTAGATCATGGCTGAAAGGAAGAGTGCCAAGGCTGCAGGTGGCAGCTCCTACCAGACCAGCTCTGATGTACCCCTACAAGGTACACACACACACACGCACACACACACACACAAACATGCTGTTGTTGTTTCTCGTCTAGCATTACATCATTCCTCATCCCAAGCCATGTGTTTTTAAAGACCTTACCGCCTCAGGAATGATTAAACAAATGTTAACAGAAAAGGTAGCAGCGTTTACTTCAGTCACACTCACATATTGCTGACTCAGGAACAACTGTTCAGTCTATAATCACTGAGATTTTTCTGCCAAGCCTATTTCTGTTCACCATTTCCTCTTCAATTAAGTCAGATGCTTAAAAAAAAAATCAGCAGCAGAGTTCAACCTCCACTGTAACTGCAGCATCTGTGTCTGCTGAAAGTCAGTGTAAGACGCTCTGGCATTCGTCACTATATCAGCTCTTAACTTATTAAAAGTTAACGGGGTATTATGAGGCAAAGGCTGGTCTTCCACCTCACAGGATCAAAAATATACAGTATACTGTATTGATGACAATCCTTCACTTCCTTTAAAGCTGTAACTTGTTGAATTTACTAACTTTTAAATGGAAAAGTTGGTATTGTTGGAGAGGCATTGTCATAGAAGAAGACAGACCAGAGATCTATTCTCAGCAAAACCTCCCCTGGCTTTGATCTGTTCCGGTTGTTAAGGTACGATCCCATGTTGAGACACATTTTCAGAGCTTAGTTGCCGCCTGACTTGGAATGCGCTCCAATGTCATCCGATTTGGCTTGGTCTGAATTCCACTTTTAATATGACTTTTAAATACTCTGACTGTTCATCACTCATGAAACTACTGACATTTGTAAAATCTTTAACATAGAAAATGGGATATTTCTGACGTTTTCAAGCAGTACACTAATGAGTTGAATCCAGACTAAATCCTTCACCCCCCAAAGGCTTTTCATTACTTATTCCATGTTGACTAATTAATTACCTGAAGTAAGAAAGATGGGAATTGCACAAATTTGGAACTTACTCCTTACTCAGCTGCTTTTTTTCTTTACCTTTTGGCTTGTTCCATTAGGGGTCGCCACAGAGTGTCATCCTTTTCCATGTCAGCATCCTTCTCTCTAACACTAAATGCCCTCATGTCTTCTATCACTACATCCACCGTCTCTTTGGTCTACCTCTTACCCTCTTGCCTGGTAGCTCAGTCCCCAACACCCTCGTATACTCATAATCTCTTCTTGGGACGTGTCCAAACCATCACAGTCTACTGTCTCTAACTTTCTCTCCAAAACATCTCACCTTAATCCTATTCAACCTGATCACTCCTAGAAAGAAACTCAACATCTTTATTTCCTCCACCACCATTTGCACTTCCTGTCTTCTTTTCAGCAGCTCCATCTCTAATCCATACATCACGGTTGGCCTCACTGCAGTCTTATTAACTTAACCCTTCATTCTAGCAGAGACTATTCTGTCCCATAAGACACCTCACGCTTTCCTCCAAACGTTCCAGCCTGGTACCGCATGTCCATTTTCTTTTGCAAAGTCTACCAGCATCTGCCCGCCCAAATTCCTTTGCTGGATGTCAGTCCTGTCTATCACTTCTTCATCACCTCTTTTTCCTTCTCAAACATATTCTGTAAAAGCTACACCAACTACACAAAGTTACAACTAACTCCTTCTACCTACAACCAGAATTTCTCTTTCTCCTCCACTTCACCTGTGGGGTGTAATGATTAATCACATTATACATCACACCCTCAATTTCAAGTTTCACCCTTATCACCCTTATGAATTGGTTGAAAACATACAGTAATGAGAGGTTTTTCATTGATTCTGGGGACGGGAACTACAACAGCCAAATGGCTTCTACCCATCAGCTATTTTTTTTAGATGTTGATGATGTTGCAAATGAGATGAAGGTTGCAAAGTCTGCTGTAATGACAAGTACGAAAAAAAATAAAAGAAATAAATATAAATTTTAAAAAAAATTTCAGTCTGACACTCTTTTCATCTCCAACACACTCTAAAGTAACTCTACTGCTCCATTTCTCTTACCATCAGCACTATAGTTAATTAATTTAATTAATCCTAAGCTTCAAGACTTGCTGCTTTTTCACTTGCTCACCTGTACACACAGTAAATCTATCTTCCTCCTGATTATCAAGTCAGACAAGACAATGTGTCTTGTAATATGAGGCAGTCACAGGTCTATTCTGGGTTCTGAATTTTGGCATTTTATTATTCAGAGAGGTAACAAGAAATAAGAGAAATGAATCTCCCTGGTTGGATTCAAACCAGGACATTGGTTTTCACAAATTTCACAAATTCTATTATGTTTTATGAAGATTTTCACAGATTCATATTGACTAGAAGTCCATACTTTATGTCGCAGTATAGATCTTCATAATTAGGGATGCATTATCGTTATTACTTCAACATTAACAGAAGTTTATTACACATAGCATGAGGTGTTTGTAGTGAACGTACAAAGTTAAATTATGCTAAACGTTGTGCTCTGTTGAAATGCAGTTCATAAATTTTTCATCACCCTCATTCAAGGTGTATTGCAATGTTGTCTGCCTGCATTGTGTAAACAGACACAGCTGGATTTTCAAGCAAACTGCATGAATGTATATTTATAATGCCCTAATCATGTCAACGGCACCCTAGCATATTCACTGATGCTTATTTTTCTGTTTTAAGTTCATTAACATCTCTTTTGGAAAGCTGCGTTAGATGTTGTGTGATAAAACTCCTGCGTATGAAGTGTGAGTTTGTATTTTCCTGTGTGTCGGTATGCTTGTGTTTACTCTCTGCAGAGTTTCCCATGCCAAAGACTGAGCTTGTGCAGAAGTTTCATGTGCTGTATCTGGGTGTGACATCTGTGTCTCGCCCCATAGGTAACTGATCCTGAAACCCACGTACACATTATAACACAACCAACACAATCAGTCTCAATGCTCAGACAATCATGTGTTTTGTTCTCAGGTATGGATATCATAAATGGGGCCATAGACAGTCTCCTGTCCTCCACAGGCAAAGAGGACATGACTCCTGTCACACTGAGTATCGCCGATACAACGATGGCCGTCATCAAAGAGAAGGTAAGCAGTATCAGATGAATAAAATATATTCATATTAATTGATTAAAGAGGAAGAGCTAACAGAGTATAGCATCTATAGGTCTGATCCGCATCTTGGCTGTCTCTGCAGGAAGAGGAGGAGGAGGTGTTGGTGGAGTGTCGTGTCCGCTTTTTGTCCTTCATGGGAGTGGGGCGGGATGTGCACACGTTTGCCTTCATTATGGACACTGGAAACCAACATTTTCAGTGTCACGTGTTCTGGTGTGACCCCAACGCAGGCAGCGTGTCTGAGGCTGTGCAGGCAGCTTGTGTGGTAAGTTCATATTATTTCATTTGCCACAAGATGATGATAGACATCCAAGTGTTGTTTTGTTTTGAACTGTTCCTCAATTAATATTGGAAGGTTTTATACTTAGAATAATATTGTAGCATTTTGAAAAATGTAGCTTCCCTTGCCCAGAACTGATGAGAAAAGTGATACTGCTCTCATGTCTGTATAGTAAATGTAAATCTCCTGCTAATTTTAATATTCTGTGTATAAATTTAATGGTGATATCAATCATGTCATCATCTTTAAGGAAAGAAGCAAATAAGTGTATGTCCCTAAAAAAATTACCCAACTGCAGAAAACATAAACGTATCTTGCACAATGTTTTTGTCTTTTACCCCAAACCCAAGTGTTACAATGTCTTCTGATTCCATCCTTGTCTTCTGTAGCTGCGGTATCAGAAGTGTCTGGTGGCACGACCGCCCTCCCAACGAGCAGGATCATCCTCTGCACCCTCTCCAGACTCTGTGACCCGCCGGGTGACCAGTAGCGTGAAACGAGGTGTCCAGTCTCTCATAGACACTCTGAAAACCAAGAAACAGCCATCAGAACTCCCCCAGAAATAACCGTCACCAACCACAGCACCCCCAGGAAATGCCTGGATGCCACTCACACACTATTGCCACAATAACACCTAATCAGTACCAGCCATGGTAACCAGTGATATGTACATATATGTTAAAAAACACCAACACAGAGGAAGGAGGAGTCATTATTGAGTCCGACGGTTAAAACTAATAAACCTACAGTATGTTTTGGGATGAAAAGAAGAGCTGCTGACTCTGGGTGAAGTCTGACCTTTGAACGTGTGTCCGAGTGGAAACAGCCTACAAGTCTTATTGGCCTTTAGTTTGTTTGGCTTTCTGGGCAAAAATGAATTGATGAAGCACTCCACAGGAAGGATGCAGAGTCAAACAGAAGAAAAAGATCTATTAACATGCTGATCACTTCATTTTATTTCATGCTCTGTTGCTGTGAAAAACCCTTCAGCATGATCAGAGCTCCTGGATTGGAAACCTAAGCCAAGCTACACAGGAGCTTTCCAAGAATGGAAAGATGGAAAGACACCCCCCCCCCCCAAAAAAAAAGAAGTCTCCTAATTATAATAATGAACTGTATGTAAATGATTGAACTTTGAATTTTGAATTTATGGCACAAGAGTTGTAGATACGAGGGTGTCTGGACAGAAAGAGAAGAGGAACAGACCCTGGTTTTGATTTTGCATGTTTTCTCAAGAGGATAATTATTGTGTTGACAAATTATGAGGCGGTCTCAGAAGAGTGAACATGAAAGAAATGGATGCTCTCAGCACAAGCAATCTACATTTTATTACTGGATTTACAACTTGCACAAAAAAATTAGGCCTCTCTAACCTATAGGAGAATAAAAGGTTACTTTGTCCCATTTTACACAATTACTAAAATAATAAAAGATTGTCAGTCAACAATTTTTACTTTCCATTTCTTGGTGGATGAGTAGATCAGTAAAAAGAAATCTTTGTTTTTAATGTGTTTTGAAGCTCTGAATTAGATAAGAATGCAGTTTTTGCATACAGTATAAAAGACTGAGCTCATGAATGTTACATTGCTTGTTAAACTTTACAATTTCCTCAGGAATCTTTTTCCATGCACCCAAATTTATGTCGTAGCAAGAAATTCAAGATCCAAATATTGATGCTGACAGATGTGGAGTTGTCTTTGTGGCTCTATGAACAGTGGAGCACAACTGTGTTCAGTCCTGCTTGGACTGCAGTGAAATAATCAAGTCTCTGACAGACATTAAGGGTTAATCACACTTTCTTTTCTCTGGTAAATACAGCCAGTCTAGTACCACTCACATATAAAATACCTGTACACATATATGCATATTTAAAAATGCATTTATGAAGATGTCTGCTATCACTGTTACCAAATCGTGACACTGCTCCTATTGCTCGGGGCCACCACCTGCACTAGACATGAATTCATGAACTCCGTGGTCCAATTGAAATAAAAAAGAGATACACACACAAAAAGCAGACGCTGTAAAACATCTCAGTTTGTTCTTCAGTCATCTCTACACCGTGTATATGTAATCTGTTGTGACAATAAATGCATTAACATGACAAAAATAGCTTCCTGAACGTCTCCTTTGTCTTTCAGGTCAAAGGAACCACATGCATATATACATTCATCAAATACATTCAGTTTGATTACTTTCTGACTCAGGCAAGTTTTTAATGGTGGTAAATAAACACTAATGAAATTGTTGTAGGAAAAAATACTAATGGCTGCACTTGCTTTTTCAAAATGCTATCTAAGTCAGCAGTTGAATGGTACTGTCAACATTTTATTCATAGATGCATGTAATAGTGAATTATTTGTGTAAAATATTGCCAAAAATTCATTTTTCTATACATATATTTATTTGTGTTGTGATTTTGAGCTCAAAACAGACCACGAGATTTGAACACAGCATCCCTGGCAAAAGCAGATGAATGGAGTGTGATTGGGGCTCCCCGTTTGTCGTGGGTGAGGTTGGGGCTTGCTCTTGTGCGGCCAGGTTGATGTAGGAAGAAGTTGGGGAAGTTAAGAGGAGGCAGATGGAGCACCACAGGCTTCAGCACAACTTGAGTTTTGCAAGGACGGACAGCTGGGGCCACTGGGATAGGAGGGGGGGGAGGGACGGGATGGAGGTTGGAGATGGAGGGTCTTGTTTTTACTGCAGGGGTGATGCTTTTCTTGGATGTGATGGAGACAATGCTTTTTTGTTTGGAGGAAGAGAAAGTGGGCGACAAAGTGTTCTTTGAGTCTTGTAAATGTGGTGTTTTGGCTCTTCCTGAAGGACAAAAACAAGAAGCGTTTTTTTAACATGGCCAAAGATGTAGATTGAACAGCTGTGGTTTTCTGGGAGTTCACACTTAACAGACAGACACCATGTAACGTTTTATGAAGAGAACAAGTGTTGTTACCAAAACATCTTGATCATTTAGCTTCATGCAGGTATCTGAAAGTACCTAAGTTGGAATCAACCCCACCTTGCATTGACTGCTGCTGATGACCACACAGTGGAGGACTGTTGCTTCCCTTTGCCTCTTGTTTTTTCAACTGAATACAGGAGGAGAGGAGGGGCTCAGAAATGTGTGCACGGGTTTGCTTTTTCTTCTGTTTAGTGCGACCATGCTGATCTTTGCTGGTTAGCTGGTGGTCGGAGCTGATCTTATCCAGTATGCCTTTGGCATTTGCCTTGAGAAGCACTTTGTGTGGTATTTCTTCACCTTTTGGCTCAGGCAGCTGAGAGGCGACAGAGAAAATCCTTTATTTTCTAAGACATAATAGAATTACACAGTTAACCTTCAACGTATCAGTGGATCTTGGTTGTAGTAAGTCCATCTAAAAACTGTTGCATCAAATAAGAAATCTGGCATTGCACACATAAATTCTAATCTAGCGCAACGAGAACCATGCACTGAGTCAATTTTGCCAAATTGGGAAATTAATTAAAACCAATTTTGATACACCTTAACCAAAGACCATTAATGTTCTAACCACCGTCAAATCATATACAGATGAGAGGAGAGGAGAGGAGAGCAGGGGAGAGGAGGGGAGAGGAGAGGACCACCTTGTCCCTGCTGCTGGCTGCAGGTCACCTGCTGCCTCAGCATCAGCCCACACAGCAGCCTCCTGCTCTCCTCCACACGTGAATAATTCACAGGAGCAGTGTTCACTGCAGGGACACGTAGTCTGTGTGGATTTTGAGGCTAATCTGACTTTAAGTGTTTGCTTATTCTTAAATTCAAACATTTACCCAAGAGGTCTATAACCCTATGCACATGTTTCTGTGCATACAGAAAGAAATTGTGCATTTTGCACTAATTCATGGGCTTATGTGTGTTGATGTATTATACCCATGTAAACATGCTTCAGAAGCAGCACTGTGATGCAGTCTTTGGTGGACACCCTCTGAACTTCACTGATGTTAACTCATGCAGACAGGAGCCGCTGAATTATTCAACAGACACTCTCTTGCCTCCTTTCCTTCTCTCTCACCCCCGTAAAATTCACTTCTTCTCCATCTCCATGAAGAAATATGCCATACCTTAAGACTCACATCTCTTTTAAGACTCTTTGCTTAATGTCAAACACCCTTTGGAGTTGAATGAAAAACGATACTCTAGCATAAGGTCAGTCAGAAAAACTAAATCCTTGTTCACTTGGGGTATATTTCATAATCTATGTTGTTCTTATGAATGGGTCAAACCCATTTAAAAGTACAGTGACACACCTTCATTGTCAGCTATACCATCTTGCTCCTGTCTGTATAAATATGACTCATTATTTCTCCTATTATTGTTTTATAGGCACTTCAACCACCACCACCCCTTCACAACCCACTCTTTAAAAATTCACCATGTTCATAATTCATGAGCTCCCCCAGTTCAACCACCAGTTTCTGGGCTCCAAGGGGGATATACATATCTTGCTGCTAGTCCGGACAAATGCTCTTTGATCTCCATCTACCTGAAGCATCTCAGAACCAAAGACTTACTGACCCTAAAGATTAATTATCACACATCATTTGATGTAATAAATGCTCATTAGTCTCTCATGATTGAAATTACAGAAAAACTTGTTGGTGTCTAACACAAATTTAGGAAACATCCTGAGCAATACTTAAAAAGTGAAAGCAGTAGGGATCCCGAACCGCTCTTACTATTGTATAAATATTTCCTGCAGAGGTCAGGGTCTGTCCACTTGTGATGCGCTTTATGTCCTCTGGAAATTATACAAGTAACACATCACTGGACTCATATTGTTCCCAGCTGTTTCTGAATGGAGGGTTCATAAAGAACGCACGACTGCAACAGTCGATGCAAGCCAGACAGCATTAAAACAATTATGTAATTGCTATTTTTATGGCGTTTATCAGAGTGCCACAATAACTTTTGATTGGTTGAGTTTATTAGAAGCAGGGAGGGGGAAAAATTCTGTTCAAACCACCATTACTACAGTTTGATTATCTTTTCATCCCTATCTGTGGAGGAATAAAACAGGATGATGATAGCCAGAGAGGACCAGACACTACAAGAGCCCTACGTCACAACTGGTAGGGGGTAAGAAGGTTTAATAACCCCACGCCGGCTTGATGATACAAAGGGGTATGCTTGAGAGTGTGAGGATGTGGGGAGGCCCAGTCACACAGATTTGATAAGGCTTACTGATGCACATTTATCAGCCCTGTGGCGATGCTGCAACACCAAATTATAAATAGGCTTACCTCATATAGTAGTATTACAGACTTATTATAAACCTCTAAGAACTAATAGAACATAATAACAATAATGTGACAGAGGAGTAGAGAGATTAGGAGAGGCAGTCGGGTGATACCAGAAGGAAGAGAGGGTCAGTATGGCTGATACACTAAACATGAGATGTTATAAAGCAATAAGAGCCTGTTGGTAGACAACATAATAGTCACAGAACAGATGGAGGGAATCCTAATTATTTCATGAAAGTTCATGAAGGACAATTTATCAAAAACACTGGTTTTCTTGAAATAAAAGTACCATGAAAGTGTGTTGCGTACGTTTTTAAAGCTTAATTCATTACAAATATATCCAGCTTTGCACTTTTACCGCAGTCGTGTTCTGCTCTGGTTAAAAACCAACTTTCTGTTTTAACTGCATGCGCCACTGCTCTCACTCCCCAAATCATTTCATCCCATCTTCTCAGCTTTCTGAAGCTGACTTCAGAATTCATTCACACTCATCCCACCACCTTCTCCACCTACATCTTACACTCTCTTTCTGATTACTGATTAGAGTGCGAACTTACTTCCATTTCTTCTCGCAGACTGTTCTCTTTACTGCATGTTTGTCTCTATCTAGAGTTACATGTTACATGATCTCACCTTCAGTAGAGTTGTTTATATATACAGTATAATAGATAGACAGACAGACAGACAGACAGACAGACAGACAGACAGACAGACAGACAGACAGACAGACAGACAGACAGACAGACAGACAGACAGACAGACAGATAGAACAATGAAATGGATGGATGGCTGCTTCCATTCTGACCTCACCTTTAATAGGTGATTCTTTTAATTTATCTTTCATTATTTTTTAATGTCATTTATTTTTTAATGTCAAAGCCCACGGTCAGAGGCAGATGATCACATCGATCGTACTAGACAGCTTGGCAGGATTCTAAAACGAGCTAAATTTGTCTCTTTTACCTCACTGCCAAAAAGCAGCAGCAGCTGAAGACATGTCATTGGGTGACTGCGGCTTAGGTGGGAAAAATGTTTTTGCATTTACTGGGTTTGGTGGTTTTAGCGCCAGTCCTCCAGTCTACATGTCAAGATACTTACCCCCCCAAGTGTTAGAAAAGCTGCCCACTTCTCCGCAGGGATGGGTCAAATGAAGAATTTTGTCTCCAGTGCATCAATTATGTAAAAGAAAATCTTAACTTTGTATTCTGTGTGATTTAGGTAGATTACTGTAATCCTTTGCTAAACATTTATGCTTGGAGACAACAACCTAGAAGAAGCTCATCTGTTTTCACTTCAAAAATGAGCCATGGTGGTTTCCTGTGGTAACCTGTATACATAATAATTTAAATGCTAAACCTGCTTCCTGGTGTATATAGGTGTGTGATGAGATAAACAATATAGTGATGTCACCCTGTCTTTGTCAATTCATCAACATTCACCACTGCTTTACTCTGTGAGACTTTTGTCAAAGTGATATTTACATCTCTTGTGAAGATGGCGAGAAAGCAGCCATTATTCTGTCTTGAGGGCTCCAACATAAAGACGGGATACGCATCCTGGTCAGGAATGCTGAACGGAGAAGCACTGAGCCTGGAAGAAACACACACAGACGGGAAAAAAAGTGCTCAAATACGCATTAAGGCAGCTGCAAAAGACTCACACAAAGAATACATGCATGAATCCACTGTTTGAAGAGACTCATACCAATAATATGTCTCTTTTATTGAGTATAGCATGAAACATGGCCAACTCTCTCTCACACCCACACGCACACACACAAACATAAAAAGTCTAAAAAAAAAAAAAAACTAAATCGATCAGAGGTTATTCTGTCTGAAAATCTTTTTTTTTCACATTTAAAAGACATAAAATGGCATCATTGATTATATTTTTACTGAATCTCCTATAGTCGCTCGCTGAGGTAATCTGAGATCTTCATAGAAGCCAGTCTGCAGGGAAACAGACGAACCACCAACCCGCTGACAGACACCAAAGCAAACAAAGAAAGACAATGATACAGACAGGCACAGAGAGAGCAGCAGAGTTCTGGGGTACAGAGATTTAGGCTGACCTGAAGTCAGCTTGTTTGGGTTCCTCCTCCTCTGAGCGAGCTGTGGATTCCTCCAGAGCTCTGTAAATCACCTCTTCATTCTCCTCTGGGTATGATGAACAGGTAGAATACACCACCACCAAAACCTGAGCGACTGCACAGAAAACACACGCAACATCTCAACACACAGTATGCAGTAAATATAATGGAGATTACATCCAACCCTTGAGTATCTGCTACACCGACAGCAGATACTCAAGGGTTGGAAGCTCCATTATAAATTATTTTCATGTTCACAAGTTGTGGGACAAAATGAGCATTCCATCAAAAAAGTTTCTTCTTCTCATTTTGTGACAATTAAATTTGATTATTCAAACTTTGCCATTCTGTTCATTAACAAACCCTTTGAAGAAATGCTTTTCGTAAATATTAATTTCCTCACACTGTTAACGTACACGTACACGCCTCATCTTATTCAGCTGCTGCTGGGTTGTAGATATCTGAAGCTATTGGCTGTGTGATTTCCTTCATTTGAGCTTTGATTTTTTTTTCTTGCTCACTAATTAAGCCCAACAGTAACAATTAACACCAAGATGATAAAAACTTAAAAACGAATGTGGTGAATCGCCTCCAAACATGTGAAGAGTCTCTTCTCAGAAGGAGAAAATGAGGCAGCAACAGGAGAGAACTGAGTTGAAAGATGTCCACAGCTTATAGCCCACACTACTGGGGCCGTGCAGCTATGCAGGCGTGTAGGTTTATATAAGCATTTGTCTATACA
The DNA here is from genome assembly GCF_040054535.1 of Antennarius striatus. Taxonomy (NCBI): domain Eukaryota; kingdom Metazoa; phylum Chordata; class Actinopteri; order Lophiiformes; family Antennariidae; genus Antennarius; species Antennarius striatus. The sequence goes on from NC_090785.1 coordinate 11,922,254, forward strand.
TTCGTCAGAGTGAGGAGACTGAGCTGACACCACTGACTCCACCAAGACAAGGCACTCGATATACACCCACCATTAATTAACAGTCCTATTAGAAAGCATCTAGACAGGCAAACATACACAAGGAGAAATCGATGGTTTTGTGATTAAAGCAACCGGTTTTATTCAGCAAACAGACTTCACCTAAACAAGATTCAGATAAAACACGATGGATAGCATTTACAATGACTCCAGCCCACAAGCTATGGTATTTAATGAAATAAAATACAATAGAACTGTTATATCTCAATAGCTGTATAAAATAGAACATATTGTATATTAAATATATATTAATTAAGTGGGCCCAGTATATATTGTATGTACTACATTGATTTATGAAGAATGTTTGCAATACAAATCCCACTCACTAATCCCAGAATGTCTGCAGCAGGCTGTGACTGACCACCACAGAGCAACCTTAATATTCCTGAATAACAGTGAGAAAATCTTACAGGAATTCCACAGGTGTCACTCTAATTTCATACAGGATGGCACCAGAACTGGATTTGGAGGCATGAGCTAGATTATATCAAGAGGCTGTATACTCCACAAAGAGCTCATGTTGAGATCAGGTGGTTCGACACTCACACTTCAAGGCATGATCAATATCCTTCTTCTGATGAGCTACAAGAGCTTCCAATTTCCTCTGCGGTACGGCGCCCTGGGATAAGTCCTGTAGCAGGTTTGTGTCTGAGAAGAAAAAAAGAAGAGATTTCTTGTTCCGTTAGCTGAACCATTTATGGGTGAGTTGCATTTGGTCATGCATTACGTGTGAGCACGTCGAATAAATCAATGTGAGAAAAGGGCTAGGATGTGCATCTATGACAGATTGTGGGAGGATAAATAATAATTATTTTTAAAACTAGAGAGATATAAAATATAAGAAATTGTAATTCATAGCTTCATATTCATTCATCTATTTGAACAGGATGCCTTTGACATGATGTTTTATTGTTCTGGTCTTTTGCAGCAGTTTATTTTATAGTCTTAAATCTTAACATATTCTTTTTCTTTAAACCTTTCTTCCAAAAGTTTATGAAGTGACCTTTTTGTCAACATGTAGAAGTAATAGTATGTAGAATAAGGAGTGTCAATTACTCACATTTACAGGATGTAAGATTCTACACAAATATTATGTCGTATAAATGATAACTATCAGTATGACAGTATGACATACAGTACATTGTACTGTAAGAGCACAACAGGATGTCGTGTGTCAGGTTTCTTTATGAACCACTAACTCAAATGCTCTGCTGTCATGTTCTACCTCCATTCTCTTGAAGCATGAATTGGACTGGGTTGCAGAGTGCTGACATCGAACACCTGGGAGTCAACAGGATGGCGCGCACCCTCTGAAGTCTCTTGTCATCACAGTGCAAGGACTGGAAGTTCTCTGATATCAGCTTCACATCTGGGCAGAATGCACATTGAGTTTTAACTCACCTCCTAAGCACTGCAGGAATGCCCTTGAGCAAAGCCCCTTGCTCATTGGGCACACCATGAAGAAGCTGTCCGCTGCTCTGCCTCTCACTAATGATCTGCATGCTTACAGGCCTGTTCTGAATGTTCTAGGGCCTGTACATATTTATGTATGTGTGTGAAAAATAGGCTTGAGTGGAAAAATAATTTCCCCAAGTGGATTAATAAAATGTATTTGTTCTTTTTCTTCTTGTAAATTAAAATTTAAGTTAACCACAAACATTTTTCACTGGTTAGATCTGTTCATGATGTCCCATTATATTCATTTGCAGATAAATAACATATATTTTGCATCATAGCAACATTTGAATTATAACATTGTTTTGTTTTTTTGATTTTGTCACTTTGTTTGTTATAATAATTTTTTTCTAAAATGACAATTTGCACACAAAAAAGCAGCCTCTTCAAAAATATTTGACTAGTGTGACAAGGGCAAGGAAATTAAGGATGCGTTATATTTTCTTTATCAAGTAAATGACAAAGATTGTCAGTGCAGTCTTGAGAACAATTGTAAATGAACTAGTTTTCTGTTTCCTTACTCCTCTTTTTTTCTCTCAAACAAACACACTCACAGACACAGCACTCATGAACACATCTACTCTACGTCATGCCTACTCTTGCAGCCCATGGCAGTCACGGTCCGCTGCAGCTCCTCCCTCTGACAGTGTGTATGATCGCTGACACAAGTGAAGACTGTGGGCAGGCTGTTGCTGCTGGCTTTATGTTTCTCTGCAATTAAGGATGCAGTGTGGGAGACAGTGAAGCCGGAGAAGCAGCCCACCATAAGAATATCACCATCCTCTGGTATCTGGGAGCAAACTGCATGTGGGCCCAGGCTGCAGGATTTATCCTACAGACACATCAAAGTTGTTTGATTAAAACTGGCATCAGCCTAATACCTCTTGATTTAAGTCCCTGCATCAGAGAAATTAATGAGACAATGACTGGGTGCACGAGAGGTCAAAAGAATGGAGAGCAGTCAATACAGGCAGTAGTGCATGAGAGCGTTTGAGGAAGCCCTTAGAAAGCAGTTCCTGGGAGGCACAAAAAAACAGGAATACAGAGAATGCATATAAACAACAGTGCAGTAATGGCAGAAGACCTTTAATCATTCAGTGTGTCTCTTTAACTTCTAAACTAAGTATTAATGTATGACAGAATTTGCCAGGAAAGACAAAAGGGGATAAGAACAAGCGTATGTGGAAAAGAGAACAGAAGAGGAGAAAAAAAGCATAAAAGAAAGGCTCATAAAATGAAAGAAAAAGAAGTGATTAATTAAGTAGTGGGTTTGAAAATTTGATTGAATTTGGCTTCAGAATCTGGTTTAATTGTGTTGTGGTGCCGTGTGCTGCTACAGTCTGTGCGACAGCTTGACTTTAATGGAGTAGAAATTAAATGATTTAACTGCTCTCCCACTCCCAGAATGGAGAAATCTTTATGGCTCAAAGTGTAAGAGAGGAGGGGATGTGAGAGATTTGTATCTGGGCAAAATAATCTAAACTTGCAAAAGGAAAGACTAATACACTGCTTCTTGAAAGCTGTCTGTACGGCTGATACCTGGATGATGAGTTTGTGGCTGCTGAGAAGCTGCGTGGGTAGCTTCTTCAGCTGAGCAGGGAGCACCAACATGTCCACACAGTGAGGATCCCGACAGAAGGTCCGGCCCTCCAGCTGCTCAATCAGTTCCACCACTGAGAAGCCAGCACTCTTCAGCACACAGTAGACCTCATCAAGGCTGGAGACAGAGGAGAGGATGGCAGTGAAGAGCAGGTTTGTAGCAACCCAAGACAAGAAATGAAGGATTGAGAGAGGAAGGTGAGATAGGGGGAGGAAGAAAGACAATTATCATCGTAGATGATAATTGTGTGTAGAAAAGCTACGTGGCCTTATAATAGACCTGAACACTAAGAGGTGCCATAAAAGTCACTGAGCTACACACACAGCATGCACACACCACTAATCCCAACAGGTGACCTTTACAGTCGCACAGCTTGCTGAGGGTTGCTGCTGATTGAATCTGTCCACAGTGGTAGGATTTACAACTAACTGAATCAGTCTGTTGGGATGTGTGTAGGACACACACACACATCCACACACAGAAGTTTAATTGGATGTCAGCTGAGCACCTGGGCCATAAAACATAAGGCTAAGTTAAAGGTCTGTATGAAGAGACTTGCACACACTCTATATGTGCTTAAGGTGTATGTACAGACTTGAATGTACGGGAGTGAGGTATCCACTCCTGCTTTGGGGCATGTGTGTGAGTTGTGTAAGTTTGAGAGCATTCATCCAACCTGCTGTTCAGCGTGTTGACCCATGCGTAAAGAGGAAGACTGTTCGATCTCTCCTGCTTCATCCTCACAGTGTCTGGCAGGATTAAGTCAATCGACCAGATGTTATGACTGATCCTGTATCGGGCGCGAGAGGCTGCCAGCTTGGTTTTAAACCTACATGCAATGCACAGGTAACACATTGGTAGGGTTTCAGGGTGAGTATTTTTGATTGCATCCAAATACAGGTGTTATTAAACATTCTCCATTGCTTGCAGAGGTGAGGTTGAAATTCAACAAGTCAGAAAAACATTTAAAACATGAATTAAAAATGAAAAAACATTGTTCTTTATTTTGAATTGGGCTACTGTGGGGGTTTTTTTTTATCATAACATATAGCAGTGGCTGCTGCACTTGCCCCAGTTCTGAAAATGATCAGTGATGGTCACCATTACATCTGTCCTATGGTGCCCATCCACAATATTTCTCTCCATAACTATCACTGGTTGCTCTGGGAAAAAAGACATGACATAAGAGTGTCTGGAAATACAAGAAATATGACTCGTGGCCAGACTGTGAGAGTTAATATAAATGTAAACTACAAAGGATAGAAACATTTCTCAAAATTAAAGGTCACTCTCACCACACATATTTCATCGAATGTTGCAGTCATCCCAGTAAAATACAAAAGATCCAAAACTGCTAGAGTTGAAAGTTATACGATCTGCATGTATATCTGATTACCTTTCAATTTTGATGGCAAGTCCAGCTAATTTATAAAAGTTCAATCAATGTTATGAAAGGAAATAGCACATCATTTATGAAGATAGGATGAGACACAAAGGAAGACAAAAGGAAAAAAAATAGGTTGGAAATACACAAAATAATGATACACAAAACACACACGTTTAGAGTTTAAATGATAATACTATATGTTTAAAATAAAAATACTTCCAAATGTGTGTTTTTTTTCCTTTAAAAACTGGTGTAAATCTGTAGATGAGTTATTATTAAAATGTAGTGGATAAATAATCCTGAACTGACCAACCAGAGAATTGAAACCAAATGTTTAAGTAATTAATGAAATAATCTTGATAAATGAGTCTCTCACTCTTTTAATGCCTAGTTTAAATGCCAAACCCAGTTGATATTGGGTGTGGGGGGGGTTTTGTGTGTTTAAAGTTAATTGGTGCCTTCACAGTCACTAAAATAATGTCTTAAAATTAACCAAATTTATTAGAACTGTGATTTTTTTTTTCCTTGCCTGAGAAGATGGTTCTCCACGTCTCTAACTTCCTGTATGATCTCCTCTTCGCTCCCATGTTCCCAGGGGATGAACTGTCTGTCCTGAAGTTCATACAGCATAACAGCTGCAAGGCTTTTCTGATCATCAGGCTACAACATAGCAAAAAAAAAACATAAGGCACAGTAAGTTTGCAGATTTCATTTCAACAAGATAAAATCAAAAAACTGAAATAAAGAAGAATTTCTCATTAAATACCACAACTGGACCACAAACATTTATTTGGTGAATAAAAATTACAATGTCTAGCTGTACATCCCACATAACAAAGGCAACACAGAGTGATATTAGCATATATTAGACTGATTTTGGTTTAATTCAGTTATCTAAAGGGTGGGACAGTTCAGCGATAGCCTCTCTGAATTGCTTTTGACACTGAATTATGTATGAAGTATGAAGAAAATGACACATGAACACAGACAGTAGCTCAAGGATGTCCTGTCATGACCTCATTTGTTCCACTTAATTAAACACAGAAGGAAGTCTGAGTAATGTATCTACCCTCATCCTGACAATTATCTCCATCCCTTCAGCTCTCTTTCTTTCTCTCTCCATCTCTCTCTGTCCTTAAGGGTGGGAGGGCATCAGCCGCATTAGTAGCAGATGGTGTCCCACAGCTTGTAACATCCTCACTACTGGTCTAATGGACCGAGAAGCTAGAACACTACAAGGGTTTATACTGCAGCTAACAAATTAGCCACCACTTATTATTCATTCCAGAGGCTTTTAATTTCACTTATGGAAAGATTGGTTTCAGTGACAGGTTTAAGCACTCAGATTTTCATTCTTGTCTCTGCAGAAAGTTGCACTTGCCCTTTATCAAGGTTAAACCCTCGGGTGTGGGAAAATTCCCAGTTATTAAGTTGCCTAGCAACAACCTGACATGGTGTGAAAGTGCCCTACAGTAAACACATCCATTACATTTAAAAAAAAAGGCTGGTCTGACTTCACTTTGACTTGTTTTCAACTTTCAACATGAGTGTTAATTTGACAATAATGTCAGTATTAATTCTAAGGTCTTGAATGCAAGATAGAAAGTACTTATGAGAACATACCATAAAATGTAACATAACATAAAATACTTTAATTTTCAGATGACAGATGACTTTCAAAACTAAATGAACGTTAAAGAAAGAAAACACTTTCAGTATTGGGATACCATCAGGCTAGTGTTCTGACATCATGTCGACCTGGTCACATTGATATTTACTCACAGAGGGTGGCCTTGTGATCGAATACAGCACAAGCATGTCTTTCTATGTCCTCCTTCTCTCCCACCCCAACCCCCACCTCCACCCAAAACCTCCAGGACCTCCCTGAATCCATGCAGTCTTTTTACTCTCATCCACCTTTTTCTTCCCCCTCTATCAAGGTTGAACTTTATAGATGCCATCGGTGTGAGGGGAAGTGAGAGTGAGTTCTAAGGACTGTCTCATTGTGTCTGGGCTTTATTGTGTCCCTAAAGGGATGCAGAGTAACGACCTGCCACAAACACATAAGGAGTCCCATTCATTTCACCCAGGGTCGTAGCCCACAAGGGCTACAGTGTGATTGTACCATAAGTGTGTGTGATTGTTTGAACCTTACCTGGTCTGAATGTAACTGCCCCCAATGAAGTAGACGACAGCGGGTCTACATTGATTTCTGTTTGTATATTCACAAACTGTTGTTTTGCATTACTCTCCATCTAGCCAAACAAACTATGTCCACGTTTTATTACCATCTTCAACGCCAGAGAAAATCCTCTCCTCCATCCCTTTTCCTGCCAGAGCTTCTTTTATGTGGATTGTTAAAATTTAGTGGAAAACTGCATGCCAATCTTCTCTGGGGATACCCTCTCAGTTAAGTATTCATAGTAGAGCGTTTTTCAGCTAACAGCTGCAGGTGGTTCTAAGACATATGCAGGACTGATACTGGGTAAAATACAACCAGACCCCACCTCTGAAGACAACAACCCCATGGTTGTTAGAGCATTTTGATTTGATCACTAATCAATCCCCATTAATTAATGTTTTGTCTGAGAAATGTAATAATTCAAAAGACATTCTGCTACAGCGAAACTTTTTGAAGTGTTTCCAAAGGCATTGGGAGAGAGAATGTTAAAGACATACTCCATGATTTAATGAGTGCAGTAAATCAGTGTTACACATCAATGACGTTGTTCCTGCCCTCTACACAACAGAAAAAAGACAATATACAGAATCATAGGCAGGTCATGAATATTGGAGTAACCCGTCAAAGGGCTGTGAGTGAGGGGGTACAAGAAACCAGCATGGGGTAAACAAAGCAGTAAACAAAGGAAAAACATGGTAAACCAATAAAGTAATCTTAAGCTATTCTCAGAATCAAAGACCCTTTGATTTTCAGCAGCAAACTCAAAGTAAAAAATGCACCCCTCATGCTTACTTCTCTTAACCTCATGTATTAGAAATAAATTCTCTCTGTTCTCTTACCATGGGCTGTTTAAAGTAAAAGCAGCTGTCAGTCATGATGTCCTCCAGAAATTCTTGATCTGTCCAAAAACAAAGTAAAATAAAGTCAGGTAGAAGGATGGAAATTAGTAAAAAGGATTTCCACTGCAGTAAGTGTCTTGTGTAATATTGGGGCCGTGCTTTATATCGGTGTCTAACTATAATCTGAAATCAGTTCAGACAGTCCAGACTCTTTTATTAGAAGACTGAGAGAGACACACAAGAAATTACATTTGTCAGGTTTCAGGGTTTTAAACTTTTCTTTGAGTTTGAAGAAATATGATCAATCAAATATGTACGCTTGGGTTACGGATTATTTTTCACAGTACTGCTTGACTGTCATGTCATGAAGGCAGCCACTGTCTCTAGCCTAGGGTTCTTTCTCTCTGAAATATACATCAAACACAGACTGATTCCTTCCACTTGCATCTGTCATCAGTGGGCTTGTCAATATAAGGGATCCAGTTTACAATCCAGTTTACGGGTACAGCATTTCTTTATAGCAAAGTGGATGTGATGATTATTACTTTCTGGTTAATTTTCGCTCTTGAAGTACAAATATCACACCCTGCTAACAGATCCCATTCACTGAGACACCATGGATACTGGAAACACAGTGGCTAATCTATCACATCATCAAACCTATGCCAAGATTTGCCCTGAGTGCTAGCCTAATAAACAGCAGGTCGATAACATGTAGTACAGGAGAATCAGCTGACTGCTTCACATCTACACACATCCATATACACCCACAGTAACAGCTAAGTACACAAATAAAGGTTTGCATTCAATACAGCTTATCTGCAATTGAATAAATAAATGTGCACCATTCGCAGCAGTCTAATTCATAGTAGATGCAAGTAAACTGGATTTACAATGGAGGCCACTTGTGCAGGCTTCAAGATAAGCCATGAGGTGATAACCACTCAGTGCATACGGAGCGGACCGGGGAGGAAACACATGATGGTTTTGTCTGTAGAGGTCATACTGCTAAACATCCTATAAATCACATCATACAGGCTGAATAGAAATTTAGAAATCAATTACAGTAGACATCTTAACACGGATTATACTGTGGCTAGGCTTTCCTATGAGACAGAATTTCCTCTTGTCCTGACTCCCAACTCTAGGAGTCAACATGCAGACAGGGTCATGAAACAGCCTACCAACAAATCATGACTGCACTAGCAGGAAAACTGATGTGTGCTTGTGGTCTCCATCCAGGGGTGAAACAATGAGAAGTGACTGATGGAGAAAGTAGTCAAACAAATCCATCTTGAAAGAGTCCAACCTGAATGCAGGCTCCTCTGTGTCTTTAGCCAGGTCTTTGTCTCGCAATGTTTCACATGAATGCACTTAATCGTTAATCATCAGGGGACAGGGTTAGATGGAGGCAACTGATTTGCTGTGGTGACCCCTGAAGGGAAAAGCCAAAAGGAGAAGAAGAAGGAGAAGATCCTCATTAGTCATACAGACGACCAAAAAAAGGTATGAACTATATGTTAAACAACCACCTTTGGACTATATGACAAATCTATAGGGCACATTATATACTGAGCTCATGCACAATTGAGCATTTGCTAAGGTACACTGGCGCCGGCTGCTCTGATCGTAGTCAAGGACAAAAAAGTCAGCATTTCTCTCATGCTTTAAATCTAGCTTAACACAAAGTAGTCCAAAGAGCCTTTCTAGCTGCACACAATGAACACAGCAGCCATAGTCAGTTGACAAGGGCGTCTGGCAGCCTGGTTGGACAGCGTGGAGACTGAGGCAGAAATACTCAGAGGAGAAACTGGTGAAAAGAAAGACGGACTTGGGGAAGGAGAAGAGGAGGAGGGTGTCCCTTACAGCCAGCGACAAGGTCAACTACACTCTACCATAAAAAATACACTCCAAAATGATTTTATATTGCTCGACACCCACTTTTACCTCAAGCACAGAAAACATAAAAAATGAGTCAACAAGAAATTGAGCACTTCCAACAAAAACTGCCTCTAGGTCAGTGTCCAAGCAACGTCTCACACAAAAAGAGAAGAAAAGTACAAGCCAAACAAGCTGAAAAGTTCTAAAGGTGTAAAACACAGACAGAGGTGATGAAAGGAGTGCAAAAACGACTTCACTGCTAACATTTGTGCTCAATGCGGGTTAAATTTTATCTTTGAAATAATAAATCTATACCTGAGTATAAATCATCTCCAACGCTAATTGAACTATATTTTGCTATTTGTAGATCATCACAGCCAGAGATGCTTTCATTTCCTCAGTCAGCGATACAGAGTTTACCGAGCAACTTTTTAGTTTAAAGCAGATAAGAGCTGTAATCACAGGATCAATAGCAGAGCTCATTGGCATTTTGCTCTGCTTGTTTTTGCTGCTGAAGCATTTCTTCCTTCGGTTAACAACTGACCTCAAATCGGATAGGATTGGATCATTCATTCCAAAGAGAGTTCCTGAGCATTTGTGTGTGTGTGTGTGTGTGTGTGTGTGTGTGTGTGTGAGTGTGTGTGTGTGCGTGCGTGCGTGCGTGCGTGCGTGCGTGCGTGCGTGTGTGTGCGTGTGTGTGTGTCACTCACTAGCAAAGTGATAAGCGCACCAAAAGTCAAAAGGCTGTTTGTTTGTTAAAAGAGGAGAATAAATTCAACTTGGTGTCCAAGCTGTGTTACAGGCAGGTCACCCGTATCTCTACAGTAAGATTATGTTTGTTATGTAATGATTATGCACTGAGATAGTTCTATATAAACCATATGTAATGAAGAAAACTCATCTAAATTGAGATACAGGAAAACCCCTACTTCTTTTTTGTCAAGCTATATGAAAAAAATATGTAAATCTAATGTAAAGAACAGAATTGCTGATAATGCTGATAATCCTGCTTGTCAGGGAAGGGGTCACCTGCTCATCACAATCATTAACCATCCACACAATCACTGACACATCAATGACCTGCAAATTAAGGGTTCTTGTTCAAGGACCCATTGGACATGTAGACTACTACAATCAACTCTTAAGTCCAATGACACAACATATATTTGCCTCTTACAATATGCTCTAAAACAAAAGGTACTTCAATGTAACCACAACATTCAGTACATAGGAACTATCACATGCAATTTCCTCCGGGATTATGCAATTTCCTCCGGGAATAATAAAGTATCTATCTATCTATCTATCTATCTATGCTGGGTGGTGGGGGGGGTTGTTTGTTTTACATCCAGCTTCAAAGCGTATATGTCAGCGTTCGTGTGTTCGTCCGTCCGTTAGTTTGTCCACCAAATATCTTCTGTTGCTGATAGAAAGATGAAACAAAAAGCACATGACCTGTACTCAGGCAGCAAAGGGGATGAAAATGAGATGATGACCTTGACCTTCAGAAAACTAGATCAAGGTCAAATTTCAACTTTTGTACACTCAGGAACCAGATAAGAGAAAGACGAGGGAAACATGGCCTGTTTGAGTGAGACCACAGATCAAACCTAGTACTATGATTTTTGACAGTAGGTCAGAGCACTATGCAAGTTGGTCAGGGTAACATTTTGAATTCAGGGGTGTCACGGGATGTTGCAGTCTGTGACTGCCTTGGTACTTGTTTTTGTTGTTGTTGTTGTTGTTTTGAGGTGGGGGGGGTTCCTTAGTAGAACTTGCTCCATGCTCTTGAACAAAGAACCGTGTTTTCAATGTGTGATAGTAAAGTGGAAGAAATCCTGTGATGGTTAGCGTTTACAGGTTCGTTACAGGTTACATTCAAAGAAGAACGGCGTGGGTGAGTGCAATATAACAATAAGATCTTTTTTATTAAGCTTGTCCTCTTTCAGAGGAGGAGGGTTCTGAGGAGGATCTGAGGTTCTCTCTACAATAATCTTCCCTTCCACTAAAGAAATGTTAAATCGATTCCAGCCGTCTGACTGACTGACAGCGGGCTCACCTCCCCTCCCTTACAAAAAAATAGTCATTACACACTATAGTGATTACACAGACCTGTGACTCGGGTCACCCACACCCAACACTTGTCACAGATAACAGATTATGGGCCAAATTGATGCAGCATCACACAGAATTCCCGCTGGTCATTCAAGCTTTTTTTTTTCGTATCTTATTTGCCTTTCATCAATCTATCTACATCCAATTCTACCTGTCAATTAACTTCTCCAGGATTAGCTGTTCTCATTTCCAAAGACTCTTCATTTTCCTGGAATCCAATAAGGCTTACTTGTGACAGAAATTGTATTTTCTTATCTTGCTCTGTTGATGTGTTAATTCCAGGGTCATCAAAAAGATGTGTATGAAGTGTTTGAACCCAATACATATCATACATATACATAAATTTGTCTGCAAATGTGAACATGATTCGATAACGTTGAACTGCAGAAAACTATAGAATATAATTTTAGCATTCTCAGCTACCACCTGTGCTCACATCTTGATGTTTTAGCGTAGGATTTAAAAGCTGATGGCATGTTTGATGGTTAGCTATCCAGGCACAAAATATTTAGAGTTGTTATTGGTAGACTACATTTAAATATTTTGTCATAGATGGTAGTTCAGTTGTATTATTGACTTGATTATTTGACTTTGGATTAAGGCTTGATTGATTTAAAGAACTGTGTTTGACTCAACTGAGTCAAGTGAGGGCCCATTTCATTTTCATTGTTTCCATTATACAGCAGCTGCAGACACAATCTCCATGTAACTTGGTAGTAGGGTGCAGCATGTGCCAAAAAAGACACCATTAGATTTTGGAGCAGTATATATAGCAAGATAGGGAAACAGAATTTCACTCAGAAAGCGAACACTTCAAAACAGTACACACCCACTGAGGCAGAGAACGAGTGAGTGACAGCAGCAACAGCAGAGGAGCATCAGGGAATAACAGTGTCTAGATCCAGAAAATATTTTCAATATTTTCATATCTGACTCAATGCATATCAGGTTATTTGAGTGATTGTTGGAACAGTCAGAAGACTAAGGAATTTGGTGAGTTGTATGTTATATCTGATGGTTTAATTTAATGTCTTCAGTTAGGTAGGCTTGTCTTTGTTTGGTGAGAGAAAATTGAAAGTGCAGAGTTTTATTTTTTGGAGTGGTGAGGAAATTCAGTAAAGAAATATTTCCTTCATGGAGCCTTTATGAATTTGTTCAACTCCCTGGGTCCTCACAAATCTCAGTTGCTTTGGGGACAATACACACCATGTATCAGGAGCCTGCTCAGTGCTCAGCTGATAGTGTGCATGAGGTAGGCTACAGCCATGACAAGTTAACAGTTCAAACACAAACAAGAAAACTTCAGGCATACCTTCAGGCAATTTAGAGAAATCTGAAAAAAAAAAATTGCATATTGGACAGAGGAAGACGCTAGAGTACACAAAGAGAACTCAGGCAGAAGTTCACTCTACTGTTCACAATTCTTTAAGTGGATTTAAACCAACAACCTCCTCCTGTGAAACAGCAGTCCACTGTGCTGAAATCACAAGAACACATCACATGGCATTGACTTGTTGGATTGATGGTAGCTTACTGCAAAGTTTTGATAAATCACTTTACTCTGATGCTCTCCCTCAAAATAGTAGTAGTTAGGGACAGACATAGCTTGAATTGCAAGCTCCCACATTTCGTGCAATGAATCAAATCTCCTTGTCACATCAAATGTAAACTTTCTCCAATAAAGTCCAGAGATATTTTTTTAAAAACGCTCAAATTTTACAACTAAGAAAAAGTGATTTTTTTTAATTGAATAACCTGTTATCTATGTTGGTAACATTATTATTATTATTATTATCATCATCATCTTTACCATAATTGATGAATGATTGCTTAGTTGATATACATAAAGTCTGACTCAAAAATTTAGAAACAACTGGGAAAATAAATCCAAACTGGTCTGTGTCTGGTTTTAAGTCACTTGACTGACAGGAAGGTACGATATAAAAACAGAAGTCCAACAACACCTCCAGACTTAATACTCACATTTCAGTGTATTGAAAGCCAGCTCATAAGCTCTATGTAGCACATCCTTATTTTTGACTTCAGGTAATGGGAGCTTTCTCTCGTTCCCATAATTCACCACCCGAAGAGCAGGAGGCTTGTCCAAGTGATTATTCTGGAAGATGACGGACGCCAGCAGGTAGACCCTGTCTTGAAACCCCTGCTGGTCTTGGCAAGTGGTCTGGAGCTCTGGAGAAATAATAGCGATGTTGCTGTCGGCATAATTCTCCAGACTATTCAGGTCCTGGCCGCTTGAAATTTGTGAGTCAGCCATTTTTGCCTTGCATGTCGATGAGCGATGGTAACGCCTTCCAACAGGCCTTTTCTTATTTTTAACCATCTTCTCATAGATGATTTGTCTCTTGCATCTGAGAACATACCATAGAATCCTTACCATGAGGACATGAAGACACAAATTCCTTACATCGTATACATATTACTCTTGTAAGTTACAGCTCATGGCTCAGAAGTATGTAAGTGCTCGAAAAGCCGGAGTGAGAAAGCACATGACGTGAATGAATTTGCTCCACCTACATGAAATTAAGAAAACAGTTTTCACAATTTAGTTAATTACCTGAGAAAAATGCTTGTATGAGGTATGGTTTTAATTACGATAAATGTCTGTCAGCCAGCAGTCTGTTGTGTTGGGAAATAGAAATTAGTTGCATACAATAAAATGGTTTTTGTCTCATTTCAGAAAATTTAAGCAGTTAAGCATGATCAGTCTGTCACCATGGAGTAGACTCAGAATTTTGGTTTACATGTGTACTTTCTATCTATTCTTCTTTATTTCCATGCATATATAAATACATGCAGACTTGTTGTTTGAATTTTTTTTTATTTCTTTTTAATAAAAAATAATGTCATAACTTTATTGAAATGTGTTCCATATATATTGGGAAAGTTGTTGTTTAGATACGTAAAAAGAAATTATGTGTGTATTATAAATGGCGCAAAAATACTTGTAAACTACTTAAGTGTAACAAAATGCTCTGCAAAAATATGTGTAATCTGCAAATTGTGAGCCACTGACTGCCACTTTCCTATGATACTCTATGTCTTCTTCTTCCCCTCTTAATTACAATGGGGGAACTGAAATCATCCAAAGTGATTACTATGCTCAATTCAGCCTAAAAGTGTATTCAAATGATTTTGAAGAATTTTAGCATATATTTAGCATGTTTTAAATCGATATGGTCCAAGGTGTTATGCTGACAGGTCCAGTAAAATCTTTAGGTAGAACTACCCTTTAAGAAGGCAGTCATATAAAGTAGAATTCATCAGCCAGGTGATGCAGATAGATTATAAATCAGTGCAGACTTTGTGATAATCAAATTAAGATTTAAGAAGAGTCGATGCAATTCTGCTGATGGACACTCCTTTATTTCTATATATCATCCTCCGTCGTTTTAGGCTCATCATTTAAACTTGTTTAAGATTCCCATTCCAGGTCCAAGGAAAGTTGTAACTTTCATCTCTTAAACAATACATGAGAAATAATATTAGCAGATACAGAGAGAAGGTAAAACTGGCAAATCCCTTCTGAGAGTGTTCCTCTTTCAATATCAGATTAATATAAAGATTTCATTACGTGAGAATGTTGATATTTACCTGTGAGGGGGGAGAATAACGGGTCCGCTCCAGGTGGTTGTCTTCACTTTGACTTTCGGTTTACATGAGCGTCTCCCCAGATGTTTACTGCTCCAACACCCTGAGTTCCCCTCTCTGATACTAAACTGTGTTTCAGCTTTGTGATAAAGCTGGTTGTAATTCCACGTTAAACGACACTTTCCATTCCTTTATCAACAGCGTGGAAACCCTTTGGATTCGCGTTCTTCCCATCACCATGGCAACCATCGCGCTAATTCCAAATTCCTCCGTGGATCGTGAATCAGTCTCCTTGACGCTGGACGCCTCAGTTTGTTTGTTTGTTTGTTTGTTTGTTTGCTCTCTCTCTCTCTCTCGCTGTCTCTCTTTCTCTTTCTCTTTCTCTCTCTCGAACATCTTTTGAGGAACACACTTAAATATCTTTATTAGAAGTAATGTCCATAATTTAAGTTAAGATACAAATCAAAATGAGCTGTCATAGTTCATAGTTGCCTTTGACAAAAGTCATGTCGAAATGTTTTGCTGCAATATTCTGAAGTATTTTATGAAATGGTTATTTACAGAGATTTAGTTAAGTCTTACAGTAAATTTAAGTGATGATGGATAATATTTCATCAAAATTATCTTAGCCATTTGCAAATTCCTCTACATTCTCTCCATACATGTCTTTCCACAATCCCTGTCCAAATGACTGTTTCCCACTGTGTTTACTGCCTGCTGGGCTGGAAAGCATTGCAAATAATTTAATATAGCGTAGTCTCACTTATCTGATACATTGTGCTTCAACGCGAAACAAAAACCGAGAATAAACTTTCCATTTGATTTCCACTCAGCAGAGCTGACACTTAGAAACCTACAGTAATGATAGAGTCAACAGGTACACGGCCTGCTGCAGTTGTGTTGACCAACTCATTATCATGTTAATAATTATCAGCCTACTGAGTTATATTATAAAACATATCATCTCTCGACAGAAAACAACCTGAATGAACGTTGTCCTTTCTTCCTCTCATTTGTAAAATTTTGTGTTATTTTGTGACATTGGGGAATTATTCTGTGGTACAAATCTGCTGCACCTCCAGTGCCACATGCAGCTTTGAGGAGCGCCCCTCAGGACGTCGAATGGGAGGAGAGCGCCCTCTGTCGTCTCCTTGAGCTTCTTGGAGAAATAAAAAAAACACAACCCTATTTGTTGTTGGGTTGTTTTGGTTTTTTTGTTGTTGTTTTTGTTTCTTGTTTTTTTATTCTGTACCAGCTATAGAGGGTTATTCTGAAAGTATCAACCTTTTTTGTCTTTTTCTATTTTCCATATTGTTGATAAATCTTATGAAAAAACAAAAGTAATAATAAACTGATCCTATATAACACAATGTGATATCTGTGCTGTGTGAATACATCTATCATAAAATTACAGTATATAATGTATTACTTCATATATTCCTTTATGAAGATTTACTTTGAGCAGATCCCACACACAGCACCCTTTTGTTATTAATACTCACAGGCATATTAAATCTGCAACTGACGACCAAAGAAGCTCAAAGATTGACTAACATAAAACCACAAAGTGTCCAGATGTTTTAAAAAATGACATTTCCTTTCGTATATAAAATTTCATAAGTTAATGTTTAAGATATTAACTTTCATAAGTCACTGACAATATCAATACTTCTAAATCCTGCATTCAGAGACAGTAAATGAGCTTGAGATGTGCTTCAGCAAAGTGTATCATAGTTAATAAGCTTATTTTTTTAATTAAAGGTTAAAATAATCATTAAGAACTATCAGCATCTTCACAATAATCAGTTCAATATCTTACTAAACTATTTAAATGTTAATGCTGGTTCAGTTCTATCCTTCTATCATCTGGTTTTCTAGAAGTGGGGTTGATGAATCTATAGCAGCACATCATATTAATAAAGAGATCATCAGTCAGTCATTTCAGTCATCTTCAGATTACCACCGTTGTATCCGCCGCAGCGGGTCACGGGGAGCTGGAGCCTATCCCAGTGGCATAGGGCGTGAGACGGGGGACACTCCGGGCACGACGCCAGTGCACCACAGAGCCACACACAAAGACAAACAACAACACACACACACACTCACTCCTACAGGCAATTTGGGACCGGCCAATCAACCTGAAGCGCATGCTTTTTGAGGTGGGAGGAAACCGGAGAACCCGGATGTTTTAATGTACAATCTAGTGGAATGTTGCTTTTCAACATCTTCAGTGTAAATAAACAAATGCAATGCCTCTCACTTCTTTGCTATCTTATAATTTTTTATTTATTTTTTAATCATATTTGAAGCAGTTGCATTGACACGTCCTTCTGAAAGTGCACAGACAAACACTACATGGCTGTCTGTCAATCTAGGCACAAGATACACTTTCCATTGTCAGAAAAAAAGACCTGCTCATTGATCCAGCTAATTAAAAGAGATGAGATCCATGAGTCTTGGGGTTTTAGGTGACTTGCTTGCATAAGGTGGGCACATCCCACCCTTCCACGAGGGTCTTCTCTCCCTTTACCCACCATGGATGAGTGGATCTGCAACCTCTGGACTGAACATATCAAGATTTTTGTGCATTTGCACACCAAACCTTTGAGCATCACGGTGATCAAGAGCCACCAGGTGTTGATGACTCCATCATCCATTTGACAAACGAGGTAGATGACAATCTGAGAGGTTTTTCAGAGGTACAAAGTTATCGTGTCATTAGCATTTATTTTCATGGAGTGAACAGACTGTGATGCCTTGCAGGAAAATATATAGTAATGTTACCATAATGTGCATACCTGTGAATGGTAGCACCTGCTTGTGTAGTGAACAATGTGTTTCCTGTTTGATTCGATCTGAACAATGATACCATTTCTATCCCTAACCTGGCAATGGGAACATATACATTTTACTAGCTGCTTAACTATACCTCAAGTACAATATTCACAGTGTTCAGTATAATGTTCACACAAGCGAGCGCACACATTTTTCTGACTTTCTGACTCTCCTAGGTGCAGGGTTTTCCGGACAGGTGGGTGCCCTGGTATGCTTGCTGTATTACATAATTGATGCTACATATTGCCTTTCATCCTCACAGCCTTGGCTGTACTACAAACAAAGCCTACTCATTAAATATTGACTGGATGATTTTGAAGAGAAAAATTATTCAGTGGATCCAGAATATGTGGTGAGGTCATAACTCTCAGCTCCAGGCGTCTGGTTTCAGAGGAGTTCATTTGACATGCGCTGTCTCCACTGATCTTATTTTAAATCAAATGAAATCAAATAAACGGCAGACCTTCCTTATTTTACTCAGTAGTAAGATGATTTAATATGTGAACATGAAACCGGTGTTGATCGGGAAGCCGGTGTTGATGTTGTACAGTTCCAAATGTGCTTTCAATGGAGATTTTAAAAATTAAAAAAGAAATTAAGTTGCGCAAATGCAGTGACTGCTACAAAACAATGATCTGATGATACAACATATCCATAATTACATGCTCTTTTTAACTTTTCATTTCACTGATATTGAAGTCAATATTACAAAGCAGTTGTAACACCACTGCTTGATCCCGGGGCCTTGCCAATAATGAGAATGCTCATGAGGAATACCATGATGAAGAATATCCACATGAAGAATCTGTCCATCACCTTGGCGATCTTCTTCCATTCTGCACCTTTGGCGCATGTGGCCTTCTGCTCCCGGAAACAAGTGGCAATATATTCAATGTTGTGCACTAGCTTGGGGTCCACACCTTGGATGCCACTCCCATAGCTACAGAAAACACAGGGGCCAAAGGTGACACTGGGGCCTCTGGGCGGGGGCTTCTTCACTTCAGGGCAGTAAGGAACCTTCTGGTCATCTTTGTAGCAGTCACCACTTGGTATTTTCCTGTTGCAGTCTTCATATTCCCCTGGACTATAAACAGAGAAGTTGTTCCCTCCTTCTCTAGTGATGTGATGAGGAAGTTTCCCTCTGGACTGGTGTTGTAGCTTGGGGGTCTGAGGTTTGGGATATTTTTTTACCTGCCAGTTTGATTGGGAGATGTGGTTCCCTGCTTTACCATTTGCATGAACATGAGAGCTGAGGCGCTGGTGATGGACGTCATCAGGGGGAAAATTGGAGGGTGAAGAAGTAGAGGAGGACGTAGGGGTGGAGGTACAGTTCTCACCCACCTCATAAACACAAAAAATCTTGGACATGTAGTCAATGATGAGAACTTTTGCCCAGTGGGGGACCGGTTTGGCTTCTGCACCACAAAAGTGGATGTTCATGATGAAAATGGTAAGAGATGTGGAGGCTGTGACCATGGTCATAGTAGCAATATAGTACTTCCCTGTGGGATGCACAGAGACAGAAAGAGACGGAAAAGAGAGGAATTTCTTTTAAAAATTACTTCAAAAAATTCTGGATAAAAACCTAATTAAAAAAAAAACATCATGTCCTGAGCTGTGAAGATGAACAACTGTCTAGTGAATAAAATTGAAAACACTCCCTTCCTTGTGTGCCTTTGTTCACATTGAATTATTAATCTCTGTGTCATCCACAGGAATAGCTTCTATATGAGACTGATGCAGTCTTATTTACTTTACTTTTTTGACTCTGTTCTGGGGTTTTTTAACAATCAGAATGAGGCAATTATGGGGAATGCATTATGTTTCAAGTCCTAAGATGTCACATAAAAATCTATACATGTAAGCTTTAACAAAATACTAAGAGTCTTACCTATCAGAGGAACACTCTCAGATGGAGGCATGCTTTCAGCCACCATCAGCTGGAATACAGTTAGAGCCAGTAGAACCGTCACTCCTAAGGAAGCCTTCTCCCCAGAGTCTGCAGGCAAGTAGAAACCCAGAGGAGCCAAGAAGGAGATGAGGAAGCAGGGGAGGAGGAGGTTGAAGATGTAAAAGGAGGACCGGCGCTGCAGGAGCACCGTGTAGGTGATGTCTGGATAGGGATCGGCGCAACATCCATACATGATGATGTTTTTGGTGGCTGGCATCCCGTGGCATTCCCACTCCACATTCTCCACAAAGTCTGACAGGTCGCCGCTGTCCATGCCCATAATGACATCTACCTGCAATGACAGTTAATGGATAAGAAAACCCAACCACGTCCACCCACACACATTTCCTATAAATACACATATGACCACAGAACAAAACAATATTAAGCAATTGGTGGGGGAAAAAAATCCAGCATGTTCATTTGTGAAAATATTCTGCTTACACTCCCTAATGAGTGTTTGATGCAAACGTTTGTTGGAACTTGTTTTCACGCTCTTACAAAACTAGCTGTTGCAATGCAACCTTCTGAAGGATTTAAATTAGAATGGCTTGGAGTTCCTTTGTAATTTCTAGGTGTACAGGTATCCCTATCTAAAGAGCACTTCCAACAAAATTTTCTGTCCAGGAGGCTCTCCTTCCCTTACATTACAAGAGTCTAAGTATGTCTGATCCCTTTTTAAACTCTGCCTGTCTCATTTACCCCCTAATGTAACCCACACAACCTGGTGAGTATCATTTAACCAAGGATTCATCGAGGTGAAACAGATCATCAACCTGAAAGGACAGAAGACTGAACCAGGCGGTTTTATTCAGCATGAATATGCAGCAAGTGGATGTAGTTGCGTGCGTGCAAACCTGGTTGCCATTGTAGGTCCAGGAACCAAATGTCAGGTTACATTCCTGGCTGTCAAAGGGGAAGTAAGAGACGTCTACCACACAGGAGCTCTTGGTGATGGCAGGAGCATCCCAGGTTATCTCTCCATTGTAGCGCAGTCTAACGTTGGTGTCCATCGGCCCGGAGAAGTCGTCATCGGCTCTGGAGAAGAAGAATACATGACACAGTCCCACCACAGAAGTCCTACTATTGTTCCTCAAATCCTGCATTATGCTATTATTGTAAATGGATTGCATGATCTGGATGTGTATTAGATACTACATTCAACATAATCCAATACATCAATCCTGTGCAATAGTTTGGAATATTAAGCCTTAGGATGTTATCTATCTGTTATGTTTAAGGTACTTTGTTCTGATAAGGAGACAACATTAACTTATTGTTTTTTCATTGCATGTATTATATAGTATTAATGTGGGAAGGTTGTGCTTGTTAACTGAAGAACCTAATTCATCTCTGAGTATGAGTCATCATTGTTAATATCTCCCCACCTGTATATTTGAATAAACTCACTTGAAAACCTTACCGTGTCACATTTTAACTCCACCCACTACCTGTCAATCAACCGCCCAACCAATCACAGCGCATCTGCCAGAAGTAATTACATGAACAATATGGCGTAAGCCATCGGGCAGCGAGGCTTTTTGTTACGGTTACGCCTTTCGTCCACACGACAACGCAGATATCCGGAACGAAAACACTGGCCAAAGTGAAGTTTTTTGAAAACGCACTGTCGTGTGGACGCTGTAACCAAAACTTTTTTCTATCCGGAGGGTGTGTCCCTGTGACAAAAACCGCTGTGACCTTAGTGTTTGACCTGTGTCCTCATGTACACACAGACTGGAGTTAAAACCGGCTATTTTGCGACGTATAACAGCTCCACGTCAAAGATGCATTGATAAACATGCTTGACAGTTGGATATTTGTTCGTCTGTTTCTTTCTTTATGAGCCATAAAGTTTATTTATTTATTTATTCATTCATTCATTCACGTTTTTTGCCAAAGACGCCCTTGACAGTTCTGGGTCAGACCGGGACGCGCTGCCTGCTGGTGGAGGACTCAGTGATGGGTGTACTTTTGGTTTATAGTTCCAATATCTTTGTTTTCAAATGTGTAGTATGAACTCTAATATTATTGTTTTATCATAGAACTTCCACGGGTTCCCGCTGATACATGTATAATTTTACTATCGCAAAGGAACACTTGCAATGTTTGAAAAGTAAAAGGATTATGCTGCAGTAAAAGCGTGTGTGTGTGTGTGTGTGTGTGTGTGTGTGTGTGTGTGTGTGTGTGTGTGTGTGTGTGTGTGTGTGTGTGTGTGTGTGTGTGTGTGTGTGTGTGTGTGTGTGTGTGTGTGTGTGTGTGTGTGTCTTATGGGTATACTTGTTATACAGGACGAGGTCCGGCCTCCACACCAGACTGCTGGGGATGTGGATCACCTCAAGTCCATCATAATCCTCTTTATTCCACTTCAGGTATGCATCATTCCACGTCTGCCTGATCCAAAGGTACGCAATCAGCACCTGGTTCCTTTCATCCTTCATTCACATGGGCAAACACGCACACACACACACACACACACACACACACACACACACACACACACACACACACACACACACACACACACACACATACACACACACACACACACACACGCACACACATTCTCATTTTGGTGTCATTCTCGTTTCTGTTTTTGCTCCTTACTGATCATTAAATGAAAGCTACTGTTCTTATTACCACAGTGCCTGAAATCTAGACCTGTCTGTCAATATCAGGTGAGGGATCTCAGATCTCTGTCTCAGGCTGACAGGAGTGGTTCTGATATCACTGTCAGAGTTTCACTGAAACACTGAGTTAAACAGAGCATAAACTCTTTGGGTAATAAGATCCTACAAGGCACATGCTTATTGTTGTCTGACCCTCACTGGCAGCATGGAACACTGCAGAGACACACACATAGGCAAAAGGCAGAATTCACATTTGGCTGAAACTGTCTTCTGAGTCCAGTCCCACTGCAAACGTTCTGTCCTTTCAACACATCAGCAGACTAACACCTCTAATCACTTCTGACTTTGCAAAAATTAAACCGCAACACCATTGTCTTTTTGTAATAGTCATGTTGGTGGTGGAAGTGTGTGACCTCCGCTAAAATAAGTCATGAGGATCGGAGACTACTTTACTTTGATCAGCCAAGACATGCTGTAGTTTTTTGGTGTAATGAAAAACTAAATACAGGATCCTAAAATCTCAGGTCTTGATTGAAACTCTGCATGCATGAGGGAATAATTACGTCCCACTTCAAAGTGGTGATGTATCGTAATTGTCAGTGTTCATGTGTCTGTGTGTCCGTCCGTTCGTCCATTCGTCCGTTCGTCCAAATATCTTCACAACCGTTGCAGATAGAAAGATGAAACAAAAAACACATTACTTGGGCAGCAAAGGGGATGAAAATGAGATGATGACCTTGACCTTGAAAAAACTAGGTCTAGGTTAAATTTCAGCTTTTGTGCATTCAGGAACCGGATAAGATAGAAAGATGAGGGAGAAGGCCATTATAAGACCGTAGATTAAAGGAAGTGTTTTGATCAATAACAGTGGGTCAGTGCACTAGCTTTTTAATTTTTGACCTATGCAAGTAGGTCAGGGCAAAATTTTGAATTCAGGGGTGTTGCGCGATGTTGTAGTCTGACTGCATTGGTTCTTGTTTGAACTGTAATACTTTTTGCGGTACTTAATTTAACCAAACTGACTCTGCTAAAATAAGGTTTATTTTGAAGTAAGTTCCTACTTAATTTAACAGCACGTTAAGTGCCAGTGACCTAATACCCACCATGTCTTTGATCTGTGAGAGAGTGATTCGCAGGGTGACGTTGAGGGCTTTGTCTGTGTCCTCAACAGGCCGCAGGGCGCTGGAGTAACTCTCCATCAAGTCATTCAGAAGTTTATGGGCGTAATGACCCTCGGCCGATTGTGCAACTGAAGGAAGAGAGACATCAGCCAGGTTTTCATATGATATCGTTTTAAGTACTTATATGTACAATTATGTAAACTGAAACAGTGATGACTATGAAGATCATGGAAGCCTTTTGTTTCATAAAACCTAAAAAAAATGTTTACTGTGTTTCTTGGTTTTCATCCTTGTTTATGGCACAAATTCTAGACATTATATAATAGTTTATCAATATTTGATGTTCTTCTTATGGAAATGATTGTTTCTAAATGAGAAAGCATGCAAGCATTGAAGCGTGATATTTAAATGTCATAAGGGATTTAAATACAAATCTCTTTGATAACATTATTTATTGTGTAAATATTTTGTAAAACAACCTAATTCAAAATTCACAAACATAATTACGGTTTGTTCAAAATGACAGTAGATTCTGAGTAATTGTGCACACAGCATTGTAATAACCATTGATAAAACGTCCTTTCTTCAAAGCACTTTAAAACATCAGCACAGAAGTTTAATTCTATACAAGCAAGAGCATCAGGCTCACCTTCAGGAAGCAGCATCATCAGACAGATTATTATAATCATCTTGAGCATTTCTGCATAATCCCAGGGGGAAAAAACACACTATTTCACTGTAGCCAATGCTCTAATGGTGTGAAGACACAGTCCCCTTATGAATCCACATGCTGCTAGCATTGCACCATTTCATCTGGCCTTCCCCACCATCAGTCCAGCTCTTACTACTTGGCAGGGGACTCAACATGTCTGCTCATTGAGACAGGGAATAAAACTCCGACTATCACATAGCAGCGGCAGACTGAGAGAAACAGGATGCCCAGGAATCATCGCCTCACCACACACTGGGCTATTCACCTGTCAGTCAAATGCCTGTAGAATGGTGGGCTTCCGGCATATGGAAGACGAAAAGCAGGAAAACTAAAACTCAATTATTAAAACACAGCAAGGAAACCCACTCGGTCACGTGGTTTAGATTAATATCCTGACTCATTCTTCCAATCAAAATGATTGTTTTTGCCACATTAAATGGTGCAGCATTTAATGCTACAAGCAACATTGGCAGGATCCTCATACAGAGACTCAAAAAATTTGAAACAAGCATTGTGCAATATTGGAGTTGCATCGATCTCCCGTTTCATGCAAGAACATTGCAAAACAATGTGATGTCATTGTCACCACATTCAAATGAAAACTTGAAAATTTCACAACAAAATTTACATCACTAAGGTCATAAGATTCAACCACCAAGTGTGACTTTGGTTGAGTTAAATCTGTAAGAGTTTTGTTAAAGGAGAGACACTGAAAGTGCAACAAATCCTCTATGAAAACTGTAATAACTTGTAAAAATCAGAATTGCAAACTTCTTCATGGGAGGTAGTGATGCAACATTAGAAGAGCAAATTATATTATTAATCAAATGCAGAATGCAGACATTTAAGGAAATCACTTCAGCTGAGTACCTTAATCTCCAACCAGTAGAATGGCTCAGTGTGCAGCAGGTGCAGGTCTGTGCAGTTAAATGTTATAAATGAGTTCATTTAATAGATTCTAGGTAAATCCTGCTGGTCACCCGTAGCTACCCTCCTGCTTGGCAGCAGCAAGCTGGAATGTATTGCAGCGGTCAGATTAATGCTAATGATTCTGGGTGGGGTCTATCATGACAAACCGTGCTTCTGAGTTGACCATCTGCTGTTGGCTAATTTGAACATTCTGAACAGTTTAGGTGCCCGCGACACAACCTTGCCCGGACTCTAAAAGCCCTTAAAACTAGAATTAATGTAATTGGTCACATGGTGCAAAAGAAATCACCTGAAAGTCAATGTCAAAAAACCAATGCACTTCTGTCAGACATGCAAATCAAGCACATACAATCTGTCCCTCATTTCCTGGGTTTGGTTTTGAACAGTGACCTCTTCATATAGAACACGAATAATGAAGATAACTTTGTAGACATAAAATCATCAGTCATTAGTACTCTACGGGTCACAGTGCCCTTGACGTTTGATCACTATATTCTTAACAATTCATCCATGAGTCCTGGAGGAAATTCCCTCAAAAGCATTTTGAAGAACAGGACAGGAGAACTGATGGTTCATTTTCAATTTTATTTCCTGCAGTTTCAATTTCTGCTGGTCAAGTTAGATTCCCATCTTCATTATCCAAAAAAAAAGTAGCAGAAACACATTCTGGATCTGTATGAAACAGACTAATTGCTATATTGATAATTCTGTTTAACAGACTATGGGCCCGTTTCACATGAGTCATTAATTGATTAAGAGAAAAAGAAATTAATAAGAAATTGAAGAAAACAAAAGTGGTCTACTATTTTATGTTACTGATTGTTTTCCTCCCATTGTTTAACATTCTGGTGCAATACGGTGTGATATTTAGCCTTTAGACTCTGAAATAATTGTAATGTAGCCACAAGAGGAATACCAAATTACTAAATCAAACATGTAAATCAAACCTATGACTTCCATACCGGACCGGTCAAGGCCCCGGGTTAACAACGACCGCCATTGGCGCTGTTGACCTATAGGAATTGGACTACTGTTCGTCGAAGAAAGAGGAGGAAAGTGTGATCGTAGGAAGAGAGAGAAGAGGAACGCCAAGAGTATAGGACTGAGAGTAGGGACGTTGAATGTTGGAACTAGGACAGGAAAAGGTAGAGAGTTGGTTGACATGATGCAGAGGAGGAAGGTAGACATACGGTGTGTCCCGGAGACCAGGTGGAAAGGTACCAAGGCTAGAAGTTAAGGAGCAGGGTTCAAGTTGTTCTATCATGGTGTAGATAGGAAGTGAAATGGAGTAGGAGTTATCTTGAAGGAGGAGTTTGTTAGGAATGTCCTAGAGGTAAAAAAGAGTGTCAGATATATAGATAGATAGATAGAGTGATGAGTCTGAAGCTACAAATAGAAGGCGTCATGTTCAATGTTGTTTGTGGGTATGCTCCACAGGTAGGATATGAGCTGGAAGAGAAGGAGAAATTCTGGTTGGATTTTGATGAAGTAATGAGAGCATACCCAGAAGTGAGAGAGTTGTCACTGGAGCAGACTTCAATGGACATGTTGGTGCAGGAAACAGGTGATGAGGAGGTGATGGGCAGGTTTGGTATCCAGGAGAGGAACGCAGAAGGACAGATGGTGGTTGACATTGCAAAAAGGATGGAAATGGCTATAGTGGATACTTTCTTCCAGAAGAGGCAGGAACATAGGGTGACCTATAAGAGTGGTGGTAGGAGCACACAGGTAGACTACATCTTGTGTAGATGGTGTTATCTGAAGGAGATCAGTGACTGCAAAGTAGTGGTAGGCGAGAGTGTAGCCAAACAGCATGTGGTGTGTAGGATGACTCTGGTGGTGAGGAAGATGAAGAGGGCAAAGGCAGAGCAGACGACAAAGCTGAAAAAGGAAGAGTGTTGTATGACTTTTAGGAAGGATTTAAGACAGGCTCTGGGTGGTCAGGAGGTGCTCCCAGACGACTGGACAACTACAGCTAATGTGATCAGGGAGACAGGTAGGAGAGTACTTGGTGTGTCATCTGGAAGGAAAGTAGATAAGGAGATTTGGTGGTGGAATGAGGTGGTACAGGAGTGTATACAGAGAAAGGGGTTAGCTAAGAAGAAGTGGGACACCAAGAGGACTGAGGAGAGTAGACAGGAGTACAGGGAGATGCAGCGTAAGGTGAAGGTAGAGGTAGCAAAGGCCAAACACAAGGAGCTTATGATGACTTGTATGCTAGGTTGGATAGTAAGGAGGGAGACTGATCTATACAAGTTGGCAAGACAGAGAGGCAGAGATGGGAAGGACGTGCAGCAGGTTAGGGTGATTAAGGATAGGGATGGAAGTCTATTGACAGGTGCCAGTAGTGTGATGGGTGGATGGAAAGAGTACTTTGAAGAGTTGATGAACTCTGAAAATGAGAGAGAACAAAGACTAGAAGAGGTGACTGTTGTGGACCAGGGAGTAGCAAAGATTAGTCAGGATGAAGTGAGGAGGGCATTGAAGAGGATGAAGAGTGGAAATGCAGTCGGTCCTGATGATATACCTGTAGAGGTTTGGAAGTGTCTCGGAGAGGTGGCAGTAGAGTTTGACTGGGTTGTTCAACAGGATCTTAGATAGTGAGAAGATGCCTGAGGAATGTAGTTGAAGTGTGCCCATTTTTAAGAATCAGGGAGACGTGCAGAGTTGTGGCAACTGCAAAGAGTAGTAGGGAAAGAGTAGTGGAAGCTAGACTAAAGGCAGCCCCTTCTTGTTTGCTATGGATGGACAGGCTGACAGAAGAGGTTAGACAGGAATCTCCATGGACTATGTTTGCAGATGACATTGTGATCTGCAATGAGAGCAGGGAACAGGTGGGGGAGAAGCTAGAGAGGTGGAGGTTTGTCCTGGAAAGGAGAGGAATGAAGGTTAGCCGCAGTAAGACAGAGTACACGTGTGTGAATGAGAAGGACCCAAGTGGAAGAGTGAGGTTACAGGGAAAAGAGATCAAGAAGGTGGAGGATTTTAAGTACTTAGGGTCAACAGTCCAGAGCAATGGAGAGTGTGGAAAAGAGGTGAAGAAGCGTGTACAGACCGGATGGAACGGGTGGAGAAAAGTGTCTGGTGTGATGTGTGATAGAAGAGTTCCAGCTAAAATGAAAGGAAAGGTGTACAAAACCGTGGTGAGACCAGCGATGTATTTGGTCTAGAGACAGTGTCACTGATGAAAAGACAGGAGGCAGAGCTGGAGGTAGCAGAGATGAAGATGCTGAGGTTCTCTTTGGGAGTGACCAGGAAGGATAGGCTCAGGAATGAGTACATCAGAGGGACAGCACATGTTAGAGGTTTTGGAGATTAAGTCAGAGAGGCCAGACTGAGATGGTTTGAACATGTCCAGAGGAGATATAGTGAATATATTGGTAGAAGGATGCTGAGTTTTGAACTGCCAGGCAGGAGGCCTAGAGGAAGACCAAAGAGGAGGTTTATGGATGTAATGAAAGAGGACATGAAGATAGTTGGTGTAAGAGAAAAGGATGCAGAAGACAGGTTTAGATGGAGGCAATTGATTCGCTGTGGTGACCCCTGAAGGGAAAAGCCAAAATGAAAAGAAGAAGACTGAAATGATTCTTGTAGATGGTATCTGTCACTGCTCTCCTGTCTTGGATAGCAGGAATCATCCTGAGGTGTTGTAGGCACTGGAAACAGGGTTTCAGTAGGCCTATAGTCATCTCTACCCAGACTCCCGTCCTGCAGTGAACCTAGTGGAAGTTCTGTTGAGTGTCTGAGTCAGAATAAACGGTCAGCAGCCTCGCTTGGTATGGGTAACCCCTGACCCCCAGCAAAAAAAACCCAAACATCTAACTCTCCTGTAATGTAATTCATTAGAGTGGATTAATGGATGGAGACAAGTGAATTATTGTGTTAATATTTAGGTTACTGACCACATTACAGTCTGCTGCTCAGGTAAGATTGATCATACATCCGAGAGTCAGGAACTGACCCAGACCTCCAAATCAGAAATGTAGTCTGCAGCATCACACATGATCTAGACTGATGTTAGTTGTGATGCAGTCTTTAACATGTTCAAACAGCCAATCTACATGTACCATGATGGGAATGTGGATACCATCTATGCAGCCAATTACATTTGGAAATTCTAAAAGAACTTGAAGTTACTAATCCAATTCTGAGGTTGCAGCAAGATGTTATGAAGATAATATAATTTGAAATTCATTTACCCGATTTCTACATCATTCACCTGCAATCCTGTGGAACTCCTCGATTATGACAGAGTTATTTCCAGAGAAATAGAAAAACTGGGGTAAAAGTTTCAAGGTGACCTGACCAGGTTAGCTTCAGAGTCTGTTACTGCAGTAACAAATCAAGAGGTAGGTCAGGGTTACTCCTCTAACTCTGGATTAAGTTACCTCCCTTTGTGAAACCAAAATCCCCAAATTCAGGGTTAACTTACCCAGGTTTTCCACTAAACCTGCTTTGTGGAAAGGGCCCTATAACTCGCTGATTTAATGTTTTTCTTTTATTGTTTGTGTTCACTTCCTAGAGTAGAAAAACTTTTCCAGTTCAGAAGGCTCATACAGCACTGCAAGAATATACCACGAGACAGAATGAATTAATTTACACAGACTTTAATATCTTTATTTACAGATGAATCATTGACAATTATCTGTAGGCATAGTTAAAATTATGCAATATTTTTCAAACATTTTTGAACCAGTTCCGTCTAGGCTTATGACAGCTTGCAACTCATTTTGTTTTCTTGACTTTGATTTTGCTGTTTAAAAACAAGCAGCCAAATCTATTCCAACATGAGGCCAAAACCAAATAAAACATTTTTAAAATGTAGGGTGAGGACAGGTGAGGTAAGCTGTGTCATGGACAGGTGCGTGGGATTGGGCGCTGGTGTTTGCTGCAGGAGTTTTGGATTTGTCACATAGTTGATTAGGGGAGAACGTGGCATGAGAACAAAAGATGGCGGCAGTGAGAAAACCGACTGACACTATGAGCTGGAGTCCAGGACAGGGAATGAGTCTAGTCCTTACAAGACCAGAATTAGTTCAAATACTTCCAAAGAATGAACAAGACCGTAAACCGAAAGGGTCAACAAATTTCAATTTACTGCTCATTTTGGAATAACCACAAATTACACAAAAACATCATTTCTTGTGTATAAGTAAGCAACAAAATTAAAGTTGCAATGCTTGAGGTAAGAAATGCTGTTAAGTTTTGGACTTGACTTATTCCCTGGTTACCTGTAACCAGCCCAAAGT
The DNA here is from genome assembly GCF_040054535.1 of Antennarius striatus. NCBI lineage: Eukaryota > Metazoa > Chordata > Actinopteri > Lophiiformes > Antennariidae > Antennarius > Antennarius striatus. Next base: position 11,952,828 of record NC_090785.1, read on the forward strand.
GTGGAAAAACAACAGCCAAGGATAACGCATTCTGAAATACTTTTACTCTCTTCCACAGCGTAGTTTTAATGGCTGAAAGCAAATGCACTGCATAGGCAAGGATAAGCCGCCGACAGCCACTTCTTAAACTCAGTCAGAAAAGCCGAGACTGGTGGGCGCGGGTGGTCTTAAACGTGGCATTTGCTTCAAATAGGGTGAAAGGTGATTGAACTTGACTGTTGGACAGAATGGAATGTTGAATAAACTTAAGAAACCAGAGGTTAAGAGCTCACAGAGCGATAGGAGTGTGGTACAGCAGAGGTGATGAGCAGGAAAGAGACTCCACATAAGAGGAAATGGGCGGAGACGAAGGGAAGCATGGAGATGAGAAGTCCACTGTGAAACAGAGGGTGCAACGAGGGACAGACACCTTGAGACAATGGGAGTTTGGAGGAGAGAGCATGTCAATGTGTGAGATGGGGCTCAACAGGAACATGACAAGCGTGTCAATATTCAGTTGTTGAGCAGTAGCTCTGTTGCAGTCTCTACGTCCCAGGATTTCGATGACAATGCCACTATTACTGCATTCTAGGAAACACACAAAACACATTCTGTATTAAAAAAAAATCAAAAAACAGTTTTGTAGTGCACAAAGTTTCCACAAGGTCACAAAGCCTTACTTCTTCAAAGCCCATGGAACAGAGTTTGTCTATTTTGTGTCTGTACTCTGGACTGGAGGCAGGAGCGCCTGCATAGACATACGACCAGAGCTTCGCTGTCTGTTTGAACATCTCTGGGTTCTGCTTGTACTGTGTGACAAACAGATGGAGAAACAAAAGGTGTACGTAAAAGTTTTAGCATTCCAGAAGCAGAAGAGAGCACCTATGACCCATCTGGAACACACTTTTACCAGAAACAGAATTCTGTGAAAGTTTAAGGCTTCTGTCAATTCTAACCAACGTTTGGTTGCAATTCATTCACAGCAGGAATAGGCTCCAGCGTAAACCCATGATCTGCATGTCTGAAAAGTGAATAAATACGAGACAATTACGATCTTGTCTTTAACAAGATGGATGAAATGCTATCCTAGTAATATCTTTTTCAGGGTCATTCCTGCTTTGAGGGCTCTACTCTTAAACATCTTTCCATCAGTTTAAAATGTTTAAAGCACCAAACAGCTGCTTACACTTCATTGGTGTTATGTGTTCAGTAGGGGAATAGCTTGACACTTATGCACGATTTCACAACACTTTCATTCAACCTTTAGTAGAATGTGCAGGCAGGTCATCCACACAGCCTTTAATGTTCAGCCATTTGTCAAACCATCCATAAGAATTTGGCACTGCTGACACAGAAGATGATATGTGAGGTTCATATCACAATTTCGCTAAATTCAGGATTGCGGTCTTCCGATCCTAGAAGTTTATTTACACTTTGTTTTTGTCAATAAATAGTTCAATTAAAAAAATAGAAGTGAAATATACCTCCAGTGACTTCATTAATCACATTTCTGTCTCTAAATCAGGAGGAGCAGGAAAAGCCCCTCCCACCATAGTAAAGTTATATTTTGTATTTAGTTTTAGAGAAACCTAACAGACTCGAAAGAGAATTAAATTAGAAGAAAATGACCGTCTGTTATTGTTTCAAATTCCAGTTTTATTTTTTTAAATATTGATGTCACTGCATTTTCGTATTTTTAGCACACTGCTATTATTGTAGTCTGCCTTCATCCCACCCCTAGTGACATTTTCACATTTAACTTCATATATGTTATAACCTTTCATTTAAGAGACTGGCAGAAAACTTTTGTTTCTGTTATGCCTTTTAATTTTAATTCATTACAAATAAGAGAAAATTTTTAAATTTAAAAATATAAAATATTTAAAATACAAATGCTAAATGGTCTTAAATAGCAGAACATACATTTTCATTGTTGCACTGTTGTGTGAAGAAAATTGTGGGGGGAACAAAAAAAACTCAACATTTCTAGAATTCATCTCATCTGCGATGACAAGGAAGACAAAAAGTGTATACACGTTACTCTGCAAAAACAGTAAAACTGCATATCCACAGTATATTTGTAAAACAAAAAACACGAGCACCCTCACCTGATTGGCTACAACTGCATCCTGTGGATCATCTGGTTCTGCGGCTGCAAGTAAAGCTTGTAATGACAGGAGGACTGTCCGAAGTGTCATAGCTGCTGCCCTGAAAGGACATACAGGAAACATTCAAAAAATTTCTATTGCTGGGTGACGTTAACAGAGTTGTTTCCAGTATGACAGGTTATCAGGTTCACTAAATACCTTAAATCTTATAGTGTTTGAACAGGTTTATCACTGTAAATCATGTCAGCTGTAGTTATGGAAGCATAGTATTTATTTTTCTTAGCTGATATACATAATCTGTATTTTCATAGAATCATCAATTTAACGCACAATAAAGGGAAAGAAAGGCTAAGAAATTATGAGCAAAATGGTGAAATATTATAAGTTAATATTTCCTACCTACAATAACTTTCCTTCTTCCAGAAACATGTATTCCAATTTAATGAGATAAATATATACTGACCATTCTTCTTTATGGTTGATTACAAATTAAACAATAATCAGGTTGATTTACCTACTTTTGTTTGCTGTACTTGACTGAATTATAATAACTTCAACTTCAGATCAGTGCATTTTGAATACGATTAACTTGAAGCCATTTGAGAAACGTCTGAGTGATATAAATGTGAAATTATAAATATATAATATGGTCAAATCGATCAAACAGACAACTGTGCAGCAGTAAGTAATTGGGTTTCTTGTTTGTTTTTTTCTAAACTACAAATAAAAACAGTTTCGAAAAGAATTCTATGTAGTTTTATTCTGAATCGAAGTGATGTCTAATGGCCTCATTTATTGAATTACACATTTAACCCTGCAATGAACTGGTGTCTAATCCAGGGTTTATCCTGCCTCTTGCCTATAGCCAGCTGAACTGATCTTCAAGAAGATGAAGGAATAAGTGCATATTTTACAAGCATAAAGGAAATTATTCTAACCGTCAACATCAGCCAGAAATAAAAACAGTGAGCCACCAAAAATGACCTGAAGTGGTTCTGCCATTCTCTTTAGTGCCAATATTGTATCAGGCCTGAACACCTGTCCATCAAGACTGAAAACATGGCATGCAACTATTTTGATCACTGCAGTTAACAACAGCTGTCCATCAAACTGTGAGATGTTTTTCATAATGAATGAAAAAAGTTGAAAGGTATACAGTGTTACTCCACATTCACTCACCACTGGTCTTTGAGAATGTCCAGACATATTGCACCTGTGACTGAGCTAATGTTGGGATGCCAGATCTTTGTGATAAACCGCACCTGAGACAATGATTAAAATCCAGACACAAAAAACAATGAGGATTCAAGGAGTATTGGAAAAGTTTTGGCATCTATATCAAGAAGGACAGGGATATTTTATCAGAAAATATAATGCATGATTATAATGAACCTTTACCTTGGGAGGATTGAAAGGATAAGTCTCTGGAATTTTAATTTCTAGTTGATATCTACCCCCTGGAAGGAATGAGAGGTGTCAGGGTTATTGAAGAACAATGACAGGTCTGTCTGAACATGCAATACGAAACTGGCTGGTATGATCAAACTTGTTCTGGTCCATATTATGTGAGACTATGTAGGATTAACAGCGAGAGTTGGGGCCTTTTTTGAAAAACAAATCACTCACTGACAATCCACAACACTTAAGGAGCTCTTGTGTTCAGATTAGTGTCTAAATGCACCCTTGCCTTCATATGGAGTGTCTGGTGGCCCCGCTATCTCCCCTTTGAGTTCTGTGAAGTTGTCGTCCACCAGCTCCACCTTTATCTGGTTTTTGCTTGTCTGAAGGAGTAAAAAGGGGGGGAAAAAATACATTTAAACTCCAGCAAGCCGAACTAAACTGCTGTCAAACCCCAAACTTGCTTATGCAGCAGAAATCGACACCTCAAGTTGACCTCAACTTGTTGCCCACGTCTTATGTTGCGTCCTGTTATTTAAATACGTCTACATATATGAACCTATGTAGACTTATGTAGACAAACGTGACGGCAAGCAACACGGACATCAGACTCCTACTAACAGAGCTAGCTCGGTTATCATTACAGGCATGGGACTTGAACCTCTACTGTTAACAATACATGCTGTAGGTTTCAGAGACAAAGCCCTGATGGTCAGATACATTGCCTGCTAACAGCTGCTACGCCCTTGGGTTTAACTTCCCCGCAGTGTCGTATTAAAAAACCAGTGCTAGTAAATAAACGTGAGGCTGGTTTCACTCCCGAGCTAAAGCTAGCAGCCTAATCACCGGGGAGCTGACAGCTGAGCCAGGGCGCGTCATTCAGATTAGCCCCGCAGACAAAAAAGAGGAAAGGGGAAGCCAAAACAAAGACACAAGACATGACAACCAACCTCTTCACTTTTGAGCACCTCCTTGAATTCCCGTTTTATCCTCTGAACTGCGATGTTGGCCATGGTTCCCCCGGGTTCCCGTGTGCGGTTGGGGCCTCGCCGCCGTCCGAACTGACTAGCTAGTTTGTTCTGCGTACAGCAGCTCGGCACTTTTTAGATGTAACCTTACAAATAACGGCTGCAACGTTGCTCACCGTGATAGCAGTCAGTACCGAATGTCAACGCGATGTTGAGTTGGGTCAAACTAGCTCAACATGTACCTATCATCTCAATTCTGTTATGGCACGATGGTTGGTAGTACCGAAAACATTTTAATACCAAACTGCATGTAGTCTGGAGGAGAGGAGGTCATGTGATCTGTATTGCCAACCTGACCGGCTTCTCTCATTGGTCGATCCATACGCCATCGTCATTAGTATCAGTATTGGTGTTAGTACTGTATTGTATCTGTATTTGTATTATATAGTCTTTCCCAGTACTAGAGTAACTATTTCTCATTCATTTAATGATTCTAATGAAATCAATGTGTCTCACATACACATTATGCAAATCAAAGATAGAAAAACAGTGGTTTTATATGACTGACGACAGCCAGAGACGAGTTTAAAGTATATTATTATATTCCTATATTCTTATATTACTATATTCCCATATTCCTATATCCTACAGGCAGAGCAATAAACCAGAACAACTCCTTGCTCAAGGGGGTGGATGGGCATCAGGCAGATGTGTTTCATGCTCAGCTGGTAATTTTGCAGCGTCGCAAACGTTGCTGGACAGTACATTTTGTTTGTTTGTCTGTTATTGTTTGTCTTGTTTGTTGGGTTGTCGGAGTTCTTAAACAAAATACGTGTTTTCAGTTGCTCAAAGAGACCATTAGGTGGCATCATTGTCCGATAGAATAGATGACTTTCCACAGAGCAACAGACTTTCCACAGTTGAAGCTGAGATAACATCTTGTTGCACTACTTACATTCATTAAGGGAATATTTTAGTCTAATCGCCACAATAAAAATTTCCATTCAACGACAGTATTATTATGACGCTACAATATTTTCTCCCCAGGTGATGATTAAAGTTTTTGTGTTGGTTAAACCTTCTCCTTTGTGAATACTACGGCTCATATGATAGAATTTCATCTTTTGTAAAAAAAAATTTAGCAACTTAAGTAAATGCAGAAACACAAACAACATAATTGCTTTAACAATTCTTAGTCATTATTCTTAAATTATGCTTTATTATGGTAAAGTGGATACTTCCTTTTCTCTTGTCAACTGCACATATATGAGCGTTATTGGAACAAACAAAATCACATTCACAGTTTGTCACTATATGATGGTGTCACTACAGCCAGCACTATAAATGTCCTAACTCATCCTGTTTCTATTCCTTTACATCCTGTTAACACCATTCCTCTTGTATCTTCTTTGTTTTCTCTTGGTGGTGATGACAAAGATGATAAGTGCTGTCAACATAACAGCTGTTATTAGGAGACAACCTCCAAAGAACAGCATGGCTTTGTCTTTTAACAACCATGTACATGTATAGCAAGGTTCATTTTGCTCAGTAGACCTGCAGGTCTGTGTGGTATTATCCTCAGGGAAACCACCACGACTGATGATCTCTCCATAAGCAGTAGTGGAGGCTTTAGCTTTGGATTGATGGTGGAGTGAGGTGAAGAGGCCAAACTGGGGCACATGTCGATCCTGCAGCCTCCACATGTAGAAGCCCTGCAAGTTGACTCCATCTAATTGATGAGCTGAACACAAATAGATAAAGGAATGAATGTGAAATAAGATTCACCCATCCACTTCCAGCAATATGACTAAACCAGTTTTGCTGTAATTTATTGTTGGAAAAACAGGTGAAAAACAACAGCTATGTGCAAAGAGAAGAAGCTACAGGCCATTAAGGGCAAACTTTGAACACTTCAATGATAAGCCTTATTGCTGAACTGGTTATCTCTCCTCTCCTCTTTTTTATGGCCTTCAGCTTTTTATAGTAGAAAGCAACATGACAATAAAATTTATTTTGCTGGTAGACATGTGCACTCTGTCCAGCTTATGACAGGGTGCCCAGAGAGGAACTGTGGTATTGTATGAGGAAGTCTGGAGTGGCAGAGAAGTATGTTAGACTGGTGCAGGACATGTATGAGGACTGTAAGACAGTGGTGAGGTGTGCTGTAGGTGTGACAGAGGAGTTCAAGATGGAGGTGGGACTGTATCAGGGATCAGCTCTGAGCCCCTTCTTGTTTGCTATGGTGATGGACAGGCTGACAGACGAGGTTAGACAGGAATCTCTATGGACTATGATGTTTGCAGATGAAATTGTGATCTGTAGTGAGAGGAGGAAACAGGTGGAGGAGAAGCCAGGGAGGTGGAGTTTTGTCCTGGAAAGGAGAGGAATGAAGGTTAGCCGCAGTAAGACAGAGTACATGTGTGTGAATGAGAAGGACCCAAGTGGAAGAGTGAGGTTACAGGGAGAAGAGATCAAGAAGGTGGAGGATTTTAAGTACTTAGGCTCAACAGTCCAGAGCAATGGAGAGTGTGGAAAAGAGGTGAAGAAGTGTGTACAGGCAGGATGGAACGGGTGGAGGAAAGTGTCAGGTGTGATGTGTGATAGAAGAGTTTCAGCTAAAATGAAAGGAAAGCTGTACAAAACTGTGGTGAGACCAGCGATGTTGTTTGGTCTAGAGACAGTGTCACTGAGGAAAAGACAGGAGACAGAGCTGGAGGCAGCAGAGATGAAGATGCTGAGGTTCTCTTTGGGAGTGACCAGAAAGGATAGGATCAGGAATGAGTACATCAGAAGGACAGCACATGTTAGAGCTGTTGGAGATAAAGTCAGAGAGGCCAGACTGAGATGGTTTGGACATGTCCAGAGGAGAGATAGTGAATATATTGGTAGAAGGATGCTGAGTTTTGAACTGCCAAGCAGGAGGCCTAGAGGAAGACCAAAGAGGAGGTTTATGGATGTAGTGAGAGAGGACATGAAAATAGTTGGTGTGAGAGAAGAGGATGCAGAAGACAGGGTTAGATGGAGGCAACTTATTCGCTGTGGCGACCCCTGAAGGGAAAATCTGAAAGGAAAAGAAGAAGACATGTGCTCCTGTCTCACAGCCATTAACTCTGAATATTATTTGTACTCACACAACAAACTACGGATCAGTGATGATCATTAAGAATTTACAGACTGAAAGAGATTTAAGATATGAAAATGGATGTCTCACCTTTGAGTGCTTCCTGTAGATAACTCCTGACAAAATGTTGCCTGATTTTATCCTCCAGAGGAGCCTGGTCATCTATACCACTGGCTGTAATAATGATAGGCAGAGCCTCTCCATATCTGTGTTTCAACCAGTTTAGGACTTTCCGCAGGCCCCAGGGTACAAGGGCCTGCCCCAGACCAGACAATGGCCAGGTCGGATCAGAAAGAAGAAGACAACTGTGATCAGGGGGCTGGTTCTTCTGTGAATTCTTCTGTTTGTGGGGATATGGAGAGACCAAACGGGTGGTAAAGTGATTCAGTGCAATAAAACTCAATGCCCCTTTCACCTCCTCCCTCTCAGTCTCAGTGAAGTCAGGTAGAGAGGATCCGTAGATACCCTCTTCTTCAGCTCTGCCCTCCAGGTATGCCTTCATTTCCTTAGGGTAGTCACCCTTGCTGTGCTTCTCATTTGTAGTTCCCAACAATGGGTCTAAGAATCGACCGAGTTCAAACAAAAGGAATCTCTCTGCTGCAGCTATATGCGAGTCAAGGAAGGGGTTTGCTGGTTCAGCCCAGTCAGAGTGTAAAGCCAATGAAACCAGTGCTCTCCACTGACTTGAGAAGTCTCTCTCATATAGCCTCCAGGCTTTTGCATGAGCAAGAAGAAGATTATGAGCTGCCCAATTCTTGTCATTCCCATTGGAATACACATCTACCAGTCTGTTAGGCTCATTGATTGTGATCCAGTATGGCACCCATGCTCCTAGCTGCTGGTAGCACAGTACTGCGTATTCTTGAAAGGCTTCCACTGTGCTGTAGTTGAGCCAGCCACCGGATGCATGCAGTGGCCCAGGCAAACCAATATTTGGAGCTCTGTGTGTAGGGTGGTAGAGTATAACAACAACGTCCACGTTCAGTTTTTTGAGTTCAGTCAAGATACAGCGGTAGTACCTTTTAGAAGCAATAAGAATATATAATTAGGAGTAATATCTGTAAGCAAAAGGAGATGGAAAGCAGATGATTGTGTATTTGTTGACTTTAGAAAACTTCATTGTAATTTGAGGACACATGTGAAAAACAGTCTAATAGTTGTACCTCAATGCCTCAGTGTTAACATTAGAAAGGTCTCCCTCAGGTAAAATCAGTGACCAGTTTAGGGCAAAGCGATAATTAGACGCCCCAGTGGACTCAATCAGGCGAAGATGGTCAAAAATGGCCAAGTAATCAGTGCACTGCGCTCGCCTGGTGAGGACTGTCACCCCTGGGACTGGATGGAATGATCCATCTCCAGTCAGGTTCCAGCTGTACAAATGGGTGTCGGTAAACTGTGGTGAGGAAGGGAAGAAATGCACCTAGAATAACAAAGGAGACAGACAATAGCATCATGGTGAAAAAAGACATTGCTTGTATTGTTGGTGTGAAATGTTTACTAGGATTCTATCTCTTGCCTGTAAAATGGATTCAGAAATACCCCAGTGAAATTTGCAGGGAAAACGGCCTTTGACCTCTCTGGAAGTTTCATCACTAGGGAAACCGTTATCAGCAACAACACGCCTGTAGTACTGAGCAGTGGTTTTCGGGGTCCTGGTTCGATTTGGTAAACTGAAATCAATGTAAAAAAGGCCTCGTCTAACAGTGAAGCCATCGGTCCACTCAAATCCATCCACCAATGACCAGACAGAGTAGCCAAATACCTGGACACCATCTAACTTAATAGCTGCAGAGGAAAACACAACATTAAGAATAGGGGGAAATGTTGTGTTGTTTTTTTACACTCTGTCTTTTATTTGCTTCCTAATTCTTTGCTTACCTTGAAGGGCCTGGTTGAGAAACTTCTTCATTAGGTAAATGGCCACTGTGTCCTCTTTTCCAACACTGGCTTCAGAAAACCAGCCTCCCTCAGCCACTAGCACCATTGGGTCCCCATACTCCAGCTTTATCCAGCCCAGTAGGCGCCTCAGGTCTGGGGTCACAGTTTGCCCATATTGAACAAGGCTTCGGCCAAGGCGGAGGTTGTTAGGGCCAAAGGACAGTGCGAAAAAGTCAGCTGTTTTCTGCACCAAGAGCTTCTCCTCGGGTGAGAATGTGGGCAAGAGGCCTCCATATTTGATTTTTAAAGAGATTGGGTAGTCCCCATTACCAAAGATAGGGTTGGCAAACCAGCCAACAACAGCCTCTATTGACTCCTGGCAAAGGTTAACATTAGCAGTTGTGGCTTGGCCTCTTTGAGGTTCAACCCAATGGGATCCCAAAACTATGGATACTTTTCCCTTCTGACTTGATCGGAAGTGGGTGTTGTAGGTGTGCCATGCTTTGGCATGTGCCTGGAAATCAAAGCGGGTACATTTTTAATGATGAAATACACTGTAGTGCATAATAGTAATGAGGCATCTTTCACAGAGGGCATTTTGATGAAGAACAGGCACCCATTCATTCATTTCCTGACACAGACACGCACAGAGACATACACTCGCATACACACACACACACACACACACACACACATTATTATTTTAATCATTGAAAACTTTTGTAAGAGCAACGATTGATTAACAAATATCAGTTGTTGCTTTACCTCAGTTTGAGCAAGAAGATAAAGATCAAAACAACAGGAGGACATCTTCTGAACAGAGGTGATTGTGTAATCACACAATTGCACACCACAAAATTACTATATAATCATACTATTTGTGCTGTGTTGTACACATGTACGGATGTAACCATATTATCCATGGTAAACTACACAGTGATTTTTAATGAGGCGTATCTCAATGACTTCCTCTCATAGACTGTTTCTCTTTAGCATAAATGTGCTGATGTGGCGGACTTTGACCTCTATTTCTTTACACAGTCTCTTTAAGTGTTCCATTTACTTATCATAACCCTGTCAAAATAAAATATGATCCACTTGTCATTGAAGAGATAAAATGAAAAGTGAGAAGTACAGCTTGGCAGAGCTGCCGCTGTTCAATGCCACAAGGCAGAAAATCAATCTTTACACCGTTTATTGATGTCTTTGATTGCAACAAAACATCAGGAGGAACCAATGCAGTCTGGGTTTGTTTCACCGTTGTGTGTACTTAAAATCATATGGAGGATACAGACACTAAATAAACCGATACTGTCGCTAAAAGTCCAAAGTATCTTCAGCGAAATTCCCGCTATGCTGACATTTACATTTACAGCCCATTATGTACAGCATGCAGCATTATTACAAACCATACTTCAGGCCCTGACAGATTTATCAATTGACCCTGTCGGACTTACCTTGATTAGATTGTGGGCCACAATGAGAGAGCCAGCAGGACCCCCTGTCTCTCCAGGAGCATGCCCACCTGTACCATACCCTTGTACTGCCACTAGGTATGGATTATGCATTGTGAGCCAGTATCTAACATGTTTCCCAAATGTGTGGAAACAAAATTTACTATACTCCTCAAACAGCCCCACCAGTGTTTCATTTTTCCAGCCTCCATGTTGCTCCTGCAGGGTTTGTGGCACGTCCCAGTGATGGAGAGTTACTATTGGCTCAATTTTCTTTTCCAGAAGTCTCTGTATGAGACGACTGTAGTGTGCCACAGCAGCTGTATTGGCTGGACTTCTTGCATTTCCATCAGGAAAGATTCTGGGCCACGAAAGAGAAAAAGAGTATGATCTTACACCAAGATACTCCAGTGCCTGAACATCTTCTTCCCAGCGAGTGTAGCTGTCACTCGTCACATCTGCAGTCTCCACAGCCAAATTAGTACTGATAGTGGAGTGGGTGAAATGGTCCCAGATGGATGGACCTTTCCCCTCCTGATTCCAGGCTCCTTCTGTCTGGAAGGCAGATGTCCCTGAACCCCAAAGGAAATCTGAGGGGAAGCTGTCATGAAGAAAAGACTGGACTCTGGCAATTGGGTCCAACTTAGGCTGTTGCCAAATCTTCCTGCCTTCCCCAAGAGAACAGGCTGTCTTTTTCCAACCACATACCAACAACAGAAATAAGACGCAATGACATGTAGGAGGTAAAAGATGGTTCAGCATAGTGAAGCAGTCTACCTTGTTTCAGAAATCCAGTTGAAGGGGATAGCTGCTATCAGTCAGAGAAATAGCTTTGTTCATTATCATAAATCCTCCTGAGATCAGTGATGCTGGGAGCAAGAACAAGAATGATCCCGTTTAGGAGAAAGTGACATCTGAAGTGTTGAGGTGCTGCAGTATCAAAGTGACAACCTGGTCAGACTTCCCTATCTCTCTCTACTTATGCTCCTGTTCTGCCCCTCCCCACAATGTTCACACATAGGAAGGTTGACTCATATCCACACTTTCTTGTATCACTAAGCCTTTTGAGTTTCCCTGTATTGTTTTTCATGATAATTCTAAAAACGTTCTGTCGTCCTACAATCAGCCTTTATAGTAGATCAGCTTTAAAAGAGGGAATGAACACTTCAGAAGACATTACTGACACACAAGGGAATACTCCTGTGTCAATAATTAGCTTGTACTCTGATCTCACCTTCATGACTAAGAAGCGGTTCTCACTGTTTGTCTGTTTTCAACACACATAATAAAATTTTACTCTTAAATTGTGTTTTTGTGTGGTGAAAAACATGTGCTTGAATTGAATTTCATTCTTCTTATGTAAAATTATATTTACATGCATTGAGAAAGAAGCGATGGTGTACATCATAAAATTTATTGAAAAAAAAAAAGACCACAAGTTACAAAGCACCTCTATAGTGATATTCCAAGACTTGCTGTAACCATAACGAAATGATAGGAGATACATGACCTTATTCAATTAAGGTCATTTGCTGTCAGTCACAGACCCAATGAACCAGTAGCACTACTAGCATAAATGAAACAATGCAGTTTTGTGTGTGTGTGTGTGCGTGTGCGTGTGTGTGTGTGTGGTTATATTTGATAAAGCCTCCACATGATGATATAACAGGTCAAAGCCTATCAAAAAGACTGTTTCTCAATTCTCCTTTATTAAAGGTTGTGTCAATAGCTGTTCATACTTAGAAGTGCAGTTGCCCAGGATACACTCGGCCTCAAGGCATTAGTGAGAGTTAAGTTAATTGATTTGGGAAATGGTCATCTACCACCCTGACTGACCTCAGTGTGGGGCCCATGATACCACAGAAGAGATGACATTGACAATTTGTGAAATTTAATCAAAAGTTTTTTTCTCAATGTTGAATGGAGGATCAACATCTTTAGTCCACCCAATAAGGGAATAAAACAATAATACATTAAAAAGATTTATTAGAATAAATTAAGAATCAATTTAACCATGGTTGTTACTTTGTGCGTGAAGTATCCCACCATAAAGATAGAAAAAATAAACAAAGCCTGTTTCAATACAGCTGTAATCAAAGGGAAGTAAAAAGAGGATGTAATGGTAATGGTTGAATTACCCTCAAACCCATTATCATTTTTGTTTGTAACACAGGGAGACGTTGTATAAAAATTGGAGAAAAGCAGATGCATATAGATAATTTATGAGCTATTGCCTTTTTTTATCAATACTTTTTGTTTGTTCTTGTATTTATAACAGGGTTTTTTTTAAAATACTGTATTAAGTCGTGTAAAAACTATGTCTTCTTCTTTTCCTTTCGGCCTCCATCTAACCCCGTCTTCTGCATCGTCTTCTCTCACACCAACTACCTTCATGTTTTGTACAGCTTTCCTTTCATTTTAGCTGAAACTCTTCTATCACACATCACACCTGACACTTTTCTCCACCCGTTCCATCCGGTCTGTACACGCTTCTTCACCTCTTTTCCACACTCTCCATTGCTCTGGACTGTTGACCCCGAGTACTTAAAATCCTCCACCTTCTTGATCTCTTCTCCCTGTAACCTCACTCTTCCACTTGGGTCCCTCTCATTCACACACATGTACTCTGTCTTACTGCGGCTAACCTTCATTCCTCCTCCACCTGTTCCCTGCTCTGTTCCCACTCACTGCATATTCAGAGAAAAAATGTTTTAAGGGAAATTATCAAAATAAAAACATCCTGTTATTTCTTTACTTAAAGGCTTTTATTAAAAAGCACCAACAGTAGTAAATTATTACAGCTCCTACAGCTGAATAAACACACGAAAGGAACTAAACTTATGACAACATAGATACAATTAGAAAATGCAGGAGTTGCACAACACACACTTGGTTGAGGGGATGAAAAGTAGGGTCACAAGTGGACAACACAACAATGCAGCTGGTAGAGAAGCACAGCACAACTTGTCCTGGTTACACTCGTGATGGTTGATTCAGTTCCACATGTGCCAATGGAGAAGCCCCACCAGTCAGTAACAGTTGTTATAAACTTGTGCCAGAAATATCAGCGAAGAAAAGGTTTATGAGTCAGGTGTCATGGGAGAGACTGGATGATGATGATTTTCTCGTTGATGCAAAAACGGTGAAGTACACTTAACAAGTTCTCTCCACAGCGCGATACCTGCCTCTCCATGGCCAATCGGAAATCTTCTTTCACTCCTTTGGTAATTCCACGGGTGACTGTATGATGTCTGGAAAACAAAAGACAGGATAAAAAAATATATATGTGGTCAAACATCACAACACATAAACAGAAAGACAGATGATCTACACAGTTGAAACAAAATGATATCAGCAGCATGTTACAGTTTCGTTGCATCCATAAATCAGCCAATCAAGAGTACACAAAAAAAGTTTTATCACAATCAAAAACCACATTAAACATGTCCACAAATGAAATGAGATCAAGTGTTATGAACGGGCAAAAAACTAAGTTGATTACACAAGACCTACATCATTCTCAAATAACAACAACAGTGATGGCCACATAAAGACGAGCAATGGCTCAAAGAAACAAACGCCAACATGAAATCAAATAACGGCCGACTCTTGATGTAAAATGACAGGCCCAAATCAAAACTGGGGAATGACAAGCCTTGACGCTGGGAATGAACAAAGGGTGATTGGTGTGGGGGACAGATGGGGCTGTGGGAGGAGGGGCCTGGGGTACCTGTCCATCGTCTGCACCCCTTGTAGCAGAAGGGTATTTAACTCCACCCCCAGGGCGGGACTAGGGTTCCTGAGGGACAGCAACATTCAACAACTCTCAGTCAGTGAGGGTGCATTCAAGTGTCTTAACTTCTACAGCCTGAAGGAGTTTGATAGAAGTGTTATTTTAACTGCGAACCCTTCTTTTTCTTATGCCAGCTCCATTAACAGCATTTGTAGTTCAAAGTATCCTTTTTTCCCACAGGCCATGTCAACAGATCATTCAATAGCACTGTTCTCTTTGAAAACAGCCACAGAACGGGAGTGTGCAAAGTGACGATGCCAACTGAAAAGATTTTGAAACCGAGTTGCTTACTTGATCAGCATTCCCTGATTAGGCAGCAGCTCCAGTTGAATCCTCCCCCCGTCTGGAGTGCGCAGGTACGCAAACTCCTCCAGCATGTCAATGTCTGAGTACAAAATCATGAACTTATGGAAATCAACATCCATAAATGCAAAATACCATCAAGTAATTGGTTCTCATATCATATTTGCCAAACCATCTGGAAAAGCTGAATGTGTTTGCATATAGTAAAAAAGGATACTGGTGACATAGTTGAAGAAATTCTCATACTGGAAACTGCCTTGTTGACAGATTTTATCAACTGCCTTTAAGAACAGCATCTCACCCTGTGGCCAGTCGAGCTGCAAAAGCACCACCACATGACCGAGTGACAGGTCATCTCGACTGTCTGTGAAAGCACGGAGCTGAATGGACAGAATGGAAAACAGAAAAAGGGTAATGCAGACCTGGCAATCTGAGAAAAACATCATGAGCAGCAAAGTACTGTAACGGCAATGCTGAGTTTACATTCACGTACGGACACACACACACACACACACACACACACACACACACACACACACACACACACACACACACACACACACACACACACACACACACACACACACACACACACACACACACACACACACACACACACACACCCACACAGTAAGTTCAGAAGTAGTTATTTCTGTGACAGGTGTACTAGAGTTATTCATAAAGTCACATTCAACTCCTCTCATTACATTCCAATAACACTTGAAAATCAAATATAATATATAATAGTCATATTCAGCCATTTGTGACACAAAGACAATACAGGTGAATGATTTTGTAGATTTAAATGGATGGTGATTAAGCAAGTTATCTTAAAAATCCCATAACAATAGACTGAGTATTTCATTTAGCATTTTTCATCACTTGTTAGACCTGGCGTGAAGTCAATTCACAATTTCAGCTGTCGGCATCCACCCAAATTCATTTTTGTGTGCAAATAATTTAAAAGCTCTGAATTTCTTGTGCAATCAGTCAAAGAAGTTGAACAAGAGTAACAAGATATCCAAACTCAAAACTCTTCCTCTTCTGTGGCTTATTGGCTGGTTAAACACTACTGCTGTTTAGACAGTACCACTGCACAGACATAACTAGAGTCATGGGCATCACCGGCTTTCTGAATAATTTAGAGTGACAAGTTGGAACAGTGCACTTTGCTGTCAAAATATGCAGCTCATACACAAAATGAGCACATTAGCAGGTCAGGAATGTCAGATTTAATACCAATGTTTCATGCATTTACATAAAAATAAGTTTCATTACCTTGAAACAAGCCAGCATCAGCTGGAGACAGAAAGGTAACACAGCTTTGCTGGTGCATGGAAACAATCTCAGGTCATTACCTGAAGAGAACAAAAATAAAACACTCAATAAATATGTAACAATAAACTTTTTCTTTTCCTCTGTCAAGAACACATTGAATCGTTTAATTTCCAATGATAACAGCTAAGGTAATCTTCCTTTGCCAGTACTTTGAATATATGAGGCCTGCAAATTTATGACTGTTGACTTAATATAAAGCTCTTTTGCACAGAGTACAAAAGTTTTATCAGATGAGTTCAGTTTCGTATAACAAATTAAAAGCTGTTCATAGGTCAGAATCTGTGGCTGAACATTGTTTTCCAAAAACATCAGATGACTTTACCTTTCCTTATTTTTGTAGTGACTTTACCAAAATCTTCTGTGGTCTTTGTTACTGGATGTGTTGGGGGAACAATCCCACTGACCACATCAAGCAACTTCTCACAGGCCAGCTGATGAAAGAATACAAGACAATTTACACAACCCAAATTTCATTATAATTATTCTTCAATTTTGCTGTCTTCTGTAGTTTTAGGTGTCATGTCAAATAATGATGCATAATAGCATGTATGTTTAATATCTGATATGGTATATAAATATCACAAATGTGGAAGTTCTACGCCTCTATGATTTTGTGTGCGTGTGTGTGTGTACCCTGTACTCTCCCAGTGCATAGTGACAGGAAGCCTGTTGGATGAGGGCCCTGTGGTGCTCCAGACTGACTTGACCTGAGGCGCTCTGCTGCCCAGGCTGGGGCTGCTGCACTGAAGCCATCTGGTGCAGGCTGGAGAGGGCCTTATGATACTGTCCCTACAGACACACAAACAAACACACACACTTCGTCAGAACATGGAAACATTTAACATTACGAAATATCTATGTTTCATAACCACCATTCCCCAAATTTTAATATATGTATAAAAATAATTACAGTATATTTATTTTTATATATAGTATATACATAAATTATATGTATGCATAAATGATATGTTATGTAAACAATGATAAAGTATGAAAATAAACACAAAAGTCAAGAGCACACATGTTATGTCTTTACTTCACAAAAGAGAAGATCTGGTCTCATGATGTTGTATCCATCCGCCAACTAGCAGCGGTGTCCCGCAGCCCGGCTTGTGTCTTGGCTTATGCTCGTATTTCTAACAAAAATATGGACAGAGCGACAGCTCGTATCTCAAATAACGTATGTCGGACAGCTCATATCTTGAGGTACTACGATATGTGCACTGCAGGCCAAAAAAAAGTCACCCCCTGGATTAAACTAAGCAAATAGATACAAGCCTCCTATTGGATTACTACTGAATGGGTGTTTATCTTTCAGCTGGCAACGTGTTATTTAACTCAATTGGTGCAATGAGTTGCTTCTCACAACCTTGTAGAAAGACATGGAAAAGATGTTAGTCTGTTTGAGAAGGGTCAAGTCATTGGCATGCATTGAGCAGAGAAAACATCTAAGGAGACCGCAGAAACTACTAAAATTGTCTTAAGAACTGTCCAATGCATTATTAAAAACTGGAAGGATTGTGGAGACCCCTAATCTTCAAGGAAGAAATGTGTCAGGAAAAAATTCTATGTCAATTTAGTAGATTTCATTTGATTAAATCCAGTATGAAACAAGGCAGTCAGAGATTGCAACACCTGAATTCAAAACTTTACCCTGACCCACACATTTTTGTGCCTCTGGCTTCTTGAAGATGTAGCTTTTTGTTTTGTGGTTAGATCTCATCAGATTTCAGAGATGTGTACCTAAAAAGGTATAAAAGTGAAAATTCGACCTTGACCTAGTTTTTCAAGGTGATTTACTTTTCATCCCCTTGCCTCCCTGAATATAACGCCTTTTCTTTCGTCTTTCTGTCTTATCCGGTTCCTGAGATATGTGCAAAAAATTGTACTAAAGTTGAAATTTGACCTTGACCTACTTTTCTCATGATCAAGGTCATTTTCCTCCCCTTTGCTGCCTGAGTAATGTGCTTTTTTTCATCTTTCTATCTGCAACGGTTGTGAAGATATTTGGTGGACGGATGGATGAACACACAAACACTGACAATTACAATACAGTACATCACCGCTTCGCGGGATGTAATTACCAAACACAAGAAGAAACACAAACCAGGGATATAAACATTGTGTATGACTTGCCTGGTATATGATCATATCAGTGAGGAATATTCTGAACCACAGCCAGCTGTCTGTCTTCCAAGATGCACAGATCTTCTTGAACTCTGTTTTTAAATTGAAATGATTAAAACTCTTCCCAAATCTCTCTATAATCAGAATTAAAGAAATCTTCATGAAACTTGAATTCGAAAGCTCAGATGTTGTGCTTAATAGTTTATGATACTGTTACAGAGTGCCAGGTCCCTATGTATGGGCAGATGAGTCATTTACCACTTTCCAGGCCGTCGTGGGAGTGGAGAAGATCCCAGCATTCCCTCGCTGTGCGGAAGCTGTCCATAGTCTCTGACCAGTTGGGCATCTCCGTTTTGTTTACTAAAATATGGCGACCTCGACCTTTTCCCAAACCTTCTTCATCATCTGAGCTCTACAATGACACATACATTAACAACAATTAAAATACATATATAATACCAACACATATCCTAAAACTAGACAGCAAAGACAACAATCATGTACAGGAACAGTGATTAATCAGTCTTTCTCAAGTTTCATACAATTCAACTAAAAATATCGAAATGATTTCTGATCTGTCCTCACCATTGTTTTCTCTCTCCCATCTGCCAGTTTGCGTTTTTTATGTGTGTGTTTCACTACTCCTCTTTCAACCTCCACATCATTATACACACAACTCAAATCCTCGACAAGGATCCAAGGCCCCGAACTTAAGGCATTCACGCCTGTCAAGCATATATACAAGTTTTATTATGAAATGATTCAAATAAAATATGACATAGTGAAAAACCTGATGCAAAATTAACAGAGAATTTTGTGTTCTTCAGAGAGGTAGAGGTTGACCTTGAAACAGTGCAGGCTGTACAGCTGCAACATATAAGAAGGCACTGCGGAACAGCACAAGTGCAGCATAGATCACAATTTGACTACAGCAACGGGATCTTGTGTCTCCTTCTAGACCGGGCAGGTAGCAACACAGCTCCTTCACTCTCTGCAGCATGTCCACATAAGTCCTAGAAGAGGCGCACACACACAAATAAAGCCACACACCTTCTTAAAAGCACTTATACTCACCTTCAAACAACACTGCTACACATGTCCCTGTGTGCATAACATGTAAGTATTGAGAGGAATATCAGTCATTTCACTTCGATTTTGTGTACGATGGACTTGAATTTTGAGATATTTGACACTGAAATTGTTTAGTTAATTATTCAGTTGTTAATGAATGTGTGTATTATTAATATTCTATGTTTATTGCTAACTCTTATATTACAAAAATGTTATACATGCATTACTAGGAAACTTGCCTGGCTTGACTGAAAAGGGAATTTATGGCAGTCTTGTCATATTAGTTACATTAATTTCAGACAGTAATATTCAACAAAAATTTATTAGGTGTGCCCATTAAGACCTGTCCGTAAAAAAAACATGCGTGAAAAACATTGCAGGCCGATTGATAAGCAGAACTTTGAGACTACCTCTGTCCCTTGTCTCCCTGCCACTCGCAGCGTACTCCAACGACTGAGAGGATTTCCAACAACCTCTCCCAAGGTTCTGCAACCAGTGATGATTTTTCTGACAAGCCATCAATCACATATCGCTGGGATCCACGGGATGAACTCGGTGACTTTAATGACCCACTTTCTTGAGAGCCTGAGTCAAAGAACAAAAACAATAGATATGAAATGTCAGGCAGGCAGGGAAAATATGTACAGGTGTAGGGGCATAAACCTTCCTGCACAACAACCAATGCTTGAATTTAAAACAATCCCATTGGTTTAGCACTTATAGAAATTTACAATATAGCATCAACCAGTACAACTTTACCCTGTTTCTGTACATCAGGTGAGGGTCCACGGGTAACATAGCCAATGTAGAATTCAGCTGCTTTCAACATGTACTTCTGCATCAGACTGGCTGGCAAGCGCATGTCCATATTTTTTATGACCAAAGGAAGAACATCACACACTGTAATAATAAAAAAAAATACTAAGTGTGAAAGGGATAGCACAGAGTAAGTGGGCTTTTCAACTGAATAGAGTGTAAGTTTCACTTACCAAAAAGTTTTCTAAAGCAGTTAACAGGAGTCTCAACATTCTCTGATGCCTCTGCCTCCAATAATGTTTCTCCTAGACTGATCTGAACATTAAGTAAAATGTTATATATGACTAATTAGTTCTAATTATACTAGGGTAAAATGTCAATTTATACATTATTACTACATACCCCATGTTGGACCACTGACTCTGGAAAACGCTTGAGAAGAAGGAGCAGCATCTCTGCTTTCTCCAAAGTGTTGAAACACTGCTCTGTGGCTTTCAATAGCATCTCACATTGGACACGACCAGGTAAAGTCTCAAACAGCCCTTTGTAGATATTCATATAGTAAAGATCAATTTAAATGTAAAAAATGTAACATTTCATGGTGGGAAAGAAGTGGCAATGTATGCTCAAGTATGATGCTCAAGTAACTCACTGATCAGTATGTTAGCAAGGCAGATGAAGTTCTTACCTCGTAGAAACTGTGCATGTTTGTCCTGAGAGTCGCTTCGCAGCACAGCCGTGATGACACTTATCTCCCGCCAAACAACGGGCTGATCTGGAAAGTTTATAAACCTGAACGACAGAGGAATATGCGCCAAGTATGAACTCAGGAGACTCAGTAAGGCATGTGACAGTGAAACCACAATCAGAACAATTAGTGCACTTGAACTCACATGTCATACAGGAGTCTCCCTGCCGAAGCAGTCCTTTCTGCGTTGCGTTCAATGATGTACATTTCATACTGTAAAAACATGTTGACCATATTACACAAGTTTTAAACATGAGGTGAATGTCAAACAGATTAATATCAAGGAGCTCAGTTACGTCTTGATGTTACCTGTATGTTGAAATCTGCAGGGTAAAGGGTTCTGGCAGTTATGAGCCAAGCTTTGGCTGCACAGGGATCATCAGAGACCAGTTCCCGGGCCCGTTTCACCAAAAATTCGCAGTCTTTTTGTGCTGACATTTTGCTTGAATTGATATTTCGTTGCCGATGGAGACAAACAAATCCGCAAACCGCTCTATTTTAATGTATACGCGTCTCTTTTAAGCATAGGTGGATAAATTTGAATTGAAAGTTGTTACTAACATTGATATTAAGCTAAAGCCAACCTTTGTATCTGAATTGTTGTAATATTGCTAGCAACACACAGCTAACTAGCATTACCTATGAGACTTTGAATTGACATTTTTGGTAGAGTAGTTCTCCAAACGATATTGTATTATTGAATGTTCTTATTTAAACACAGAGACACATCTTGAGAAAACGCGAACATACTGTTTAAACCAGTCTTCGGCAAAAGTCGGATAACCCTTTATTTACCTTCACGTTCTCGACAACGATTCACGTCACTGTCGTGAAAATGACCCTACTTCCTTCTTTACGACAAGTGTTCAAAAGGTCAAATGATCGTACCAAAACAAGGCGAAAATTATTTGTTTCTAGGTATTTCTAAGCGATGAAGTATAGCGACGTTTCGCCAACCCACTCTTACTACCCATACTTACTCCATATTGTTAAATTTGCAATAAGCCCGTTTACAGTCAGCTGCAGGCCCGTCCCTTACACGGACTTTTCCGTTACTGCGCCTGCGTCTAAAATGAATTTCTGCTGTCATCCCCGTCCGCCACTGGCGCTGGCCGGGAATTCACGACACGACCTACAGTTGTGCCCTGATCACTCCGTCAATAACTACTGCTAAAGGACAGCAACTAGTGTGCACTACAGGTAACGACTATTTTATAAGCGTTGCGGCTGCTTGACCAAAACTACGAGGCACTCTTTTGCTCCCTGATTTTTAGTTCCTGCAAATGAAGCTTACAACCGTTTGTCAATCCCCGCTTCTCCTTTTTGGCTATAATAGTGTTAGCCATTTAGCATGTTATGTATTTAACTTGTTTTGATGAAAAATGCCATGACTTGGTGTCATGCTCGTTTGAACCTTTTCTTTTACAATGAAAACAACGCTGACGAACTTTTGCTAATATAGCTTCGCAGGCCAAACAACTAGCACTATTGAGATAGCTAAAGAAGCTAACCACACTTGCATTTCGATGTCAGGGTATGCTAGCCCATGGGCGTTTTGTTGAGCTAATAACTTTAGCTAGCTCTGCGTTACGACCATAAACGTGTTTTGTGTCTGAGTGTTACACTGATGTTTATGTTTGTGTCAGCCGTCGCATTAATTGTGTGGCAGGAAAACCGAGTATGACACCACAATATAATATCATAGGAAGTACTGTAAGGAAAATCTACATTATATAGAAGGGTTGTTAACTATCAATCAAATCCATTGATTTAGTAATAGTATCATTATCATAATACTCTGACTTGTTTTTCAATCCTGAGTAATGGGAATGTTCCTTTCCCCGAGTTTCAAATTCGTTACTACACAGTCACATTACAGAAGTAGTTTTATAAGATTTTCTTAGTATATGGATTCCTTTGTTTGTTTAACAAGGTATTTAAGTTTATATGTATATGACCTTAAATGACCTCACCAGCTTGTCATTGCTACTGTTACAGTACTGTATGCACCCCCTTCGCTCTACATGTTTTATGTACTCAAGATATTCAAACTACCTTTGGTATCACCTTGGTTACAAGTCTGTGTGTTTTGTCTTGCTGTTGCTTATGTGTGTGAGCTGCTAGCTTATTTAACTCTAAAAGAACAAGACAAACAAGACCATTCACGTTATACACTGCCTGGTCAAAAAAAAAAAGTCGCCATCCAAAAAAGTCACACCCTCTCATTTGTTGTTGGACTTCATTTAGCTTTGATTACAAAATGCATTAACTGGGATATTGTTTTGATGAGTTAATGCAATATCACAAGAGTTATTTCCATCCAGTGATCTAATATTTTTCCGTATTGTTCATCAATATCTTGCATTTATCATCATGGGGTCTGACCACTATGTAAAGCCATCTCCAGCACTCATTGAGATTCTTCTTTCAAAGAATATCAATGAGTTTGAGGTCTGGACTCTGTGGTGGCCAATCTATGTATGAAAACGATGTGTCATGCTCCCTGAACCTCTCCCTCACAATTTTAGCCCAATGAATCCTGACATTGTCATCTTGGAATATGTCCGTTCAGGTCAGGTCTAGGTTCAACAACAGTGTGTGTTCAAAGAATGAGATCATCTGATTACCTGAATATACTGGATGACCAGGTTATTCCATCAATGGATTATTTCTTCTCCAAAGGCAAGGGAGATTACTGTGTTTTAGGGCTATTTGTTCTCAAAATAAAGTTTAAACTGGCATAGGGCGTTAGACGGGGGACACTCCAGGCACGACACCAGTGCACCACAGAGCCACTTACAAAGACATACAAACACGCACACACACTCACTCCTACGGGCAATTTGGGACCGACCAATCAACCTGAAGTTCATGCTTTTTGGAGGTTGGAGGAAGCCGGACAACCCGGAGAGAACCCACGCGGACACGGGGAGAGCATGCGGACACGGGGAGAGCATGCGAACTCCGCACAGAGTGGGACTCGAACCCGGACCCGCCGTGTTATGAGGCGACTGCGCCACCGTGCAGTGGTTAGCGTACATTCAAGTACATTCCCACCCTCTCCTTATCCCCACTCCCACATCAAGATCCCTTTGTTACACACACCTTACACACCTTTTTTGGCTTACACGGTAACCCCCATGGAGTCCTTCCATTGACAAAACACATTTTGACACTTATCTAAAACTTATCAAAAACAAGCACAACCTTGTTTCAGTGATATGTAGAAGTTTTTTGCACATTGGCGTAGAATAGCTTTTTTTAGGCAGTAATGCTGTGGAGGAGGAGAGGAGCCAGAATACATTGTAGTTATGATGATTTACTGATGTCATCAGTATTTGGAACGTGTTCATATATTACTTTTGTAATATGAAGTTTTCACATGTAGATTTTGAATTTTAACCTCTTTACTATATAAAATCGTACAAGTTAGTTTCATCCACAAATGAAGAGATGTTATTGTTGCCACAAATTGCAAAACTTGAATGGTTTAAATGCAAATGTCCATGTAGCCTGGGATACAGAGTACAATAACCTTCAAGTGAGTATTTGTTACTACTGCTATTTAATAAGAAATTAATACAAAGGGGAGTTTCAGAGAACTGGCATTCGTGAGTTGTGCTCTTCTCCACCATGACTCAGCTGATCCTTATCCAACATGTAACAGTCTGGTTATGCAAGTTGACAGCAGGTGACTGAGTTTAGTTGTCCTTATATGTCAACATCTAGCCTGTACAGACTACCTAATGTAGATTGTGACAACGCATTTTTAACATTTTGCTGAATTGTATGTACACATATAGGTGGATATGCGAATAAAAATAAAAGTATTTACTCATTTTAAGGATTTCAAGCATGTAGTCAATTGAAAACTGTTCAAAGACAAAAAGAGCAACCTTCCCCCTGATTATCATGTTTCTAACACGTCAATCTCAGTAAAACTACACTTAATTAATTACATTTAATTATAGTTAAACGTATGGTTTTATGATTTGGTATGAAAGGGACACAACTACAAGTCTCAGTTTGTCAGAAGCTATCATGCAAACAACATTATTGCGTAAAGTATATTACTGCATGCACCGAAGAGCACATCATAAATCTGTCATTGTTAAGGATTTTTTTTTTTTTGTGCAAATGATTGCATTCTATTTTTATTTCATTGTTCCCATTATTTTTTGGAAAATCATTAAATTAAAGAAATGGATTAACAAACACAATGACAATGAAGTATGGATGATTATTATTCCTTTCTTTCACAGGGTATAAATTTCACAGAAGAGCGTGGCACTGATGTGATGCTGAAGGAGCAGGCTTTGGAGCACTGAGTCCCTCATGGCCGTTAGCACGATGGGCTCTGAGTCGGCCCGGACACCACAGTCTCAGACTACACTGGCTGAAGGTCACACCCTGTTGCCTGCTGGGCTGCTGAGTACCAGGTTGAGCCATCATGGGAAGCACTATGTCTGTGGCTCCATTGCAGCTTTTAGCAACATTATGATTACCTTTCCCATCCAGAAAGTATTGTTTCGCCAGCAGCTTCATGGTGTGTTAGCAATTGAGGCGGTTCAGCAGCTCCAGAGGGATGGGCTGAGGAATCTATACCGGGGCCTGCTGCCCCCACTACTCCAAAAGAGCACTACTGTAGCGATAATGTTTGGCCTGTACCAGGACTTCTCCAGAGTCTTACTAGACTTGGGGGATGGCAGTGGCGTGCCAGAACTAGTCACTCGAAGCTTTGCTGCAGTACTGGCAGGAACAGCAGAGGCCACCCTGGCACCGTTTGAGCGTGTGCAGACTCTCCTACAAGACCACCGGCACCATGGCCGCTTCAACAACACTGCCCACACCTTCCGAACACTTCTGTCTGAGTATGGTGTTAGAGAATGCTACCGTGGCGTTGTGCCCATACTTCTCCGGAATGGCCCTAGTAATGTTCTGTTCTTTGGGCTCCGTGGACCGATCAAGGAGAGACTCCCAGAGGCCAGTAGCCGGGCAGGTCATTTGGTTATTGATTTTGTGTGTGGAGGGCTGCTGGGAGCAGCCCTTGGCATTATGTTCTATCCATTAAATGTAGTAAAATCCCGAGCTCAGTCTCAGGTTGGTGGAGAATTCCAGTCCTTCAGGAAAGTGCTGCTAACAGTGTGGAGAGAAAGGGGTTGCAGCTTGGCCATGCTTTTCAGAGGAGCCCACCTGAATTACCATCGTTCACTGCTGTCGTGGGGTATCATCAATGCAACATATGAGCTTCTACTGAAGATTTTATGAAAAAGAATGGAGAT
Organism: Antennarius striatus; assembly: GCF_040054535.1. Classification (NCBI taxonomy): domain Eukaryota; kingdom Metazoa; phylum Chordata; class Actinopteri; order Lophiiformes; family Antennariidae; genus Antennarius; species Antennarius striatus. The sequence continues at coordinate 11,979,152 of NC_090785.1, forward strand.
AAGATCTACAGATTAAGAAAAAGTATAGGAAGGAAAGCTTGCATGGAGTAATAGAAACATTTTTGAGAGGGAAGAAAATCGAATGCACTCGCTGTCTACAGTTGTTGGGATGCTGAAGGTTGACTAAATGAAAGACAACAATAAAGTTGCACTTCTTTGAGGGGCCAACAGTCAGTTTGAGATAATCGACCTGCCATTGTTACTACTGTATTTACTGTTTTGAAAGTTCGGAGAACGGATGCATGCTTTAGCTTAAAAAAATGTGCCAGGGTCCAAATGAAATGCCCTTGTTGGCACTGACTTCAAAATTCTGGGGAGCAAATTAAACTGCCGTGCAAAGTTTAAAGTAAAGGTTATGTCACTGTATTGACTGGTTTGTAGGTAAAGCTGTTTCTTTATTCATGTTGTGTGCTGTGATATGTCTTGCTGACATTGTCAGTCTGACCAAAAACACTTTGTGTGTTTTATGCCACCTAAAAGAAAAACTTTTGTACTTCTGAAATACACCACCATTTATTGGCAAATTTAATGTTGGCCATGTTTTTTTTTCTTTAGACTTCATCGCCACAGTTTCACCTGGTTAATATCTGTTTGTGTATGACATCTAAAGCTTGATCAAATTCGGTGATACATGAATTTACTATTTAGCAGCTATAGGCAGGAAATTTTAGACAACCTCCATTCACACTTGATCAGTCTCAACAGCAGCAATGAACAAATTATCTAGTTGCATTTTCTGACATGCTATTTTCAGGGTGTATGTATTATTTACGATTTTTGACAAGTTCCAATTTTGTTATTTAATGGAAAGAAACATGCAATATGTAATTGTCTTGCAACAAATAAGCCCACAGAAAACAATTTGTTCAGGTCTCAATTTTTAGGAAAAGATTTGCACCCTATGAAGGCCTTTTTATAATATGCCTCATTGCTGCATTTGTTTAATTTTAAGCCATTGTTTTTTTACTTTAAGATTATAAAACTGTCAAGGTTTGCATATTTTTTATAAACTTGTAAAAAATATGCAAACTTTATAAAAAGATCAAATACACGTAATATATATATATATATATATAATATTATATATATGTACTTATTCTTAAACTCATATTTCTGACTTGTTCTCTTTTGTTTACTTGAGATTTCAAGCTTGAGTAGATGGAAGTCACCATGCAGCCATTTTAGTTAGATACGACAGCCGAGAGAGGGGATGCTGCTTGTACACCAAGAGTTGCTAAAGAGCAGAGACGATGAGCAGAATCCAATATTCAGTGGCACCAAAAGCTTGAGCTACTGTATAAAACATGTTGATGAACACCTTAAAGTTTTTTCGTGTTAACCGGCAGCAGTGTACTGTTTTAATTACATCTTTTCAGGATGTTTTTGATTTTCCTCTTCGTCAATAAGCCTATATTTATTTACGTTTTGGGCGGAGGTGACACTCTTACTTACATGAAATAACACTGTATGTAAATGCCATTTCACCCTGAAGCACAAAATGTCATATTTACAATAACTGCATAAACTGTTTCAGATACACAAAGTAAAAGTGTTGACATTGAAAGTCCTATGTCCATGTTTGTGGTGTTTTAGTTTTTTTGACTAAACAAGACTAGAACAGTATAAATCCTTCTTGTATAAAACCGCACCTACACTTTGAGCTGAATAGCCTGTCTTGTGACCTTTGTGTCACTGCTCTCTGGGATACTTTAAGTAATATATCTGGCATGCCCTTATTCAAATATGCACGGCAATCCCTTCTTTGTAATAAAGGATACAGATCGGATCACCATAACAAAGGTTTATTGTAAGTCAAACTGAACATACTTTACACTGAATCTTTGTCAATGATGTCATGAATGCACTGTACATTACCATGTGTGTTATTTGCACAACAGTGCAGAGTGCAACCATCAAGAAGGAAGTCCGATGGTGGGAAACTGAGCAAGGGGACTTCACTCAGGCTTTAACTGCTGCACTTTCTCCTGCTGATACGTTTCACGCTCACAAAATTCTTCCAATCATCTTGTGTGAAATTATGGTTCTTTAAATTACAAGTCAGCATTTAGGAATGTGTTTTTATCACAAGACTTTTAATGTTGCGCTTAACTTCAGTTGTGCGTCCGTAAATAATTCAGAGCCATCCTCAGTATCAAATGAAATAAAAATAGAGAAAGGATGGTGCAGTGCGACATGAGTAGAAGTAGATTCATTGTTGGAAGAGAAATTATAGGAATCATTAACAGTATCAGAAATGAAGTAAAACTACAATTAAGTTATTTCAGCTGGAAATCTATATCTTTGGTATCTAGGTTATTTCTTAAATATTTACCCTGGTTTTAATGTTAGGTTTGAATCCTAAATTTATGTCTTTTTTAATTCATAAAAACCAAACATAGATGTTCAACATCATGAGGGTCAATGTGTAATTTATTCCCAAACAATACATTTCCTGGTACATCAACTTCATTATATGTGGGTATGGAAAGTGACCGCTTGTGTGAAAACACTATATCGCCTATAAAAATTAAATGCCGTTGAGTACAATTGAACACACAGAGGAAAAAAAACAGTGGACACAGGCACTGTTTTCACGACTAGAGATGTTTCCGAAACATACAACGTCTTGGTGTTTAATACAATGGTGAACATTGCTACAGGACATAACCTCCATGGCGTCTGGAAGCTCTAAAATCTCACAGGAATTTTATTTTTAAGCAAAGACAACCAAGGGAAGTTTTGTCAAAGTTGTTATTTAAAAAATTAAGTACATCATTTAATTCAAAACCATCCATCTAAAAACGCTTTTTTTCTTTTTTCTTTCCCTTTTTTTTAATAATTGTTTACCGATTTGGCGTATGGCTCATTAAATTAATTGTTATTCAGATGGACGAGCTGATCGTTAGTACTGCACATCAACAGTCTCAACAAGCAATTTAACTGATTTTTTAAGAATCCCAGACTTCAGTAGACAGGAATATTTATATTGACAAAAATGCAAATCCCATGCAACTTCGCAGATTTTTGCAACCCATAAAGCAGTTAATTTTTCAAGACAAAGGCCAACACACCAAACAAGGGAAGCATTTGTCATATTCAGAGAAACATAATGCTTGTTGTTTTTAATGTTACCACAAACGCATACAGTATGGAGGGTGAATGGGTATGTTTGCATAGCCATTAGCCATAAACTAAGACAGAAAAAGACAAAAATGTATTTCTACACTTCTGACCTCAGCATACAGCACTTGGTTCATCATCCAGTCAGTGTGTTATTACACAGAGCTGTCCAATGAGAAAGCTGTAGCGAGGGAGAGTCGTGGCTCAGTGTTGTAAAACTTTGGATCTCTGCTACATCCGGACATAGTTTAACAGTCACCCTTGTGCCGAGTCAAAAACCTCTTTCTAACAACATAAATAAGATCCCATGTTTTGCTCATTGGGCTGCATCCACACATTTTCAGAAAATATATACTGTATGTAAGTTCCTTTGAATGAAAATTATATCAATGTAATGTTACTGCATACTTTTGGGTAACGGGAATATTTTCAACAGGTGTTCACTCAAATTCAGTCAGGCCCGTGCAGTAGAAAAAACATTTTACACAATATTTCATAGAAAGATGTAATCTGTAACAGTCAAAAGTGCTCTCCCTGCTTTGCAATGTTGTAGATTTGAATCCCTTCATATTTGACTGTAGTATTGAAAAACTAGATTCTTAAAAAGGTGAGATCCCTTCACATATAAAACAAATCTGTTAGCTATTTTGCAATTGTGATATAACTGTTTTGAAAGTATATAGTATACTTTCTGTATTTTGTCAGTAAAATGTACTTTTTAAACTTGAAAAGTGACAATTTACAGATTACACCTTGTTCAAATGGAAATAGTTAAAGCAGCAAAAGATAACATAATACTGTCTAAAAAGAAGGAAAATAAAATTTACAGTGACATCCATAGTTTTGATCTTTTTTTTTTTTTTTTACCAGGTACCTGCACACAACAGACCAGGTGCAAATATTGTAAAAATAAATACATAAATACATACATGGGAAATCCATACTTACATACATACACTTATTGTATCATAAAATAAGAGAATTATAAGATAATTACAAAATTCATATGTACAAATGCATAGTCCGCATGCGTCAAAGAAGAGACCAGGAAATTAAGCTCCTTTTCTTCGTTTAGGGTTTTGTTTGACAAATGTGATTTACAAGTGGGTTTGAGTAATGTGTGGTAACGTTTGTTTGATGTGGTGTGCATGGCACTTACTATACAAGAACACATGGGTTACACACCAGATCACTCTGTGCTGTTTCACATTGAGAGTCTGTGGGTTATTAGTGGTTAAGACTTCACAGTTCAAAAGTTGAGAGGTACATGTCTAGGCGTGTCTGTGGACCCTATTGTTTGTGTACGGAAGAGCTGTGTTAGGGCAAATACAGAGGAGATGAGTACAGTGCAACGTTTGGCAAGTAGCCTCACTCCATCACTCTCTCCCTGACCCCGTCCAGACTCAGTGAGATCCGTACTCCTTCCTCCAACCCGAGCACCAGTTCCAGCTGTCTCAACAGCCACAACAAACTCTCGATACAATCCCACGATCTCCTTCAACTTTTCCATTGGTTCCTGGTTGTCATCAACCTCGTCCTTGTGGACCAGACTTGCATTATGGCAGATGTCACAACCAGGGCAAGGGTTTGTTCGTAAACATGCTGCTGACAACTGAACCAAAGCACTGAAGCTGTTAGACAAAGAACGCAGGGCTTCATCAGGAGCCCAGCCTACACGTGTGGCCCGCTGACAACCAGATGCTAGTCGTCGAGCCTCTGCTTGAAGAAGACTCCTTTCAGCCTCAGTCATGGCAGTGGTGCTTGTTCCAGTACAGCTGAAGCCAGGTTCTGGTGTGGTGCTACCTTCATTTCCGTTGTGATTTAGGTCAGGTTCTACTTTCATACCTGTGATATCCTGCTTTGAGTCATGACATATTTGTTGGGGTTGTTCAAGTCCTCCCTTCTCTAAGACTATCAGCAGTTGGTCTATATCGTGACGTAGGGAGGTAAACCCTCCTTTCAGTCTTCCATAATTCTTATTGGTCAGTGACCGAAGAGGACAACCAAGTGAAGTTGTTGGGGAAACAGGACATGAAACGAGGGGACTGAGTTCAGAGGAGGCAGTGGAAAGTGTAGAGAGCGGTCGTGGGTTGTCCTTAAGTAGTGACAGAATATTGGGGTTTGGTGATGGTGTTGTAGGAGAGGAGACAGGTGAAGCTTGGGTTGGTTTGGGACATGTGCGTCGGGAGAATTCATAAATGGTAAGCTCTTCATCAAAGCTTACGCCATCTTCAGTGTCTCCACTAAAACAGTTTGCATAAACGGTACGGCAGCCACAAGATTCCCGGTGCTGCTGGGGAGGAGTGCTATCTGCAAGAGAGGAGGTTGGTGAGTCACCCCCAATTTGCATGCTAGACACACCTCCGAGCCCCACTGCTGAATGGGGCCTTGACTGAGGTTGTTCTGAAGAAACACTACCATGGTGTGAACTGTTATCTTTGAAACTAAGATTAGGATGGGAGCCGTTTGTCCCACTGGACTTTTTCAAGTGTGAGGCCACTTCCTTAACCTCTTTTATGGTGGCTATGACAACCTCCACTCCATCCTCCAAAATGTTATTTTTCCCTCCAGATTTAGATGACATGGACTCTTTCTCCTTAACAGGGGTCTTGTTTAAGTCTGACAAACCGCTAGCTACAGACAAACCAGAGCCAAACCCAGACGTGTCTCCATTGATGGAGCTAGTGGAGGGATAGTCCAGAGTTCCCAAAATCTCTTGGGAACGGGTCATATACCATGGCAAAGCTTGGATCTTCCCTCTAAGGGAAGAAGCTGGCAGTCTGCCTCCCAGGCTGGAAGAGCTGGTCCTCAAGTCAGAACCGGATCCAGATCTTCCAGGCTCTTTGTTTTCTAAGCACCCCACACCTTTGGAGTTTGTGGAGGTGAGGGAGGTAGTAAGGGTAAGAGGTGCATCTGTATTTTTTGGTGACAGGCTTTCGTGACTTAAAGACACCCTCCTGGGTGCTGACTGGACATTGCCATTGCGGCTGCTCCAAGGGCGGTTACCATTTGATGGACTTATGCTATCCTTTAAGATTCCTTTGGTTGGATCAGTTGGGGAAACAGGAGAACTAGCCGGTAGTGATAAGGGATGAAAGTTGGAGGCAGAAGTGGGTTTGGGAGGCACTGGAGGAGGAAGGGTTAGCTTTGAACAACATTTAGAACCCGAGATAGGGGGTAGGTTAAGGGGCTTTTTTGTATGCAAGAGAGACTCACTGTTTTTCCCTTCAGCTTCAGGGGTTTCCTTTTCATCAGGTATGCATGGTTTGACATTGGAAATAATAAGTACTCCATTCTCATGTATCAGATCTTCATTCTGTTTCGGGTTGTTTTCTTTCTTCTTTGTCCTTTCCTCCACTCGTGCAATTTGTTGTGGTTGCTGGCTATACCTCACTGCTGTTATCAAGGGTGATGAGAGAGGGAGTCTACCTGTCCCAGATGCAAGAGATTTGAACTCCATGGTGTCTGGCTCCATTTCCAGGAGGTCAGAGGACAGACGTCCAGAGGCATCCCCATTGCAGTGAGAATATGATCTTCCATGCTGAGGGGATTTGGGAAGAATGATATGAGGTTTAGGTGGAATTTGGGGCTTAGATGCCAATGGTGGTTTGACCTTCACTTCAGGTTTTTGAGATGGTTTTGATGCACTAGGCTGCTGGTTGGTATCTGGATTTGTGGGGCCTCTATGTTCCTCACTTTTTTTTTTCATAGAGAATTGCACTTCACTGGCAAGCGGAGAAGATAGTACTTTTCCTTGGAGACCGGAAAATCCATTCTTGGTTCCACTCAACCGATTGGCATTCCACTGATCAGCCAGCTCCATGTCTGTGAGAGCCCAAGACAAAAGAGAAACGTGTTATTGGATTTGCACAAATCCTATCTCAACTTCTTTAAATCACCACAATAGCTTAATGGTGTCTTAGACTGCTATCTTTTTTTTTAAAAAAGGACCCAAGGCCCACCATGGATAAACTGCACAGATAAACAGAAGAAAATTTTTCTTACTAATCTACGAAATCATAACAAACAAGCTGCAGACAAACCTGATAGATCAGGAACTGGGGGAGTAAATCTCTCCTGTGCATCAAAAAACTCATCTTCAGAATCTGAGGTAGTCTCTTTGGAATGTAGAGATGGTTTGGGGTTGGGTGAAGGTGTCAGGAATACACTTTCTTCATCCTTGGAAAGGCGTTGCTCAGCATGTCCAGATTTGTGTCCAGGAATTGAGCTTGTTCTTAATGGGACTTTGGGAGGGGTCTTTTTTTTTCTTTTAATGGATGATCTTTCAAAGGGCATGCTGTCAATCATTCTCAAGTCTCTTGAACTAGGAATCTTACTAATTCGTCTGAGTTTCTCTATTCCATGCTTTTCATCCTCCTCCTCATCATCCTCATCATCATCATCATCACTTGTAGCCCCAGGTGGACTGGGAAGGAAATCAGATTTCGAGAGATCAGCAAAGCAAAGGCAAGAATTGTCAATTCCGCTGTAATTTAGATTGGTTGGCCGCAGGGGCCCCTTATTACGTTTTGGCTCTTGGAGGTAAGGTTGGTGAATGTCCATGTTTGGAAGGTTTTCACTTATGTGTGGTCCGTTGCGAGCATCCACAGAAGGTGAGACTGTGGCTGTAGCATTGCTGTCTTCTAGGGCAGCACTCAAAGAACTACTGGACAAACTGGAGAAGCTGCTAGTGACTCGTGGGTCAGTGTGGTACCAGCCACTTTCCAGGTTCATTTCTTCATCCATAACACTAAATTTATGTAGACCACTTCCTGTTGCTCCTCTGTCTTCTTCACTCTCACTTTCTTTACCTTCTGTTGTCACTATTATTTTTACTTCCTGTTTACCTCTGTACTCTTCTCTCTCTTTTCTTTCTTCTTCTTTCCTCTTTTCTTCCTCTTCTCTCCTTCTTTCTTCCCAGTCCTGACTTGCTGGGTCCGGGCATTTGTAACCCTGAGCATCCATTGGGTCATCTTCATCTGTTGAGTCATCTGAGTCACTACAGCAGCGAGACACATAACCTAATAGCACCGGGGAAATACACATAAAAAATTATTTTACTCCATTGTTAGAACAGAATAAAGCTCAATTCCTCTGAAATAACATGACTGGCTTGTCTATCCTTATCCATACAGGCTGACGACAGCAGCAGACAACAACATATGATGTAAATAATATGTATCAATTAACCAAAGCCAGAAGGTGATTATTTTAAGTGAAACAATTTTTGCTCACTTGATAGGGATTCATAGCACACGCCCTCAATTACGGCGAACTTCCCACACACACCTTCTTCAGCAGGAATACGGTGCACCCTCACTTTTGGGCGCCCCAGTCGGAAGACACTGACATTTGGATCCACAAGGAGTTTGTAGTAGCCTCCCAGCAGACACCCTAAGTCTTTGGCTGCCAGAGAGTCCATGAATAAGGCAAATGGCTAAGAAGTAGAGGGAATAGTAGAAGATTGGGTAAAGTTGTAGTGGTCATGATTAAAGCCAGAGGGTGAGGGACAAAAAGGGAGGAAAGGCCAAAGAGTGAGAGAAGGAGGGAGAGAGAGAGAGTTGCCTTTGAGCCAGTGAATTAGCTCTGTAATGCCACCACACACCCCATTACGTTGCATACGGTTTGTTTATTGGGGGAGAAAAGACTGACCTATATTTTTTCAAGCATGAGATTTGATTCAAATGTGGTGTGGTGAGTGAATATCTATTTTTTCTATCTGTGTCAGTATATACAGTAAGTGCCTACAGCTTTATGAATTATAGAGCCTAGATTCTGGATGACCATGCACTGTATATGAATTAAATGTCTTCTATACCTTCATATCATGTAGTGAGATGCGCAGCAAGCTGACTTTGTCCGACTCCGACAGCAGCTCCACTCTCGTGATGCTGCTAAACTCCACCAGAGTAGAAATCATGTTGAGCTTGTGGTTGATGACTTGGCTCATTCCATACTTTGCTCCCACAAGCAGGTTGACTGACACCTCCCTGTCCTGAAGCTGTGGTGTAGATCAGAGCAAAGGTCAGCATTTTAATTTGACTGAAGTGGTGATACTGTGTTGCAGTACCAAGCAGGCCACATCAGTCTCCTGAGTCTTACCATCATTGTGGCAGCATAGGATCGTCCCCCATATGAGATGAGCTCTCCCAGCTGAGTGAGGTAGGCCAAACGAGCCTGAGTAGCAGATATTACCTACAACACCACAGGGAACATCGGAGAAATGAGAAGATTCATTGAGGATTTAAACTTGAACCCTCACACTTTCTGTGAGTCATTGACTACAAAACAGTTATTGTCTGTCCTTTTACACAATTTTGATTTCCATCCATTTCAAATCAGACGTACCTTCTGGCGTGGCTCTAACAGGGATTGAATCTTTTTGAGGTGGTAGCTAATGGCTTTCCTCAAGTCCTTCTCCCTCATGTTGCCTAGTAGAGTGGGGGAGATGAAGCTGTCGAGGCCAAACTCCTTCCTGTCACCACAAATACAGAAGATTAAAAAACACATAGTAATACTCTTCCCTTAGACCAGCTAATGTTAGAAGTAAAGTTGGACTGCAGTACTCAAAATGTAATTTGGTTTAAACCCAAAAAATGCTGGTGCATCAATTAATAGGTGGATATACAGTAGCTGGTCCAAATACACAATAACTGGAACTGCAGGACAGGTATAAAACACAGTTTGACACATAGTATGTTAGCCTCATGAGCTAGTTCAGTTAGTCTTTTAACACATTATAATAAATCCTGTTCACAAACACAGCCTCAGTTTCACTAACCGTGCACTATAATCCTGTCTTGTTTTTCTAAATATTTGTCAGGTCACTGGATACATCAAATGTTTTAATTACACTTCTCTAAATAGCAAGCTAATACTGTTATCAGCTAACTTGTTGGAGATGTGAACAGTGGACATCTGAAAATATTTTTCTAAATAGTCTAATCCAGGTTTCTTTTTTATGGTACTCTTCGAAATTAGTAATGTTGTAAATTGCACAACACGATATCCATGAGTGCATGAGCATGCATCCTTATACCACACAAATTACAGCAATTGCAGGAAAAGTTCAAGATAGCTCTTTAGTTTAGCTTAGATACCTCTAAAATGACATCCACAAGAAAAACACACGTAAAAAATCCCCCCATAACTCACGTAATACTCTTAATAGAGGTCCTGGTATGTCCACAACTATCTAGTCTCTCATGCATGTGCAAGGCAGCCAGGCGAAGTGCTGTGTTACACTTCATTTCTAACGCAAACCTCTCCTGCAGCACGTCGCCAACACTCTGGAAACATAATGACAGCATAATGCATACAGACATTACAATATATCCATCACAATAAATGTACCAATTTTATAACTGAAATGTATCAAACTTTCAACATTATTTGTACAGACATTGCAATACAAAACTTATGAGCAACTTTATAAATAAATCCTGGGACACCCACGCTGGCATTCATACAGTACAAATAAACACAGCAGGAGGGAAAGACCTCCTTATAGAAAAATAAATCAATCCGATATGAGAGGCACTCTGTCTTTGTGGTAATGTTTTGAAGAGCAGAATTAGGGCACATGAGAGCAAGTCGCCAGATCCACTAATCATTTGTATACAGTAATACCACATTTGACAAGTTAAGGACAGATTTTTGAGCAATGTGAGCATTCAGACGTGGTGTGCACATGAAAGTAAAAAAAAATGGACTAATGTGCGAATGAGGTTCTGAAAGACAAAACATTTCTGAAGCTCTGGAGGGTTTTGTTGGGTTTCTCTGTCCGATAAAGTGCACTGAAATGTCTGCTGATGTGATTAAGCACTGCACAAATAAGGTTGATTGATTGATCGATTGATTTCTTAGTTGAATAAACAGAGGAAACTGGAACATAGTTCTGCTGATTATAGAATTTGCCCCTCTAACCTGTAAAAAGAAGTACTCAAATGCAGAGGGGTCATCCTGCAGCATGTCTGAAGGGTCTTTGGGGATGAAACACACCCTGAACAGACATCTGTAGTCATGGGAGTCTTTTTTCTGCACCACCTGAGAAAGACAAAAAGTGTAACATGTAAAAATGTAAGTTAAGACCTTATAAGTGAAGGCACATGCATGGCAGGCATTCTTTACTGTGTCTGTAGGTCTACTGTAGCTGTTATGCTTGTAACAATGTGAATTACACCTAATTTAAACAGTCATTGACAACTGCTGCATACGTGCGGATTGGTGTATTCATTGTTTCTTTCACCTTCTGTATGAGTTCATCCTCGTGCAGCAGCAGTAGTTTAGTGATACTGTATTGTTGCTCTAGCACCAGAGAGAAGTACTCAATGGCCCGGATGGACAGTTTATCCTTCAGAGTCAGAACAATGTCCTGGAATGGTGAAAAACAATCAGATCAGACCTATTAGACAAACATGTTTCATCTCTGCTGGTTGATGGTGATGCTCAAATCTGTTTCCCTTTGCTTCCATTTGCAAACTGATAGGATATCTAACAACAATGAACAATTTTCACGATACAGTAAGCATCACATCATGAGACTATGTCATATAATTAATTTATATGACAATGAGAAGGGCTAAATAGAATAATGATGTTAGCAACACACCAGATATTGCCATTTAGCATTTTACATATGTAAAATAGGGGATATATAATGTATTTAACTATCCCTCCATTTTACTGAAGATGAGACAATCGCAATTGTCTTCAGCTGCTTGTCTGTCTTGCTGGGCACATATCTGCTGGGGCCTATTTCAGCTGGATACAGGCAAAAGGTGGGGTACACCCTGGATAAGATAGGAGCACACAGCTGGGCTACACAAAAGTCAAACAACCACTCATGCTCACACTCACACCTACCGACAATTTGGTGTGACCAATTCACCTAAGCTGTATGTTTTTGGAAGTGGGAAGAACCTGAGGAGAACCCACATAGACACCAGGAGAACATACAAAATTTGCTTAGAAAGGACCCGAACTCGGAATCTTCTCTCCGTGAGGCAACAGCGTTACCCTCTGTGCCACTGTGTCGCTGTTATCTAACTATATGCCGTGAATAAAACTAACTAATTTCTCAAAAAAGTGTGGTTTAGGGATACATCAAAATTGACACCGATCCTGTACTATGCCAGTGTACTTGTATTCATAATACTAATAATTGTCTTCTGCTAGATTTCAAGATCCCTGGAAGACTGAAACAGCACCTATTCCATGCAGTAGTTTCTGAACTAACAGAGGTGACCCCTGGGAATACCGTACTTGGATCTAACAGTCACACCACTCTCCAGCGGACTGGAATTTCACTCACATACTAAATTAATTTTGTCAAGCGATCGTAAAATAACTCATCCTTGGACTTGTTATACACAATACACAAATGTATGTACTGGTACAAAGTACATAAACATAAATGAACATATTGTGTGTTGTATCATCGGTATTGGTACATAACATGTTTCAGTAGGGATGTTTCCCATCAGTGGTTTATGTTTTTTTCATTATCAGTGTACACTCAGTCCACACATTACACTAGTGATTCTTTGTCAAGGTTTCTCTCTCTTACTTACTCATCACACAAGTTGATACACACCTTGACAGTGGTGGTGGTGTCAAACTTAAAGGCCTTTGTCTGTCCATTCTCTAAATAGACTTTCAGGACATTGGGCAGGAAGAGAAGAGAGTTTCCCTGTGGAGAGAAGTGAAACGAGAATTGACATCAGATGAGGAAAGGCAAAGGGAAAGACATGTGACAAATAAGATAACAAAAAGCCATTCATTAGTGGCTCACAAGGGACTTCATTCCCACCTGAGTGTGCCCATTGACCAACACCTCCTCTGCAAAGCGCACTTTGACCGGATTACTCCTCAGACGGGCCCGCTTCTCAGCCGACATGATGGATGACTTCGGATTCTGAAACACAAAGGCATGCAAAAGGACCATTAGGTTAGGGATGGTTCCTAGAGAGGGTTCAATTAATTCTGAAAGCCACAAAGTTTAAGACACAAACAGACGCAGCCAAACGTTCAACACACACGTGTTCAAGTCGGAACAACACAATATATAAGAGGAGTGAAGATAATTAGTCCTGTCAGAAGTTCTAGTCCAACCCTAGGAAACACAAAGGGGCCTTATAAAGTATTTAAAAGACAGATGGCCTCATGACGTGAAATTGTGTGTGTTTGTGTGTGTGTGTGTGTGTGGGGGGGGGGTTATCAATATTTCTTTGTACTCACTGTCATGTGCCTCAGGATTGTCACCGTGATACAATCCTCCAAGTCCCTGTGCAGAAAAAATAAACACACACAGAGAAAACGGGAGAGTGAAACACAATCAAACACATCCGCAGACACACATGAGATCAATACCTCTCTGTCCTGCTATCAAGGAAATATTTTCACCCCTCTAACCTGTTTTCCTGCCGTTCTCTCATCTACATACCCCTGTGGATGAATCATCTACATGCGATGATAAAATAATGCACAAACTACGAATGAGCATTTAGTTATTTTATGAACTAGACACACTGGCAGAATAAAGACCTGACAGTGTGTCTCACCTGCCACAAAAGTCAATTTAAAGTTTTTTATTCTAGATTTATAAATGTGTCACAATGATCAATTTTTTTTAATCCTTTGGCTAATACAAGGCCTTGGTTACATAAATACACTTAAACAAACTAACAAGACTGGACACCACTGACAAAAAACATATGCTACCAGTTAAAAGTTTGGACACACCTTCTCATTCAATGGTTTTTCTTTATTTCTATTACTTTCTACATCGCAGGTACAAACTGAAGATATCAAGACTATAAAGCAAAATAAATTGAATTATGTAGCAAAAAACAAATTGTAAAAGAACTCTAAATATGTTTTATATTTTAGATTCCTGAAAGTAGCCATTCTTTGCTTTGGTGCTAGCTTTGCAAAACCTTGGCCTTCCCTCAATGATCTTCGTGAAGTCGTCACCTGAAATGGTGTTCAGTTCACAGCTGAACCTTGTCATGGTTCATTTGCTTGGGACTGTTGGTGATTTATTATTAGTTTGTGAGTGTGAGCGTGCATGGTTGTCTGTCTCTGTGAGGCTGCACACACTGCACTGGCCTCGTGCCCGGAGTTTGCCGCCCCTCACGCCCTAGGACAGCTGGGATAGGCTCCAGCTCCTCCTGACCCACAACGGTGGATAAAGCGGTGATTAGGATATGGATGGATGGATGTTTACTACATAATTCCATATGTATTCATTTATAGTTTTGATGCATTCAGTAAGAAACTGCAATGTAAATAGTTGTGAGAATTTAAAAAAAAAACATAAAAAGGAAAATGTGTCCAAACTTTTGACTGGTGCATATCTGACATACAATGTATTAACACAGTTTTTCCACAGCAGTTTTAGTTTTAGCAGTTATATAATTTGCTATAAATTTTTCAGAAATATTCCGCTCACACTAAAAGGTTAAATGTGTTTACCACTGAAGAGTTGTCATTTCAGCAGAGTCACACAGCTGCCATGATGTGATATGTTTTTCCACTTCTTCTGGAATTAAAAGTATGCTTGAAACTTCCTTATTAGCATTTGGTGCGTTATAAAACAAATAAATCTCCTTACCTTACGATGATGTCCACCTGCTCGTTGCTCAAATCCTCCAGCGCTGTATCATTAATCTGCAGCACCTGGTCCCCTGGGAACAGTATCCCATCTGCTGGACTCCCTGCAGCCGCACATGCATGGAACACACACACACACACACACACACACACACACACACACACACACACACACACACACACACACACACACACACACACACACACACAATCACCAATAACAAGAAGTGGATGTTTGCATGAAAAAATCCTGAACACAGGTTTAGTTGAGTTCTCTGCAGTGTGAGGGGTTTATTCTGGGTCTCGTCCAGACAGCTCGGCTGTGTTTTCTAGTTATTTATATTCATTTGTCTTCAGGCAGGAGAGCACAACTGAGGCACAGCAGTTTCAGCTTACTCTAACACTAACAGACACGCAGGCTCACACATGTGTTTAGAAATATTTGCACTCACCCCATCTGTTTGTCCCGTCTGCCTCCGATTGCTGACCCACTGATGGTATCCCACACACTGCTTTGGAGGCTTACATAATGCACACAGCGCACACTGACTGCATGAGCACATATTCTCTTCCTCCTGCCAGAAAAGCTCACTCCTTCCCATCAAGCTTACATGTCAGCTCTGCCAATATCCTCATCTTTTCGATATTTTAAGTTCCCTCTCTCCTCTTTTCTTTTTTTAACCTTGTTCAGCCACCACTTCCCTCTTCCTCACACTTTCATAACAACAGAACCTTGCTGACTGATCCCACCACCACATCACCAATCTACTGTAATTGCCATGTGCACCCTTTCACTTTGTTTTAATGTTGTCCATCTATGAAAGTGTGTCTTTGTGGTTTCTACATCTCTTTTAAATTACAGAGATGGTGATGTGGTGGGACCCTACTCTGGGCATTACTCAACTTATTTTACAGAATATATAAGAGTGTTTGATCAGCCTCTCTCTCTTTTGCTCTTCCCTTCAGTCTGTGTGTGTGTGTGTGTGTGTGTGTGTGTGTGTGTGTGTGTGTGTGTGTGTGTGTGTGTGTGTGTGTGTGTGTGTGTGTGTGTGTGTGTGTGTGTGTGTGTGTGTGTGTGTGTACGTATGTGAACAAGAGAGCATGACAGAGTGAGAGAGAGAGTAAATCCAGAAGGCAGCACGCTGCTGCATAAAGCAGGTGGTGATTTGGAGAGGAAACAGAAAAAACAAAGAGCACTCTTCTACACAGACAAAGGAGACACACATGCACGCACGCACACACACACACACACACACACACACACACACACACACACCCTCAATCACACAAAAAGATCTACCTGTAATGACATCCCTGACCAGCAGGGGTGGGTTTCTGGTCATGGTGAATCCATGTCCCGTGCTGCTGTCGAGGACCGGGTCCCTGTTGATCTGGAGCGTCAGCTTGGCCTGGAAGTTTTGATTGGACAGACTGTTGGAGCGCTGTGACCTCCCATCACCTAGCAATCGCTCTCTGCAGAAGTCAGACAGTGTCACAGGTTACCAAACTGGAAACTTAACACTGACGTCATCAAGAAAATATTCCAGTTGATCACGGTGAACACAGTTCACCAACATGTCCCTGTATGTCAAATATTTCCTTCATTTAACATAGAACTAAATGAAGTTTTCCCTTACTGACAGTTATTGAACAGTCAGCTTGTGATCATGTAAAGAGTCAGCTTGAAATTCAATCAAATAATTTTCGGTGTAGTTGTAAAGTTTTGCAAAACCTGAATTTGGTTAATTTTAAAAAGTCTTTAAAAAATCTTTAACATTCATTGTCCCTTAACTTGATCCTTTATTTTCTCATTTATACAACTTCACAATTTGTCTATGAAATCAGAACATTCTAAATAAAAATAAATCACATTTCCCATACAGCCAAAGGTGACATTCAAATATCTCAAAGAGATTCTGTTTCCTAGGACACAAACAGAGAAAGCAGAGCTGCGTCATTATTGAAATTCATCCTGCGAGGATTTTGTTGCGATTCTCAGAATATTCTATAGTAAGAACATCTTCAGAAGATCAACATACAGTACGAGGACTGTAAATGTGTGCCAAGTTTTGTTCCAATAAATAAAGTAGTGTTCAATTATTTCAATTAATATGTGAAGTGTTTGAATCATGACCACTTTCAGGATTTATCTCCTGGACTCTATCTTCATCAAGCCGAGCAGTTGTTTCGGCAGACTTCAGACTTCTTTAGAAACAGACAACTTTGTAGCATGATATCATAAATTCCTTTACCTACAACCTGCTACACATCATCAGCTCAAATATTCCCGGGGATATGTATTATACGTATACTGTATGTGAAATCTGATCTAATAGTGACATCCTCGTTTGTTCTGGTCACTTCTTTGTGACATCATGAGACTTTCCCAGGATGACATACAGGAAATACTAATATCTTCCTTTCTGCACTGCCTCCTCTCTTGAGAATTAGAAACTACCCGTCAGCAGAGTGAAAGACTTGGAGGCATAGTTGTGGTTCATTGTGGGGTGTGTTTGTGTTTGCCAGAGGAACACAGAACTTCTAGGCTTACGTCTGACTAATCACAACTTCCAGGCTGGTTTTAAAAATGTCCTCAACTATGTGGTTTTCCTCTCCATGAGTGGGTATAAAAAAAGATGTGTCTATGTGTGTGTGTGTGTGTGTGTGTGTGTGCGTTTGTGTGTTTGTGTGTAGGCGTGTGTGTGAGTGTGTGTGTGTGTGTGTGTGTGTGTGTGTGTGAGAGACGATGCCCTTTTTTCTTCACTCTGTCCTAAACTTGATTGTTCTGATTTTTGTGTGTGTGACTAGTGCTGATGCAGTCATGTGTGTGGTGTTTGCGTTTTCTGCTACAGCTGTTGTGCGATACCAACAATGTCTCAGATGGTTTCAATATCTGAACAACACTGATGGTAACACACCAAGATCAGCTGATGAGTCAGTATTCGTGTGTGAATATTAAATAATTGTGCAAAAATGTAATAAACTGAGAGGTATTTTTCACAAATATTTCCTAAACTCTGAGGAGGATCTTTGTCCTGACCTCTGACCCGTTTTTACTCTGTACCTGCTGAGCGACTCTCGAGTGCGACGTATTATCGTTCCCACCACTTGCTGCACCCGACTGGCCCCCCGAGATGGAGACCTGCTCCTACATCGCTCCTTCTCCTCCATTTATCTAAAGAGACAAGTACAGAGAATCGTATCAGTTTGCGGCACAATCCCAGTAAGCAAAACAGAGAGAAAAGGTTTTGGAGAGAGGAATGCATCAGAAAGCATTTGTTTACCTCTCTGGTCAGTGTTCATGCAGCGACAGAACCAAGCTCTGTGTAAATTAGCCTATATTTAAATTCAGAACATGTAGCCTGCCTTGAGCACAATGAATAATCAGACATGCGAACGGAGAGGCAGAGTGAGAAAAAAAGGAGAGAAGGATGTGGTCAGCTCCAAGAACAACACACGTCACACACATATTCCTACTTGATTTTTCTCAAGACTAAATTTACCATCACAGTAAAACACAAGTGTTAGAAGCAGCACTTTTCTTCATAAGCACAACATAATTATGCGCTAATCTGCATGTTGGTAATAACTGTATTTTTTTTGGTCTTGGTATCTTTGAAATGTGGGGGTGTTCGGGACGTACTGGACACTTGAGGGCTCAGTTAGACATGGGGGAGGCAAAGATGGTCCCACCAAATTCTGTCCCAAGACACAACACCTATCGACTGCTGATCTTGTAGACTCTTTATTAATTATATCATCTATTACTTTAGATGTATTCTAAGAGGGATACTGATTTACGGAAGTTTGTATTTCTTGTGTTAATAGCTGAAAAGCTCATTGATGTGCTTCATCCATTGTTAAGGGCTACATTGGAGTGTTTGATCCCAGGAGGCACAAAAAAGGGAGCAAACACAGGCAGCAAAGGGAAGAACCGTGACAGGCATCTAATCAATATGACTAAAGATGATGGATGCGTTCCTGGAACTGAATGATTCACACCATGTCCTCCTAAATCGGGTGCAGAGAGCTCAGTTTGATAACTCTCAAATGTGAGAGAATCTTCTCCAAGCCAAAATGTTTCCTTCCCAAACGTAAAATGTGTTTTCCCTGCCACCTGCCAGAAATGAGGAGAGCCAAGAAGTATTTGCCTTTTAACCTCTGAGCAATGGTGAAACAATGCTAATTACACTGCAATCAGTAGAGGATGTTGAGCAGTGCTGCTGTGAGTTAAGTTTTATTCACAAGGAAGAATACGGAATTAATTATTTCATTTTTCAGCAGGAATTCCTTATATCTCCGTTGCATTGATCACTAGCTTTAAATGAGTGTTGACTAGCCTCCATCTGTAGTAACAACAGATATAGTGTGGGTCTGTCCTTTAAGAGGATTACAGGCCCTTATTGTATGCCGACCCACACTGATCAGAGTGTCACTTTAGCACCTCCTGCTTATCCAGATTGATGCAGATTGATGAAGATGAAGGAGGATGATTGAGACTTGGAAGCTGACATCTGCACATGACATACAGATGAATATCACTGACAGAAACGGAATGTGACACGTCATCATAATGATGGTGAAACGTGTTTGCACTGCTAAGACATTGTCAAATGTGTCATGCTTTCAAGTATACAGAGGTGTGCGCGTGTGGCATGTGTCGTAGTTCTTTTCTCTCCTTATTTCTCACCCTGACTGTCCTTGCCAAGTCAGGTAGTTGTCTCAGGTGACGGGCCTCTCTGAATAGAGCCAGCAAGACATTTTTAAATATATGCACATCGTTAAGTACTTGGTCAACGTCTTTCCATACATCTTTTTAACTCTGCTGAAGCACATAGTCTTGCAACTGTCGTGGCAAACATGCGGCGCTGCCCTTAAATCCTCACTTTTTCAAACTGTTGATTATTTCGCTTAAATCCTACACATCAATTACATGTAGTAAGCTTCTGGAAATGGCAGTAAATGATTTTAAACATATGAGGTCCTCAGGACACCAACACCTCCAGCAGCTCAAACCTTGCCCACCTATTTCCAGTTAACAACACAACATCCTGAGTGAATACAAAAGACTTGCAGAGTGACTCACCGTGATGTGGCTTGTCTCTTCAGGACTCCAGAACATAAATACCCTCTTGCCCTCTGAGACATCAGCTCTGCAGCCCCTCCAGGATTGGCTGAATAGAGGTGGAGGGGGGGTCCTTGTGATCATCAGGGCCAATCCCGGTCTATTGCAGCCACCTGTGCAGAGCAGAGCAAAGCTATCAGAGAGGCCTGTCAAATCCAATAATCTAGATTCAGAAACACATGACAGAGTTATAATTAGAGTGAAACATGAAATTACCACTTATCAGGTCTGATTGAGTTGTATCAGCTGTATCTGAACTGCTTTTTTTTAACCTACTTTCATGCAACTGAACTATATTCCAGTTGGTGATGTTTCAAAATGCACACGTATGTGTGTCAAGCCAAGCATATGTGAGTCCAAACCAGCTCGCGGTTGTGGTTTTCCAAGAGGCCCCTCCTCTCGTCCCCCAAGGATCTGTCGTGCTCTGTCTTTCTCTCTCTCTCTCTCTTTCTCTCACTTAGAAACACATGGTGATGTTGAGACGAGGCACTCCATCTCCGCATAGTTGTCTAAATAAAAATTTCATACCACCCAGTTCAGTTAACAGTTCTTACTGGGCGTACTCTGAAAGCAAAGAGGACGGCCTGTGAATTCAGATGTGGTGGGGAGGGGACACGCTTTCAGGCAGACGGAGCTCTTGGCCAACAACAATGGAGGAAAGTATTTCATATCAACATCAGGCCAGAAATGACTGAAAACGTAGCATTCCTCTAGTCTGTAGATAACAACGCTTTGTTGTGCAGAGCGTGGTGTTTGAATCAGGAGGAACACTGGATAAATATTCTTGATCTTGTGTCAAGAAGCTGCCTCATTTTGAGTTTGAATGTTGGTCTGTGAAGTAAACTCTCACTCCCTGGTGCTTTCATCTGCAAGACAGAGCAGGAATCAAATTGGTAGTCCCATTTGCACAGCTCTTCAGCAGGCCCTCTGTCACCCCCACCCCCTGACATCCCAACCCATAGACACACAACTTTTTCACACGGCCCGTGTGTCCCTGTAAAATGCCAGCAGAAGACCCAGACCCATGCAGACTGCAGGGCACATGAATAATGCATCGAGCTAATGCAGCTAGCCAGGCCTTCGACCGCAGCCTTCTGCCACCTTGCCAACACAGGCAACTTGAGTGGAGCGCAGATGAAGACAGAACGGGGGAAGACGTATGGGGGTTGCAGGGGTTGAGGAAGGGTGGGAAAGAGGAGGGGTGGCTGGGAGGGGCTGGGAAAAGGAGAAAGGACACAGAGAAAAGAATTGGTCAAGGCAAAGAAAAGGACGAAAGGAGTGGATTTTAGGGGGAGGATTTAAAGCTGGTGAAGAGGGCAGTGGCAGAGAAACAAGAGAGTACAGCTGCAGAAGAAAAAAAACAAATAAAGCCTCTACAGTGAAGCGGAAAGCAGTTGAAGCAGAGAAAAAAAGGCTGATCAATGTGTTTCTCTACCAGCTGAGGGCAAACAAAACCAGACACCAGACAGTGATGTATGGTCAGAAGTTAAATAAATAAATAACTAAATAAACCAACAGCTCTGCTCCCATTCAAGCTACTTCTCTTCGTCCTCTTTTGCACTACAATATGGTGTTGTAAATAAAGAGACTCTTCCTTCCATCTGATGGCAGGATTTTCATTTGATTGGGACTGTAAAGCCTGTGTGACTGCAGGCTGATGATGATGAGTCTGCTCTAATCTGATTCTGAATCAATAGCAACAGAGAATCCGTCCTCCATTGACATGTCCTTTAAGTCTCCAATCTGCCCTAACACACGCAAACACATGCAAACACACACACACACACGCACACACACACACACACACACACACACACACACACACACACACACACACACACACACATAGCCCTTGTTACCTGCCCATTCTTTACTTCTTTTATTATGCACCTGTTCATGGAGAATATCTGTACATCGTGTCCTTAGTAAACTTTCACACACAGTGTCTCCCAACCCATGCCGCTTTTTTTCTGCAACATCCTTCTGAGTCAGACAACAACAGCCACTTCTTCAATCCCGTCATTTTATGAGCACATGCAGTTCTCTGAAGTACTCGTCTCCCTCCTCCAGGGCTGAGATGTTGTACTGAACTTGCCACCTCTGTGCAGCCAGGTGGAGAAAAAACAGCCCAATTAGCACCGCTGGGCAAAGCACAGGTCACAGCAGGTCCCATCAACCTGGACAGGCCCCAAAGCAGTGTACTAGGACACAAAGTGGGGGGGAAATAGCCTGGACACAGCTGCTGTTCTGCTAAATAAAATAATCCAAGACACTGCAGATGACTGTCAAGGTGAATTTCTCTGGGACAAAGTTTAACCATCCTATTGCACAGGTAAATGGAGAATGGACTTTAGAAACTGGATCACACCTTTATTGCAAGTACTCTCACGCGCACATACACACACACACACACACACACACACACACACACACACACACACACACACGTCCAGCTAAATAAGATACACCGGAGACAGCTGCTTTACATGTGGCCCAGGGTTGAAGGAGCAGCAGCAGGAGTCAGTTTGGCACCTGAACAATTAATTTTGGAGACTGAGCTCAGTGAAGATTCAGTCCAACAGCAGCATACTTGGCAGAAAATATAGTGTATGTGGGAATATCTGGATGACTTTTGGTGAGGGTGATTTAGGTTTATGCGAGGCAGCTGTATCGTTTCAAATTTCACAAATGCAAAGTTGTGAATGTGAGAGGTAAAAAATACAACAAACATCAACCATTTTTGTCTTAGAACAGGATTACAACTGGACTATACACTAATTTTAAATGGGGGAGGTTGACCCCCATCTGAAAATACATTATGTCACAGTATTTAAGAAAACGTCACATATTATCATCATCTACTGAAAACATCTGGTCTTGGCGTGGCGAGGGGGCTTGTGCGTTCCAGTGACCCTTAAGAGCGTTATTGTCAGGAGCTTTCTCCTCGTAGGGTCGTCCATGGCGGGCCAGTCTCCAGGGTAGATTTCAGACAAACAAAGACCCCAGCATGTCGACACGCTGTGAGGTGGCAGCCCTACCAGCCGACTATCCTGCAGAGGGCTAACAACCCACTGAGGAGAAACCCCTTTGTTATGAAACTGACCAGAAAAAGAAGCTAGAATGCTCAACAATATAATGGACCCAAGCCTGCCCCAGACCAACCAATACGGATCAACCTTCCTCCTAGAACCCGTGTCACATGGAATATGGAATGTCCAGACACTCCTTCACCCCGGAGCCGCTATAACATCACCCTGGCAGGGCTCTGTGAAGTACAATGGCAAGACAATGGCGAAACAACAGCAGGCGACCACTGCCACATCTGGAGCGGCCTCGAGAGACGGACAGACCTCTATGGCATAGCACTTGCTTTCCCAAAGGTTCTCCATAAGTACCTCATCAGCTGGACTCCTCTGAGTGACAGACTGTTGTTGGCCCGCTTTCTCCACCAACACAGCAAGATGACAGTCATTGTTGCCTATGCTCCCACCGATGTCGCTGATGAGGATACGAAGGATGCTTTCTTTGACCAACTCCATCAGGCTGTTGGCCAAACCCCACCACACGACATCACCATTACTCTCACTGACGCCAATGCCACTCTTTCCAGCAGTGATCGTTCCACAGGCTCACCTCTCGGCACAACCTTAACAGGCTTACAAACGACAACGGTCACCGCCTTCTTCTCTGCCACCACAACAACTTCTGTGTTGCTGACACCTGGTTTCCCCGGAAACTGATCCATCACTGGACATGGTACAGCCCAGATGGCAGAACCAGGATAGTGTTGGACCACATCCTCATCTCCCGATGCTGGAAGTCGTTTGTCTCCAACTGCTATGTGTACAGAGGAGCAGAGCTTGGCAACACTGACCACTGCCTGCTTGTGGCTCAGCTTAAGTTAAAGCTGCGAGCAAACCAGCACACCAAGACTCAACCTCGCCTGGACTCCTCCCTACTCAGTGATCCAAACATCACCACTGAGTTCAGTTGCCATCCACCGCACCTTCGATGCCCTGGCCACTGACAAAGTGACAGACTGGCAGACCCTCAAGAATAGTGTCATCTAGTCAGCTCATATTGTCCCTGGATGCTACCGATCCTCCCCCAAAAAGCCTTGGATATCGGAGAGGACACTCCACATAATTGACGGGCAGGCCAGATTCCATGGAGACCTGATTGAGTACTGGGCAACAGGACTGCCATGAATACTCTTACATTGATGTATCTGTTCAGATAAACCATAATAACTCTGTTGATTAATCAATCATCCTGTGTTAACGGGAAGAAACTTCACGTTGTTCATTATATTGTTTTAAGATCGTCTACTTTATGTTTGGGCTACTGCTACAAGGAAATGAAGAGACAAACATGAGCATTTTAACAACATCAATGTGAGCATATTAGGATACTAATTTTATCATATAGCTCAAATTCATCTTATAACGCTGCTAGCATGATTGCAGACTCATCTTGTTATTGTGCAGTATCATTGTCTGTGTTGTGTTCTGACCTAAAAAATGGAAAAAGGCAGATTTTTAAAAAATTATTATCAGGTTAGTATTATTGTACACTTAACATCTACATAAAAATAACAGTACAAAAATTTAAAGACAAAGGTCTTGTTTCCATGAAGCTGCTCTGTCTGACCTCAAGGAAGTCTCCATCCCCCCCAAACTAACGTTTGCAAAACAAAAACATGATAAGAATTTCTGTCCCAGCTGTATCCCCAGGTAACAGTTGAATAACCAGATTATCTGTGGAAACTCCACCCTGCTAGGGCTAAAGAAACCCGCTGACAGAGTGACAGCAGCTATAATGTCACATGGTTTCTGGCTGTTAGCATTAGTTATCCAGCTGTCTTTGTGACAGAGCTGTCAATAATAAAATCTCCTGGAAACACTAGAGGTCTGTTTCCACGTTCACGTCAAAAAGGCCTTCTGCTATACGCCGTACGATAAATGGCTCCGGTTGTTGCTATGTACTTGTCCTTAGGAAGATCAAACATTAAAACAACCAAATCACCCAAATAATAGGATGACTGAAGAAGACATCATGAAGTATTGGGAGACCATTGGAGCTTTCTTTATTATTAAGAAAACCACTTTGTTTAAATTAAAGGAACATTCTCCTTTATGACTGGGAAAAACAAATCATACTTAACATAAGACATGGCTGATTGGCCAGCCTTCCTTCCTTCCAGCCTGCATAGGTCAAGATTTCTAATTCAGAGATATTATATAATATGCCTTTAAGTCCAAAAAAATTAATTATGGGAACAATAATATGGTAAAGAAATCGCAGTCAATAATCAAAACCAAACTTGTGACATGAAGTCTTTTGCAGCTGCCGTTGCTTGGCTTTGTTTTTCTCGACCTTACAGATATAATCACAATTCTTGTTTTTCATCCAGCCTGTCGGCTCATTCCATTAGCATTATGAAGACAGGACTTACCATACACTACTCATTTCATTTCCTCTTAGATCAGCAAACTGGTGAGGCTTGAGTTCCCCAGTGCCTTATTAAATAATGGGTCTTTTGTAGATTAATAGCACGTTGCATTTCGTTACAGATTTCTATTGATGGTTCTGGTGGTTCCAGACAGAGACAGACAGCAACACAGGGAGAGGGAGAGGTGGATTTCAATGTCTGAGGAAGGTTTTTGTACATTAGACAATGACGTCTAATGTCAGACTGCTGTCTGAGCTAATTTCCTCTGAGATATCCTTCAAACGTTGCACAATAGAGGTCTTAAGTTTTAGTAAAAATAATATGAGAGAAGCCAATAAGTCAGCAGCTACAACAGGCCTCTGGGCTCTTGAATAATCCTCACATTTCACCATAGTACAACTTAAGTACTTCAAATAACAAGGAGGGCAAAACCAATTATTTTAAGGTTTGTGGCTTTCATATTTGTAATATTTTATTATCTGTTCATAAATAGAGATGGCCTCCATTTTGATGCTTCTGCCAGTCAATTGTGCCATCACTATGGAGCTGTCACATCAATGAGGTCACATCTCATTTTCTCCTCTGCAGGAGCAACACTGGTGGACTTTAAAGGAAAAACAAGGCAGTCAGAGACTGCAACATCCCGCGACTTACCCTGACCTACTTTCAGGGTAGGTCAGGGTACCCTGAAAGTACTACCTGACTAGTGCATAGACTAGTGCATATGGAGAAAGTCAGTGTGAGTAAGGCCATAGATCAAAGCTAGTGCATAGGTGGATCAGAGCACTAGCTTTGATCTATGGTCTTACTCACACTAGCTTTCTCTCTCGTCTTTCTATCTTATCCAGCTCCTGAAAGTACTACAGTTGAAATTTGACCTTGACCTAGCTTTCTCAAAGAATAATGGGATGACCGAGGATGACAATGGTTGCGAAGATATTTGGTGGACATACTAACGGTTGAACGAACGGACAAACACTGACAACTACAAAACATCATCGCTTTGAAGGGGGATGTAATTAATAACAGTCCCACCTTTATCCCAATATCTGTGTTACACATGTCAGTACTTCTACCTAACCATCCATCCACTGGTCATTTCAAGATTATCAGGTGGAAACCCTGAATAATTAAATGAGTTAATTTACTGAGAAAGACAGATATTTACTGATCAACAGCTTCTAATAGCCACAATGTGAAGAATCTCGTTCAACAAACAGCTGGTCTAAATGTTGAGCTGGAGCAGCAAGCAGCAGCCATCATGCACCGTGGCCTGGAGACATGAAGCTCAGACTTAAGTCGAGTGGGGGAGAGGATGGCTGACGGTCTGGTTTGAGCAAGTGGGACAGAGCAGCAGTCATCTGGGCAGATTCTAGGTTAATGCACGTATCATGCCTGTCTTGATGGACACGTTCTGCACATCTAGTCATGTTTCTCCTCTTATAGAAGGACCTTACAGACAAAAAACTCCATGATGTAACATACATCCCTGAGTCATAACAAAAAGCCTGCGGCAGCAGGGGCAGGGCAGCAGCCATAAACAAACAGTACACAAGACTGTAAGCAAAACACTGAGCATCCGTTGCTATTCTACAAATGCAGGGCATCATATGACTAAAATGACGTTCATTCATTCATTCGTTCCTCCGTCTGGGGGTTAGCAGTAGAATGCATGGCTGTGTTTGTAATGATGGTTGTCGTATCCCACGTGTTTAAATAGAACCGCGATCGGCGGTCACGTTAAAACATGTCATGCATTAAATCGGGGCCCCAGAGCAGCAAAACGCATTGTTCCGGTCTAGTTGTGTTGCGCTTATCACGCCTGGCACGGCACGGAGAAGCGCAGGGCAGAGGCTGCTGTTGGCCAAAGGGTATGAGGAAGACAGAGAAGAAAAAGAAGAAGAAAAAAAAAAAAACGTCAGGCGACTTTCCCGGAGTAGCTGCACATCGCCTACGCCCATTCACAAAGTGCGTGTTTTACTACCCAGACTGCTGGCATTCCCTGATCCGTCAGGATTTAGTCCGTTCGTTTCAAATCTAAGCCCAGTGCCGGCGCTTTCACTGCGCATATGGCAGCGTGGGTTTTCAAAATCACTGCACAAAACAGGTGTTTGTCAATGCGTATTGTGAATCTTCTTTTTTTTTTCAGAATAGTGTCAACTACTCATTAACTTTGATTTAAATATGAATTGTGGTAATGAACTATGGACGGATCGTCTTTTTCCACGCATAAATGCTCGTTGTCCTTAAAATAATCATCATTTAATTGACAAATACTTAACTTCGATCAGTGATTGCAGCCATGATAATCACACCATACGGCTTAACAAAGAAAAAAAGGGTCAATCTTTTGTTGGCTCTTTTATCATATTAATCGGATTTAAATCTTTACACCACCTCTCTCAAGCGGTCACACGATTCCATCCTGGAGGCGCCGTGGAAGCAACCATCGGTTCAATTATACATTTTGATGTGGGGAAAAAGCATAAATATCAAGACGGGCGCAAGGTGTATGTACATCCGTAGAAAGCGCTATCTGACAATAACACCGGGAAATACCGACAAAACTCACCTCGTGGTCTGAAAACAAGAGAGACGGGCTAGACGAACCGGGAGACTGAGGGGGTTATCCCCAACAAAGATCAATGATGGCGGAGAAATTGAAGGGAAAGGATATCCGTTTCTCTGAAATATCTGCGTCCTCCCGATGATGATGGTGATGTGGAGTGTGGGGGGTTTGGCTATGTGCTGGATGCTGTCATCACGCTGGGACTGCTCTCTAATCCTCGGCCCTGAGCTCAGAAATAACCCACCCCCGCCTTCTGCTCGTCTCCCTTTACAACCTGCCTCCTCCGCTCACAGACCGGAGGACCGTCAGTCCCTCCTCAAGGTCAGTTATTATTATTATTATTATTATTATTATTATTATTATTATTATTATTATTATTATTATTATTATTATTATTATTATTCACAATCACTCACATGTGTGAATCATAATAATAATAGTAATAATAATAATACAGTAATATAAATTAGCATATTTATTTGGTTACGTAGGGTGCGATTTTAATTTCCACATCCCCTTGCTGATTACCTTACCACATAAAAATAACAAAGTTGAAATTACGTGAAGTATAAAAACATATTTTCTATGTTTAACGCCTAGTGCTCGCAACGCGATTAATTTGAGGGGTTGTGCTGAACGTGCCACTTTGGTTGTCGTCTTAACGTAGTTTGTCCTCCCGTGCTCGCCGTCTTACATTGGTAACTTCCGTATGACGTACTTCCGTTGTAGATCAACGCGTCCATTCACCCCGTGGCTTTGAAATTTCAACAGGAGACGGACGAGCAAGGCTCAGTAAACCACTTTCCAACATGTTTAAATTGGAGGGACTCGGACCAAAATTGGATCCGGAGGAGATGAAGAAGAAAATGCGACAAGATGTCATTTCGTCTGTACGAAACTTTCTAATTTACGTCGTTCTTCTGAGAGCCAGTGAGTACAGCTAGCTGACATTGACAGTGAAAAGCTTAATGCACATTGTTGTTACAGCATTAGTAACTGGTCTGCAGTGGTATGTAAATGTAGTTTGGTCACGTATGTCCATGCGTCACCAGAAGGTCAAAATGTCACCTTTTACAAGGTAATAAAGTTACAATACCATTAAAGCACCATTGTAATCAAAAATATAGTGGAAAAAGGAAATAAAAAAACCCTCAATTGTTGCTGTATGAGATGAGATGAGTATGAGATGTCAAATACTGTACATATTAATAGAAAGAAATACAAATATCTCATTGGACATTACTGCAGTATACAATGTTTTACACATTTGGTAATCACTGTTTCCTAACAGCAGTAGTTACAGAAGTTACTGTCCCCATCATGGACTGGCCAACTTGCAGGTGTAATCATGTGGGATGTTTGTCATAGATTTTTAAAATTATTTAAAAATCTCATCCACAAGTTGACATGACTGTATTAAAACAGAATGTGTTTTTTTAAAATATATTTTATTAAATTATGGTGTGGTTTTAAATGACTTTCATACTCCAGTTTATATACACATAAAAATCAAGGCGGATACAACTCTGAGAGCCTATTCATGTTCCAAATACAATGAGCTCTTGTCTGTGTTAACAGCTCCATATGTGTTAAAGAAGCTGGACAGTATATGAATGGAGCAGCTGACCACTTCCTTCAGCACCCCCTGAGAGATTACTTTACCAGGAACACTGGAACACCATCTGTAAACAGCAAGGGACAGTACAAGAGGACTGCTGTCCACCTCCCACTGCGCCTCAAGACACATCTTTTTTTTTTTTTAAGTTTTTGTTTCTTGTTAAACATATTGCAGTCATTGTTGAATGCACAGATTGATAGTGTCCATGTCTGCTGTGTTCACCCAGTGAAAAGAAATTGTTTTTTGTGTTCATTTGTTATACATGGCACATCTGCTCAGTCCTGCAAAGATTAAATGGAAAATGACAAAAATGTACTCTTCTATAATTACTTTATTAAATGTCTAAGAAATAGAGAACAATAAACAAATGCAAAGCCCTTTTTTTCTGTTATCATTGATACTTATCCATTTAAATCTGAACTTTGAAAAACTCAAATTTAAGACTGGTCTTCAAATGCATCTTTTTCATTTGAGTTATGCAGTGTTAAAAGCAAGCTTCTATTTTCAGGATTTAATTTCCTCAGGGAAAATATTGTTAGCATTGTGTTCTGAAGTTGATGCATGTTGTGATGGTTCTATTAAACGTATATTTTGTTTATAAAAACCCGTGAACTTACAAACCATCTGCACAGAATGGGAGTCTTTCATAGTAGAGTGTTTTAGAAACAAATGCTTTATTTTTCATTTAAATTCTCTTTTTTTTTGTTCATTTTAACTTCTGTATATTTTTAAAACTGGTTGCATGTTAAGGTACTATAATTAATAGTGCTGGTGATAAGCTAACTTATTGATCGTTGTATTCTCCAATTGTGTCATCTAAGCCATTAATGGTACTTACACAGATTCTTTTAGTTAAATCTTGAAATAGGGTTGTTTTTTTTATAAAACACTACCCAGAAAAATCTACACATACACACATTTGTTTATTTCAAACCCTTGAATGTAGAGAAAAGATGTTGCCAATCACAAATATACTTACAATTTGAATCAACACTACTCAACATTTCATCAATTTTTTGTCCAATGCTAAAATACAGTAAAGTAAATGTGACCCAGATTTTGCAAAAGTAGTTTGAGATGGACCCACTACTATCTGTACTTTTCTAGTCTTTGTACTTTTCCTCGTTTAGAGTTTTTTTTTCCATTAGTCTGTCTAGTTGTGTAATATATGTCCTGTAGTGTCAATGTTATTACATCACACTTTAAAGCAGTGATGTATTGTTCTCTTTCTGTGTTTATTTACCCTGTTTTGTTTTCGGGGGGGGGGGGTTGCATCTATATCTGCTGTGCTTGTCTATGGAATTGCAAGTATATGAGCAATTCATACACGCAAATTCATCCGGGATTAATAAAGTATCTATCCATCCATTCATCTACCCCTCCATCCAGCTGTACCGTAGATGCACTCCCTCCTGGCGACCGCCAGGAGGCGGTGAACACTGAGGAGTGTTATGGAAGCGTTGACTCGAAAGGAGACGATGCGTGATCGCGAACCAGTACAATGAATAATAGCGATGATCAAAGCTAATATATTTGAGTTTTAGATGTACAGTTGCGTGGATATCGAGGCCACACGCAGACATGTAGCCTGAGACCAGGACACATCTTCACGTGTTCTAGTTGGACTCGACCCGCCCATACTCCCGAGCATCTCCCAAGAAAACCGGCTCCTACTGACTATCACCCGCTCACACATCAGACCTACCGGAGGTAGGCTTCTCCAAAGGTCAGACCGACCAGCCTGTTGGCGATTTCAGCCGTGGAGATACGAAAAACTCGAGCAGATATTCCCGAGCAGTGAGAATGTCTCCTACCCGCTTTGTGTGACGGTACTGCCGGCAGGACCCCTGATGTTACAAAATACTATCAGCAATATTAAAGAACAACAAATCAACCGCCTGCTATGGATTTCCCAGGTCATTTCCAGCATATTTTCAAGGAGCTCAACCACCAGCGCCGCCATGCTCAAATGTGTGACTGTGTGGTGGTGGTTGGAGGCCAGAGCTTCCAGGCTCACCGCTCCATCCTGGCTGCATGCAGCTCCCACTTCAGGGCTCTCCTGATCTCCAGCGATAGTAGTGAAAAGGTTGGAGCTGACATAGGTGTAGTTCCTGGTGTGATAAAGTTAGATCCAGAGGTGGTGACCCCAGAGGCCTTTTCCACCCTCCTTGACATGATTTACACCTCTACTCTTTCATTGGGGGCTTCCAATGTGATGGATGTACTGCTGGCAGCATCAAACTTGCATCTCAATACTGTTGTCAAGGCTTGCAAGCTCCACTTGTCCAGGAAGAACTTCCCTTCATCACCACCTAAAGGCTGGAGATCAGTACACCAGCAGCAGCCATGTTCCCAGGCAGAGAGGCTGGTTACATCCGGCATGAACGAGAAAATCAATGAAGAAGAAGCAGGAGGGGAGGTTAGCCAGTCTGTTGGGTTTGAAGACCAAGGTATGAGTAGGAATGTAGTAGGGGAGCACAGCGATCCATTTGTGAGGCACAAGAGAAAGTCACAGGAGGATTTGCTCAGCAGCGGGAAGAGGTCCTGCAGGCCGCTCGAGGGAAACTTTAGAGAGTGTTTGCCGACTATAACCAGAAGCGCCGTCAATACAGAGGAGCAGGGAGAGGAACTCCTGTCTCCAGACTGCCTGAGAACAACTGAAAGACTCTGGGACAGCCGAGCTGAGGAGGAGAAATACGAAGCAACAAAGGGAGAGTTGGAGGAGTTCCAGCTGCCTAGTCAGTCAGACTGCAGCACAGGAGGTGTAATTGTGTGTGAGAAGAGTGGATGCACAGGAGAAAACACTGTGGTCAAAGTGAAGGTGGGGGAGGAAGGAGAAGGTTCTGACGATGAGCAGAAGATCCCCATCATCGAGGTGAAAAAGGAAAATCAGAACTCCCCAGATTTTGACATGGAACAAAATAGTTTTCCTCTATCTCCACCGCAAGTTCACACGGACAATTTGCACATGCCAGGACATGATGAAAAAATAGCCAGCGCCTGTCTGACAAACAGTGATGCTAGAACTTTACAATCTCATTTGTGTGCAGATCTCCAAACTGATTCACAAAGAGAGGGTGGCGGTTTGGACCAGGAGTCGGTGGACACAGGTGAAGGCCTGGACAGTCTGTCAGAGTTGACCTTCTCCTGTCTCCTCAATCCTAGTAGTGAAATAGGAGCTCTGGAAGAAGAGGACAGTCTAGCCAGTCTCACTGATGCTGCTAATGCCGCCGCTGCCGCTGCAGCTGCTAGCAGCGGTGGACCTGCAGGTGACGGGGGTGAGCAGAGTCAAAACTCGGAGGTCCAGTCCTCTGACTCCTCTTCTCTTCTCTTTCCAGTGCCACAGCAGCTTCTCCCAACTCAGGTCTCTGGTTTCAGTGACACACTAATCCTCCATCCCACCCATAGTCCCCTGGCAGGGTTTCTGAGTGGCATCCGACCAAGCCTCTGTCTGAGACCCTCTCTCATCAAACCATCCAGGGCAGGAAAAAGTTCAGCTGCAACGACCTTCCGTCGCATTGCCCCCAAAGTGTCACCTGGATCAGAAACTGATGCAGATCATTGTTCTGCAGGAGACGCTTCTGATAAGCCACTTCTCACCAGAGCTTCGGAGGATGTTCTGTCCAAGTGCAAGAAGGCAGCGGCTGAAGACCTTGTGCTGCTGGTGGAAGGGGAGAAGAAATATGCCTGTAAAATCTGCTGTAAGACCTTCTTCAACCTGACGGATTGCAAGAAGCACATCCGCATCCACACAGGCGAAAAGCCCTATCCATGTCCAAAGTGTGGCAAATGCTTCAGCCAGTCCTCCCATTTATACAAGCACTCAAAGAACACCTGTTTAAACTGGAAGGATGATCAGTCATTCCCAGACACCCTGCCCTGACAAGGATGTTGTTTCTTCTTTTGGCTTCTTTTTAAACATTGCACTCTGGAAGCATGTCAAGATGAACATTGAGAAACTATTTATTACTCCTTGCACTTTGTTTTTATGCTACTGTTACACAAAATCAAAGGCAATTAGCTGATGTAACTTAAGTATTTTCAACGATGATGCGATTTTTTTCTTTTCTGTTTAATGAAGACTTAATGAACTCAAACTGATGTGAATGCATTGAAAATATTCCCATAAAATGACATGTTTTTTGACTACTTTAAATAAATGATGAACTCAGTAATTTACATTGATTTTAAATTTGTTATGAAAAACAGGGATTTATGAAAAAGACATAAAATATTGCACGAAAACTAAGCTGTCCAGTGTGATACTTCAGAAAAATCTAATTTCACACTCAAGTGCACAATTTTTTACAGTCCTAGACTACAGAGGAATTAACATATTTAATCTTGGAAGAAAATGATAAAAGGTAAAAAATAATCATGCACATTGTGTTTTCATGAGAAGTATGGTCGATGACTGTTGATTGTTTTTCTAATTGTCTAAACCTTGGATTGAATATATTGTGTATGTAATCTCATCCATGCAGCACCGAAGTTCAGCACAGTAGTTCAGTTCCAGGGGCTAGAAGCTGAGTTCACTCGGCATGTGTGTGCCCTGTAAACCCGCCAGTAGGTTTCGAGCTGCCAAAACTGCCATGGCTCCTCTTGTTGAGAAAGTGGCACTACCAATGTGTGGCAACACCACTGCACAAGACAAGACAATAAAGACAGAATTTAAAAAAGATGCGAAGAAAGTATTCAATGGGTCCACTGGGGTAGAACATGTCTACTTTTTTGTATATTCTATATACTCACCGCAGTTTGTAAGTGTGAGGAGGGGGTGGTTTGTTGGGAGGGGCTCAGGTGATGTAACATCCAGTCCAGCTGCTGCTATCTTACCACTGGACAAAACCTCGTACAGATCCTCCTGGTTTACCACAGCTCCTCTAAAACCAATAATTCACCTCATCTTCATTATTGTGTGCTCTTTTCAAACATGGCAATAGACAAATGACAACTGTTTAAACCAAAATCAATGTGTTTCACTCAACACGCACTCTGGTATGCAGTGTTTTGGAAGTCTACCTGCTAGAATTGATGAAGACTGCTGTGTTTTTCATCTTGCTGAAAAAGGCTTTGTCACACATCCCTTGGGTTTCTGGAGTTAGGGGGCAAGTAACAATTACGAAGTCGCTGTCAGACGCGAGTGTGTCCAGGGGTACTGTTCAACAAAGGAAAGAACAATGAAGGAAACAGGAGAAGAGGAAGCACATAATATACAGCACAATTTTTTTTTAAATTTTCATTACATTTTAATTACATCTTATCATTTTCCTCATTGTTCATTCTCTGTCATGTTCACTCCATCACCTTACCAAACTCTCCATTCACCTCAGCAGCCTGGGCCTTCACTGTTCGTCCAGAGTAGAGCAGCCTTTTCACGCCAAAGGGCATGAGCCTCTGAGCGATGGCAAAACCTGAACTCAAACACAGCATGTTAATCTACAAAGAACAAGCTGAGACCTTACTGAGAAAACAGGCATGAAAACTTACTCCTGTTTCTGTGTCAATAACAACTCTAGTTAATTGCATACAGGAGAAAACAAATCTCATTCATTCATTCATCTTCCGAGCCGCTTTATCCACAGTAGCGGGTCAATAAATCTCTAAAATTGAAATTAAATCTACAGATGGACGGAACCCAGTCCTAAACAACCCTTAGTTGTTTTTGCGGTAGGGAGAGTAAGAAAGTTCAATGTGCTATTGATATGATGACACAGTCATCTAGTCATAAAATATAATGATGAAGTTGCAGCACTAAAGTAAATGATTAACAGTAATTTTTACCAATGCGACCCAGTCCAATGATCCCCACTGTGCTGCCGGTCAAACCATAACCACACATCCAAAGACTCCCACCATGTTCACCTCTGAAAAAGAAAATGACCACATGAAGATAATGACTTGTACTGATGGTTAAATTTTAAAAGACAATCCTAACAGACATTGCTTTGGGTCGGGGTGTTGAGACTAACTTTTTGACCATCTCCACTCCCTCTGGTATCCTCCGAGATGTGGCCAGCAGCAGCGCTATGGTCAGTTCTGCTGTTGCATCAGTCAAGATATCTGGAGTGTGTCCAACACGTATACCACTGTTGACAACGGCAATGTGACTTAGACAATGTGACACAAGTCCCTCATTGATTTTTGATCTTTGCTACCTACCGTTTTTTAATTTCTACAAGATCCAAATGGTCAAATCCCACAGAAAAGCAGCTAATCATTTTCAAATTTGGACCTGAAATCACAGACACCAGTTGAGACATAAGCACATTTGATCAACAGATTTTGGTTGTTGATTTGTTTTGAAAATGGATTAATTAGTTGAAAACTAGAAAATAATAAGGAACATGTATCATCCCTGGCTGTGTGGATTTGGTGATCAACAGAGTCGTATATTTAAAAATTACACTGTTGCCAAAAATATTCACATCCATGCAAGTTCTCAT
Organism: Antennarius striatus; assembly: GCF_040054535.1. Lineage (NCBI taxonomy): Eukaryota > Metazoa > Chordata > Actinopteri > Lophiiformes > Antennariidae > Antennarius > Antennarius striatus. Next base: position 12,015,095 of record NC_090785.1, read on the forward strand.
TTGTAACTTTTTTCAAACAATGGGTCAAAGTCAAGTTGTTTTTGAGCTATAATTCAGATTGTTTCTGTCATTTATTTTTTTGTCTCTCTACTACCATCTGTGATATAGGCATAAAAAAGTCCTAAAATTTCTTAATATATGACAACAGTATCGAGGGATCTCAACAAAACATGACAACTTAAAGTAGTGGTTAATAGACCCATTCTGCCCTTTCAGAATGGGCCTTGTGATGAGCATGTGACACTGCAGGCAGTGGTATTCTTGAGAAAGACTCACTGACACAACTTCAAACTCTGTGCTTCCTTGGAATGACAACAATAAAGTTACCATCATGTAGTTACATTATTTAGCAATGCAAGAATCTACATATAATTTTCATGCAAAAGAGGACAAACAATCAACTGAGCTACTGCTAACACGTTCTAATTGAGCATCGAGATAAGGAGGATTAGCTGCAGCTTGTTCTGCAGAGGAATCACACAGGGGTCCTAGAAGAGGTCCAGCAAGTCAACCTTCCCTCCTCACTGAGATCTAAACAGTTATACACCTATAAATATGGGATTCACATTTTAAGCCAAATGGGAAAGTTTAGTTTTTGGTTTTATTATATAGAGAATCATTTTGTGCCTTTTTTTTTTTTTTACAGTATTTCCAATATATTTTTCGCGTAACAAACCTTCAACAACATGTTTTTAGACATTTATTTACTTTGTTCCATGGTGCTTTGGTAAAAATATGACATTATTAATAAACTCAAACAGGCTAAAACACAGTCCCTGAAAAGCAAACATGAAAAGCAAAGAGCAACAAGCCCTTTTTTCTCAAAATCTGTATTGTAGACAAACTCTTTTGGTCCATAATAGCCCCAAAGGAAAACTTAATAAAGTTTTCTTTACACCTAAACTCAGCCTGACATCCACAGATGGAAGAACAAATGTAAAAAAAAAAACCCCATGTATCTCAAATCCCACGCAAACATGGAGTCTCATGTATCATCCCTTAGATTTCAGTGGCAAAATGCCACACATAACTACAGAACCATACCTGCCAGCAGTTTAGCTTCATTTGAAACTGGTTACTTTTCTGACCACAAAGAGATTCTATACGAAATCATCTGCAAGGAAAAGGAGATCTGAATACAGGTTGAAAACTAATTTGAGCTATATTAAAACTTGATTCATTTTCTGACATAGGCTCCAGCTCCCCATGACTCGCTACGGCGGATAAAGCAGCAGAAAATGAATGAATGCCCTGACTTCGGCCGGATTCGGCCTGCAAATAAATTATCTACGGCCCCCCTGGATGTTATTACTGATATTATAAGAACCGGACTGCAGGCCCCAGCTACCTGCTGGTGTTTTGCACGCACCAACATTACATTGAAACGGTAACCCATGAAGTCACCTTGGCCTCATTATTCATCACCCATCAGAGGAAAAGTTAACTTTCAGCTACCCCCCTCCTCAAAAATGGCTAAGCGGAAGGTGGACGCTTAGACCAAGGGATTTCAAGCCAGGTGGGAGTCAGAGGTAATGTTCAGGGAGGTGAAGGGAAAACCTGTGTGTCTTCTGTGTGGACAAAGTTTGGCTGTAACAAAAGAATATAGTTTAAGAAGGCACCATGAAACGTCTCAGAAACACACAAAGACGTGATTTTTCTTAGAAGTGTTAGGTAAACGGACTTTTATCCCGAAGTCCACCCAGAGCAGTTGTGCGTGGAAGGAAGTCCATTTTTGTCTTTTTACCTGTTGAAAAATGTTTTCACTCGAAATTACTGACGGATCCATAAGAATATATTGCTTTATTCATTTAATCATTCAATAATATACACTCTTGGTTAAATAGGTTATATGCAATCGTTTCAATGTGTTTTAATAAACATTGAACCAGTCCGACCCTCAGTTTGAAACAAATTTGTTTTTTCAACCTTTGTGTATTTGACTTTGACATCCCTGCTCTGCAGTGATGAAAAATAGCAGTTGAAATTTACAGCATTCTTTGTATTAAAAACAAAATCTTTTGTTTTTGTGCTCATGTTTTTTGTAATCACTTCTTATTTTTTTGAAAATTGGAACATTTGCCAATCGGACACAGGAGTGATCAGTACCTGCAGCGTCCAGAACAGCAGAATCGATTATGTCATATGGGACACACAGAATCCCATCAACCCCATCCACGCGTTTCAGAAGCTCTGCCTTCGTTAAGGTATCGTCTGAGTCGCACATAGACACCTCACACCTGTTTTCACGGACACAAGAGAACATTTTAAAAAAAAACATGCGACAGCCTGCAATGTGGCAGAGAGGCTAATTAATAGACTAAAGTACCAGTGAGCTCATTTACAAATTTGTTTAAGTAGTTTGAGTCATTTGAAAATAAAAATCTACAACATTCAAACATTCTTCTCCTTGTCTCTAAAAAAAAGATGTTCCTATAGTAACGTTATAAACTGGTTCCCCATATGTCTGCGGGAATTGAGAAAATGTTTCGTGGCTGCGAAATGAAACCAGAACAATTCCGCGGTTTTTTGATTTATCCAGTGAGGATTACCGTGACAGTCTACACAAACAACGTGATGACGTCTACATAATCGACAGTGGATTATTAAAAATCGATCTGATCCTTACACTCCAGACGCCGTCAGGATCTCCAGTCCCTCCTGTGGGAGACGTTTCGTTACGAAAACTTTCATGATTTTGCCCCAGTCGTTTATCCGGGTACGACGGTTCTAATGAAACATCACGGGACTTCCACGCAGGCTTTGAAGACCAAGACGTCCAATGCTGAGTCATTCGGCGTAACCCGGCCTCTAAAACCTACTCAAAATGCACCGTCACTGAAGCCACGCCCATTCAAACTGCCCCCACTCTTACCCTCACCCCCCAGACCCGACTAGAGACAAGACAATTCTTTCAGAATTCAGCAAGTCACAAGGTTTGTTGAACAGGCAACATGAAGTAAATTTTTATTTATTTAGTTGGGGGTTTTTTTTGGATATGTTATTACAACAGACTTCACATCTTCATCACATTTGAACATCAACAACATCTGAAAAACAAACGGCAGAGGGGTAGAAACCATTTGGCTTGTGAAATTCCCATCCCAAATCATATCCTCTGCAGAGGATTCATTCAGTGGCATAAGATCTCACCGAGAGGAAGTTCGATCATCGAAGAGTCTATACCAGGGATGTCAGGGGGCCAAAAAACCAGATTTGCGCCGAGTTCCAGTTAAATGTATATTAAAATATAAAATGTACTATTGAAAATACTGCACATAGCCTCTGGAACCAAGAGTTTCTAAACCAATAATACAGAAATATTTTCTGAAGGATCTGTCAGTAATTTCAAGTGAAAACATTTTTTAACAGGCACACAGACAAAAAGAAACTTCTTTAAAAGAAAAATCACATCTTGTGTGTTTCTGAGACGTTTCATGGTGCCTTCTTAAACTATATTATTTTGTTACAGCCAAACTTTGTCCACACAGAAGACACACAGGTTTGCCATTTACCTCCCCGAACTTGTCCTCTGACTCACACCTGGCTTTAAACGCCCTGTTCTCAGCGTCCACCTTCTGTTTAGCCATTTTTGAGGAGGGGGTTAGCTGAAAGTTAATCTCTGCTCTGACTGCTGATGAATAATGAAGCTGAGGCCAACTTGCTCCAGTGACTTTGTGGGCTTCTGTTGCGTTGTGGGGAATGTAGTGTGTTGGGTAAAAGACCAGCAGGTGCCTGTGGCCTGCGGGCAAGTTAGAATAGTAATTAAATAACATTCAGGGGGCCATAGATAATTGGTTCGTGGGCCAGATCAAGGGCCTTGACTTTGACTTATATGGTCTGACCTATGCTCAGAACTTAAGAATGTTTCTGGCAGGCTCTTTTCATCTAAATCCTTCCTCCTACAGACAATGTAGAATGACCATGACATGTTTTGACTTTCTATTGAATGGTTTCTGCTATTTGAAACAAACAGTTTTACATTTTATTACCCAGACCCCGAGTGTCCGAAGAAGTGGACATTCAGAGCGACACACATATGAGAATATGCAGAACCAGAATTTTAAGTGATGTGAGTCCAATATGCTAGCTCAACAGTGAATAAACTGTTAAAGCATATTTATATTGTACAGTATATTAAAGATACAAATGATTTAATACATATTTGAGCAAGTATCAGGCGGCACGGTGGCGCAGTGGGTAGCGCAGTTGCCGCACAGCAAGGCGGTTCTGGGTTCAAATCCCGGAGTTTGAATGTTCTCCCTGTGTCTGTGTGGGTTCTCTCTGGGTTCTCCTGCTTCCTCCCACCTCCAAAAACATGCACTTCAGGTAAATTGGCCAGTCCCAAATTGACCATAGGAATGAGTGTGTGTGCGTGTTTGTGTGTCTTTGTGTGGCTCTGTGGTGCACTGGCGTCGCGCCCGGAGTTTCCCAACCTCACGCCCAATGACAAGCTGGGATAGGCTCCAGCTCCCTGTGACCTGCGCAAGCGGATGAAGCAGGTTGAGAAAAGGAATGAATGAATGAGCAAGTATCTCAATTGTTCTACTAGTTTGATAACAACATTGATGAAGTCTTAATGTATTAACTATTTGATATCTTAGCAATTTACCCTTTTCACATCATTTATGATTTGGCCAAAATAAGCCTGTAAATTTAATATGAGACGGCAAAGCAAAATATGACCACACAATGTGTATAAATTCATACATAATTTAACCTAACCTGGATTTGGTAGAAGAGCCCAAAGAAAAAAAAGCTGTTGACAAAGACTAGAACTTGAAATAACATCATAATAAACAAGTGGATGGATCCATCCATCTATCCAATTTCTTGGAGATGAGACAACAGTATTTGTCACCAGCAAATTGTGGAGCCACATAAAGGACAAACAACCACTCATGAACACACTCATACCAACAGACAATTTAATTTGTTCATATCACCTAATTACATGTTTTTGGACTCAGGAGGAAGCTGGAGAATCCACCCAGACACCACATAAACTCCCTGCAAAAAGTACTCAGTCCTGGAACCTTTCTGCTGATGTGACAGTGCTACCCACTGCACCACCATACCACCTGAATGCACGCATATTCCATATGAAGTGAACCAATGATTATATGAATCAATGTGGCACAGTGGGGCAGTGTGTCCTGTCTGTGCAGAGTTTGTATGGTCTTCCCATGTCTGCGTGCATTCTCTACAGGTTCTCCAGCTTGGTCACACTTCCAAATACATGCACTTTAGGTGAACTGGTCAGTCTAAGTTGTCCAGAGGTGTGAGTGTAAGCATGAGTAGTTGTTTGTCCTTCATGTGGCCCCACAATGAGCTGGCATTTTATCTGGGGTGTACCCTGCTTCTTGCCAATAAGCAACCGAGATAGGCTCCAACAGTCCCAAGGTGAATAAGCAGCAGTTGAGTATTGCCATTGTCTCATCTAAAAGAAAATTGATGAATGGGCGGATGGAATTTATGAATCTGTGAATGTCCAAATAGATAAAGATAGTAACTTGTGTAATCTATAAGGAGTGGCATGAATGTTGGTCACCACGAGACAGAAGAGGCATGCTGTGGAATATCAGGAAAATCATAGTAAATTGATGTATTCTCAACTAAAGGGAGCAACATGAACTGACGCAAAGGGATCGCTATAACTAGGGCTATATGTGCAGTTACAAAGATATCTTTTGTTAATGATCCAGGGGAAAGTCATAATTACCAACTCAAGCCAAAGGAAATTCCTAAACACAATCACACATTCAGCCAACCATCTTCCACCGCTTATCTGTAGTCAGGTCAGGGAGGCAGAAGCTTCAACAGGGAGCCCCAAACTTCCCTTTGCCCGGCCACATCCACCAGCTCTGACTGGGGGATCCCAAGGCGTTCCCAGGCCATTGTTGAGATACAACCCCTCCATCTGGTCCTGGGTCTGCACCGAGGTCTCCTCCCAGCTGGACATGCTAGAAACAAATCCCTAGGGAGGAGCCCCAGAGGCATCCGCATCAGATGCCCAAACCACGTCAACTGACTTCACGCGAAGGAGCAGCGGCTCTACTCTAAGCCCTTCGCGAATAGCAGTGTTTCTCACCTTATCTCTAAGGGAGATACCAGCTACCCGCCTGAGAAAGCCCATTTCAGCCCCTTGTGTCTGCGATCTCGTTCTTTCGGTCATGACCCATCGCTCATGACCATAGGTGAGGGTAGGAACGAAGATCGAACGGTAGATGGAGAGCTTTGCCTCTCGGCTTAGCTCCCTCTTTGTGACAACAGTGCGGTAAAGCGACTGCAATACCGCTCCTGCTGCCCCAATTCTCATCCAATCTCATGCTCCATTGTTCCCTCACTTGTGAACAGGACCCCAAGATACTTAAACTCCTTCACTTGTGGAAGGACTTCATTCCCCACACGGAGAAGGCAGTCCACCGGTTTCCTGCTGAGGACCATGGCCTCAGATTTGGAGGTGCTAATCCTCATCCCCGGCACTTCACAGTCGACTGCAAACCGGACCAGTGACTGCTGCAGGTCACAGGCCGATGACGCAAACAGGACCACATCATCTGCAAAAAGCAGCTATGCGATCCTCAGGCCACCAAACTGTAACTCCTCACCGCAACTATGCCTCGATATCCTGTCCATGAAAATCACAAAGAGATTTGGTGATAAAGCACAGCCCTGGCGAAGGCCAACAGCTACTCGGAATAAGTCAGACCTACTGCCGAGGACCTCTCGCAGCTCTCACTTTGGGCGTACAGGGATTGGACGGCCTTGAGGATAGGCGCCCTCACCCCATACTCCTGCAGTACCTCCCACAGTATATCCTTTGGGACCCGATCGTACGCCTTCTCCAAGTCCACAAGACACATGTAGACTAGATGGGCTTACTCCCAAGCCCCCTTTAGGATCCCTGCCAGAGTAAAAAGCTGGTCTGTTGTTCCACGACCAGAGCCGTCAGCATTTCCGGGCGAATCTCATCAACACCTGGGGCTTTGTCACCTTGAAGTTGTTTAACTACCTTCGTGACTTCGCCCCGAGAAATTGACTTGAATGCCCCATCATCCTCCAGCTCTGCCTCTGCAACAGAGGATGGGTCAGTTGGGGTAGTTGGATTCAGCAGTTCCTCAAAGTGCTCCTTCTACCAACCGACAATGTCCTCAGTTGAGGTCAACAGTGTCCCATTCTTGCTGTATAATGCTTGGATGGTCTCCCGTTTCCTTCTCCTGAGGTGTTGGACAGTCCTCCAGAACAACTTTGGTGCCGTCCAATAGTCCTTATCCATGGCCTCTCTGATCTCCTCCCACACCCTCTGTTTTGCCTCCATCACAGCCGAGGCTGCAGTCCTTTTGGCCTGTTGGTACCCTGCAACTGCTTCAGGAGTCCCCAGGGACAACATGCCCCTGAAGGCCTCCTTCTTCAGTTGGACGGCTTCCCTGACCACTGGGGTCCACCACGTTGTTTGAGGGTTACCACCCCTTGAGGCACTCAAGACCTTGAGACCACAGCTCTCAGCTGCAGCTTCAGCAATGGAAGCTTTGAACATCGACCATTCAGGTTCAATGCCCCCAGCCTCCACAGGGATGCATGAGAAGCTCCTTCAGAGGTGTCAATTGAAAGCCTCGCAAACAGAGTCCTCTTCCAGACATTCCCAGTTCACCCGTACCACTCGTTTGGGCTTACCAGGTCTATCCAAAAGTTTCCTCCGCTAACGGACCCAACTAACCACCAGGTGGTGATCAGTTGACAGTTCTGCCCCTCTCTTCACCCGAGTGTCCAAAACACACGGTCAAAGGTCAAATGATACGAGCACAAGATCAATCATTGACCTCCGACCAAGGGCGCTCTGGTACACTTATGAGCATCCTTGTGTTCTAACATGGTGTTAGTTATGAACAATCTGTGACTAGCACAGAAGTTCAACAACATAACACCACTCGGATTTAAATCAGGGAGGCCATTCCTCCCAATCACGCCCCTCCAAGTGTCTCCATCATTGCCGATGTGTGCATTGAAGTCCCCCAGGAGAACAATGGACACAATCACACAATGACAGAAAATATTGCAGGCTGTTTGGGCTGGGGCTCTGGATCAATGCCTGTTTGGCTTTAGCCAGTGATGCATCTGTGAAGTGTGTGCCATTGTTTAAATGGCTCAATTTAAAGAACATAATGTGGAATCAGCTCTTTTGGTAGTACTTTTATCAAGTGTTATGTTTTACATGGGATGGCCTCTACCCATTTTGTACCTTTGTCTACCATTACCATGATATATCTACATTGTCTGGTCCCACATCTGTGTAGTGTTATGACAATATCTTGCCAGGGGGGCATTTGGCATTGAATAGGAACCTACCAGTCTCTTGTAGGGGAAGGTGCGGCTGTAGCTGTTGCAGGTTACACAGTCAAAGTTACACAGGGATTTGAACACAAAAATTTGAATAGTTTGGATAGCTAAGCAAATACTTTTGTCAATATAGTGTACATCGATCCATCCAAGCATACATACACACATATGTATTTGTCATATTATAAACCACAACATTTCACATACATTAATACCTACATGTTGCTGTGGTTTGTTTAATTAAGTTTATCTATAAATAGAATCACCATTTGCATGAATTACTATTCGAATAGTGATTTATTTGTTTTTTATTTCATTTTAATTTTTTTATTTAAAAAATCACTTGAATCACTATTTGATTCAAGTAGTCAATTTAAGTAATCAATTTACCTATTTTTTTAAATTTATTTTTTATGGTCTTCCACATCTCAGACTATACTAATCAAGAGTGAACCCTGCAAGATCAACGCGCAACACACAAAAAGCCTATGAACTACCAATGCTCCAGGCTGCTTCCCACACGTTTGACAAATAAAAATAGACGATTGATTATGATCATTATAGATATTGGCCATGGTTCAATTTTTTTTGCAAATACAGAGTAGTTATTATGATAATAATATTGTATTTTTAGTTTAGTTTGTATTTCTGTGCACGCATTGAATAAATTACATTCCAACAACACCGTTCCATTTGTGACACCGTTTTGCTTGTGTGTGACGTCATTGTCCTCTCCTTCTCCTGCAGTCCGTTGTCCTCGTCCCGTCTACCGGGGCAGGCGCGCTCTAAACAGTCGAGTCGTCGCCTTAGATAGCAACAGAGGGCGGAATAACAAGTCCGTAGTTGAGGAACAAACGAGTGGACTTCCAAATCTGGAAACCAGAGCGAGGACCCAGTCTTAAAGAGGTGAGAAACCCATCTTCTTCTGGATAACTTGATATATCCGTGTCGTGGTTGTTTTGTTGAGGCAGGCTAACGTTATCGTCGGCTGGTAACATTAGCCGGGAGTGGTTTTTACAGGCTGCGTCGTTACGGCTGTTTGCCTTTTTCTTGGAAGCTCATGCGAAACTGTCTCATGGCTTCTTTGGTTTCCGTGTTATTGCATACAAGTCAGTATGATGGAGCTAGCTGGAGCTACATTGCAGATATGCTTCCGTAACGTAGGCTCTACCAGACGGTTCATGTTGTCCACTCACTGGTAGAACCCTTTAGACGAAAACTTTTCTCTGTTATAACCTTTTCTAACTAATATTTAATTGATTTATATACAAAAAGGTTAAGACCCATCCCCGTATTAACATTTTATAAAGCCATTAGTGAGTAGCTGCATGATTAATTTGTCAATCTCCATGGTTGTGCTGTTACTATCTCTGTTCGTTCTGTGTGCACACAATAAAATTGTGTGACATTAAAGGAATGCAGTTTGGTTCCGGTGTGCAACAGGAATGTCGAGTCTTCCCTTAATAAAAGATGGATAAAACCATCAGAGTAAGCAGTTTTATGTTATGTGTTGCTCTACATGCTTTCTTGACTGATTTACTAACTCTAAGAAATGTCTGATTGAAGAAGGGAAATATTAAGTGACTTCATTACACTTGTCCACTAAATCCAGTAATATACCTATCATATATGTATATATAAATATAGAACATCATCTAATCAGACATGTCACAGTATTTGTATTTAGTGGTATTCTGTAATGCTCATGTTTCTCAACCCCGACACTACTGCAAAAAATTATGTTCTTGATTTTATTGGACTCCATGAATCAGTCAGCTGATATCTTTGTTCAGGAGTTACTCATAAAGTCTATTTATTGGATGTAATGGGATCTAAATATCCTTTTGTCGTTTCAGAGACAAATACCAGCGTTCATCACACCCACAGCACACGTGTAGTGGAGGAACTTGCAGAGCCTGTCTGAGCTTGTTACCAGCTGCTGGGTTTAGTTGAAATATACTTGCAGTGTGCTATGGCTCTGTTTACTCTTCATAGGACGCCAACCAACCCCACTGCTGCAGTGAGTTCAGTTACACTCATGTTTTGTTATACATAAACAAGTTGAAGAAGTGGTGTCATATCATTCAGTATGAAAATGTTCACCTTTTGCATTTAAATGATAAAGTTCTCCTGCTTCCTGACCTTCCAGGTTTTTCATGTACTGTAAAGCACTTGTTCCTCATTGACGATATCGTCACTAACATACCACAGTTAAAGGGTCAGCAAAGTGGTTTAGCTTCCATTCTCATCCATTTCTGTGATGTTAGGTGGTGATTGTATAACATTCTGTTCTGACATGCTCTATAACACTATGGTTGTTTAATGTATAAATGCAAACAGAAGTCCAAGAAGTTTTGATGCTGTGTAAATGATTGAAAGTCTCTTTTAGCCTAATTGTACAAAGTTGCTCCAGTGGGATTCTGCCATTCCACCTTCTGTCTTCTTACTAGAACTAGAATTCCAACTCAAAGACTGGTGCTCTTAGTATTCTCTCTTCTAAAACTCTTCCACAATCATATGAGTCTGTCGTTATCATCTCCTTTCTTCTCCTTCAATCACTCTATAATGGAGATAATTTATCCTACCTCTACATCTGGCTTTGTTTGTTTTCATTGCCAACTAAACCATAAATGATCTGATTGTAGGGACATCACTCATTTTTTGCACATTTTAAATCTAATCACTCCAGTATCTTAACTTGTGTTCTCTTTTTTTTCTGCCAACCGTCATTGTTCCTGTCTTGGGTCCTTCCCACTTCTCCTCATTACGTTCTTTCTTTTTTTCACTCTGTCTGGACTTGTCAGTTGCACAACAGGTAATGTTGCTGTCTCAAGTTTCTTTGTCACCCCTTGCCACTACTCCAACCTTCCCTGTTCGCTTGTCTCTTTATCCCATCACTCTCTTGCATTGTATCTTAAATTTCTTGTCCTTTGATAATTTCCCTGCTAAAATTGACCTCTCTTCTTTTTCTACATTTCACTCTTCACGTCCGTCTTCTCACATTGGTCTTTCACTGCATCTTTGTCGCACCACCTTTGACTAGAAAAACATGTTGTCACATTACTTGTGTCCATGCAGAAAAACACTGCACACTGCCTCGAATGCTCCCAACAAGGCTGTTATAGTCAGCATCAAATATGCATTTTGGGAGTATTAGAAGTGGTGTGCAGTTTTTTTTTCATTTAATTACTATACTGTAATACAACGTTATCTGTTTAACTTGTGTTAATGTTGCTTACATTTCTTTCGAATATGTGTATTCAAAGCTTTCAAAACAGCCTACACAACACACACGTTATAATTTGCTGGATTATAAGAATGCTGGTAAACAAAGACTGAAACATACACAAAACACAATAAATGATTAATAATTTTATGATTGATTCTGCTTGATTATTTTTTAAGGATGACAGTCTCAAAAGGAGAGCAACACTTCAGAAAAGGTAGGTACTCACTTGTGTGTCTTTTATACTTTCATTTTATGAATCATTTTATGAATCATTCCTGGTTTGTAGATTACAACAGTATGATACTAAGCAATCTGCCCAATTCAGGGAGAGTTTTGCCCTTGTTAAGGGGGCTGTCCATCTGTTGGAAGAGGGTCGCAGGACAGACTTCAATGTGGAAACTTCTCAGCCTCCAATTTCTCCTGTAAAAGAAGATTGCAAAGTGCCTGACACGCGCCACAAGCAGCTCCACGCCATGGTCGAACAGCTCAGACCAGAAGACACCATCAAGCTGGTGAGGGCTGTTTTTTGCTTTTATGTTGGATGTAGCATTTGGTCAAAAGTCTGGATCAGAACTGATGCCAACACTGACCTTCTTTACTGGATTCATGTCCTTCAAAGAAACCAATTGATTTTTTTTTGTCATAGCCATCCTGTATTACAGTGTTTAGTTATCAGTTTTCTGCGGTCAGACAAAGTAAACTCTCTGGTTTCTTGTTACTGAATATAAATAACTCCAGTACTTCCATTCAGTGAAATTCAAGATTTAGAGAGGGATAAAAGAGAACTGGTATGAGATGGTTCTTTGGCGTTGATATAGAGAAAGGTGGGCGGTGCATCCCTAATAAAAGCCATAATTTGCCGCTTGCTATGGGTGGTTTATTGTGCTGAACATTTAGTGCTGGCTGGGTTTTTTAAAAGTGTGTTATGTTTAATAGAGAATTAATGTTCCAGATGTGATTTCTTTTTGAAGGTCAAAAAAAAAATCTCACATTCTGTCTGATGATATTTTTATTGGGTTTAATTTGTATCAACAGACTTGAGAGGACCTCAGCAACATATTACATGTATGTTTCTTTAATTCTGAGTGACGTCATGCTATGCTATGCTCTCTCCTGTCAGGCAGTACAGTTGGAATCTGTCAACGCACTCCGAGTCAGATACCTGATTGTTATCGCCACCCTCAGCAACAAAGAAGAAAGCATCCTGCTGGGCATGGATTTTCCTAACTCAGACAGGTGTGTGTGACAAAGATTCTGGTGTGCTGTGTCACAGATAGAGCTAAAAATATATGATTTATAATAAGTTACTGGTCTCTGGTTTTCCTTTAGCGAATTAAATTACTTTCCTTGTTGCCTCCTTGCAGTGATCAGTGTACAATCGGCCTGGTTATGCCAGTGTGGAGTGACACACAAGTGTATTTGGACGGAGATGGGTAAGACATTTTTAAAATCACTGATGGTTGAATTGTGAGTGCAGCTAAGGTTGTGAGGCACAGACTGGGCAGCCTGAAGTCTGGGATTCTGGCTGGAGAAAAAATGAATGAGTAATGTCTCTAATTATGGAGCTGAATCATTCTCCACACATTACAACTGTGCTTATCACTCAATCACACCGTTATGTAAGCATGCAGCTCATGTGTTTTTATAGTTGGCCTCTTTCTGTGTCAGTAAGAAAAGTTAGTTAGACTTTAGCTGCTAAAAGCTGTGAAATAAAGAAAATATCCCCCCGTCTCTTACTGGGTTGCACCCATAACTTCAACTGTTAACCCTCTTATAACATATCTTACACATAACAAGGGCTGAAACGTAACTCAACACATGTAAAGCAAATTAAAAGTGAGCTGGGGGGGGGGTGCATTGGTGTGTTGGACAGAGAAAGTACCGGGGGGTAGTGCATTGGTGTGTTGGACAGAGAAAGTACCTTAAGTGGATAGCAGAATGGATGAAGAGTTGTTTGAAACAAGGGAGAATGTCCTACCAGAGCTCTGTATCAACCTTAACAACATTACTATTTATATAATAGTTATTGATTTGTTTTTTTACTTACCGGTATATTAAATATTTTTTCCATTTCTTAACTTTTTATCCCTTCATTTGTCTCCATTTTCCTATCATTTATGTATGTTTATGATTATTGTATAATTTTGTTATGACTGTAAATGAAAAATGAGGAATGACACAATGATTATAAATGGAACAATGTCTTCACAGCTCAATGTAAATATTTGAAACAGAACCAAAAATTATTTGTTCTCAATGTGACGACTCCTTAACCATCTGCAAAGAGGGAGATGTGGAGAAGCTGAGACGAACACAGTATTTTAACTCTGCTTCACGTCAAGCATCATGACAAACACTTGTAATAGCTACCGTATCAGCCCATGTTCACCCTCATGAGGTTAGATCACACTTACAGTTGTTCACTCTCTTAACTCTGATTTTCCTCCAGTCTCCTCACCCAAACCATTGCTAATTTACAGTGAATGACTATCTTATACCTCCCTGTGTGATCATTTGTCTGATGATGTTAACTTTCTTAGTATTTGCTTTCTTCTCTTGATCTTCCTGATTTAATCATTGTAGGTTATTTTCTTGTGTTTTTTCCCACAGTGGATTTAGTGTAACCTCAGCTGAGGACACCAGAATCTTTAAGCCTGTATCCATGCAGACCATGTGGTGAGTGACAGCGGATTAACATGTTGATGTTAAAGCGTCAATGCTTTTACTCTGGTGCCCATGCTCCTTTCATAACTTTGTGACTGTGTTGCCCCCTTCTGACATATTTCTTGACAATTCTTAATTCATGTGTCTCGCTTTCCTTGTCCATGTAAGGTCAGTGCTGCAGGTATTGCATGGCTGCTGTGAGCGAGCAGTAAAGGCAGCAGTGATTCCAGGCAATGGCCTGGAGTGGGCTGAGCACTACAAGAACCACATAGAGTCAGACCGCTTCTGCCTCAATGAGTGGGAGTCCATGTCCGACCTGGAGTCGGTTCGCAGGGATAGTGATGGACAGAGGTACAAAAAAGAAACATAGCTCAAAACTGTAGTTACCTTAGTCATATGGTACTCAAGTAAATAAATTGAAAGTTTTAATTTGTTCATATTAGAAGTGCAAACATGTCAGCTTGTACCCAAGTTTCACATGTACTGTACTGGAAGCTCGGCAGACAGACTCTCCAATGAGGCGCAGATCAAAGAACACCTGAGAGACATAATGAGCACTGAAGACCTGGACAACCTTACTTCTAAGATGGTAAGACATGTGAGTCAATGTAGAGAGGAAGTCATCTTAAATGTAGTCAGAAGTGTTAAAACACTGATGAGAAAGATTAAAAAGCAAAAGAATTTATGTGTCTATAATCAGATTTGTCTGTTACTATAGGTGCACACTGCTTTGCAGACCCGGATGAGCTTTGACCTCAGACCCTATAAGGAGTACATTGACAACGAGATCATCGTCACCATGGCTCAGATTGACAAGCCCTCCAAAATATTTGACTACCTCTACCTGGTAACAGCTTAGCTTTAAAGACAGCTCTAAACTTTCTTTGAAAAATTCTGTTCAAAAGCCCTTTTGTGCTTTAGTCAATATACTGACGGAAGTGTGTTTCCACCCAGATGTTGTCATATGACTTTAACTTCCCCTTTGTGGGGCTCTGCGCTGGCAGCGATAGGGAAGATAACTCTGTGGGCTCTTTCCTTTTTGTCTTCTCTGGCCTCAGCTTAACCTTTTTCTTGTTATCTGCTGTCAGGGCTCTGAGTGGAATGCTGCTAACTTTGAGGAGTTGCAAAAAAACAAGTAAGTGTTTTGACCTGCAACATGTACGTCAGCTCTGTTTATTGTCCTCCTGCTCTGTTGTCTCATGACATGGGTAATGCTCATTTGAGCATTGTGTTTTACTGAGTAACACCATGGCTCTAAGTTGGAGTCTGTATGCTCAAAGAAGGGTATGTAGACAGGCAGAGCGCAGGTGGGGCAAAACCAAACTCCAGGTTCATTATGAAGACAGTCTTGACATCTTCAACCAGGAATGGAAAAATGCAACACAATCATTTTTCTCAGAAGTTATCAATAGAAACAGTAATAATGCTCGCACACTGTTTTCGGTTGTAGACAGACTGACAAACCCCACAGCATCAGTCTCTTCTGAGCTGTTGTCCAACAAATCATGCAATGACTTGGCAGCATTTTTCACGGATAAAATATTACAGATAAGACAAAAAGTAAGCGTTTCTCCTTCAGGAAAAATCACAATGTAACTTGTACCATACAACTTTGAAAGAAACTGTTTTAAAGTTAAAATCCACAACAGGCTGCCTTGTTATGGTGCCTTCAAAATTTTTCTAAAATGTTTTTAACTGCATTGCTCCTAACTTATTACTCATAGTGAATAATTCTTTACAATCAGGGCAGTTTCCCCAGGCCTTAAAAACTGCAGTAATAAAACCACTTATAAAATATGCCCAACCTGGATACTTCAACAATAAGTAACTACAGGCCTATATAAAATCTTCCTATTTTGGGAAAAATAATGTCTCTTTCAACAGATTCACAATTTTATGATGCAAAACAATCTCTGTAATGCATTTCAGTCTGGATTTTGACCACACCACAGCACTGAGACTGCACATATTAAAGTCTTAAGTGATATACAGTACATACTGTATCAATAATGACGCCTTCGAAACCACCGTCCTGGTATTGTTGGATCTCAGTGTTGCATTTGACATGATTGATCATCCTGCATGACAGACTAGAACAGTGGGTGGGACTCACTGGCACCTAGTTAAATTGATTCAAATCTTACTTGCAAGATAGGGACTACTTTGTCTCAGATTGTAGTCATGAGTCCGTGCGAACGAAGATCAGATGTGGGGTCCACAAGGGTCCATTCTAGGACCACTTCTATTTAATATCTACTTGCTGCCCCTTGCTCAGATCATGGAATACCACAACATCTCCTATCATACTTATGCAGATGACACACAACTTTACATTTCAGTGTCAGCACAAGACTATAGTCCCTTTCATTAAGCAATTGTATTCATCAAATCAATAAATGGATGTACCAAAATTTCCTCAAGCTCAATCCAGACACGACAGAAGTGATTGTTTTTGGCCCCAAAAATGAAAAATCAAAGATCAGTGCTCACCTTGACTCCATGTTATTAAAAGCTACAAATCAAGCCAAAAATCTTGGTGTAATTATAGACGCAGACCTGAATTTTACCAGCCATTTAAAAGCTATTAATAAATCTGCCTATTACCACATGAAAAACATAGCTTGAATAGAGGGTTTTAAGGGAATCAAGGGAAAACCTTGTTCATGTTTTCATTTTCAGTAGGATAGATGACTGTAACAGTGTCCTTACCGGTCTACGTAAAAAAATCAGTCAGGCAGCTGATCCAAAATGCTGCAGCCAGAGGCCTTACAAACAGCAATAAACTGGACCACATCACACCAGTCCTTAAATCACTACACTTGGTTCCTGTGAGTCAAAGGATAGATTTTAAAATTTTACTGCTGGTCTACAAATCTTTAAATGGTCTGGGACCAAAATATATGCAAGATTTATTAGTTCCCTAATCATTAGCTTCACTTTGAATATTTTATTCTCCTGTTTAATTGCCTTTTTCCTTTTACACACTTTTTTAATTGATATTTTATTGTCTTATTTTAATCCCCTTTTGTCTTCTAAATGTTCTTGTATTTCATTGTCTTTGTAAAGCAATTTGAATTGCCTGTGTATAAATTGTGCTATACAAATAGACTTGCCTTGCCTTTTCAGTGTGGGCTACATTCTAAATGTGACTAGGGAGATTGACAACTTTTTCCCAGAGGCCTTCACTTATATGAACATCAGAGTCTATGATGTGGAGACCAGTGACCTCCTCTCTCACTGGACAGACACGTATAACTTCATCAACACCGCAAGGTACTACTGAAGCCTTAAACACCAGAAAACACATACAATGCAAAGTAATGTTTCATTTCTTATGTTTGTTCAATTATAAGACATATAAGATATAAGACACGGTCATATTAACATGGATATGATTCATTTATTTGCAAGTGCTCCAGTTGGCCCTGTTCGACAAGGGAAATTGTCGACCCACTAACTCCCCCTAAAAAACAATGAATGCAGATAGTAGATGGGAACATTGGTAACGGTCCCACATCCATCCTCTGGATGTGATGCTGGACCCAAAAGATGCTTAGCTTAGCATGAAAAGAGAAAGCGGCGGGAAGTAGAGTCCTTTATAGACCACAAAATGCTGGAGTATTTTTATCTTTTTGCAGTTGGCAGGAAATTAGAAAATAATCCCAAATGAATGCAACTATTAAACAGCTTGAAGGGTGTTCAAGTATATCTGGCAGTTTATGCATTCTAACGTCACCAACCTTGACAACAGTGACTAATGAATGCTAATGTAGTGAGTTTCTCTTGATACCTCTGCAGAAAGAGTGGACAGGCGGTGTTGGTGCACTGTAAGATGGGTATTTCTCGCTCTGGGTCTACGGTGGTCGCCTATGTCATGAAGCAGCAGCACTGGCCGCTGGACGTGGCTTTGGCCTTTGTCAAGGAACGGCGATCTATCGTCAAGCCCAACGAAGGTTTCATGAAGCAGCTTCAGACATACAATGGCATCCTCAAAGCAAGGTCAGACATGCTGTTAGGCCTGATGCTGGATTTATTCCAGAAGGTCCAATAACACAAAAGAATTGTTTGCTTTTTATAGAGATTTCTAGGAGCTTGTTTGAAGGTTATGTGGTGCATCATTACAGCGAGCAGCGTCACAGTGCACTCTGGAGGCGAAAGTCTAGAGACCAAAGACAGAAGTCAGTACACAAGAAGGAAAGAGGGGAGGAAGAGGAACCCAAAGCGGATGGAGAGGAAGAGGAGGAGGAGGAAGAGGAACTTGATGAAGATGAGGAGAGTTCAGATGAAAAAGATGATACAGAGGAAGAGTCAGAGGTAATTAGTGACTTTAGTGAACCAAATCAGTACTTAAAGCGCTGTAGTTCGCTAATTATCTTCCCAAACACAACCAGGTGTTTGAAGAGCCCGACTCCCGGTTTGATACTAACGATGCATCTCAGCAGATGGAACCACCACGAGCCAGTCCTGTTATCACAATAAATGAATCAAGAAATGAAGTGGAAAATGTGAGCAGACATGACCTCACTCAGACATACTGCATTGGAAGTATGTTTATCCATCATGCCTTTTCAGTACCTTTCTATTTTCTCATTATGTTTTTCAGCTCAAGGTAGCTCCGAGTGTTAATCGTAGTGGCAGGATGAACCTTTTCTCCCTCATGCAATCCATTAGTGAACTGGAGGATTTGGATAAAGAACAGGTAACTGAAGCAGAGTTTTTCCTAATCTCATGCTGTTTGATACTTGACATTACGATCCAGTGAGAGGTGGTTAATTTTCATTGTTGCTGCCTGTTTAAAGATTTTAAACAAAACAGATGGATTTCCCTCATTTTTGTACCAAACGAATATTTGTTCCCAAATTGTATTTTCCGCACTACAAGGCGCACTGGACTATAAGGCGCACACAATAAAAAATAAATAAAATTTATTTGATAAACTGCAGCGGCTAAGGTTGCGCAATCGGTCCACTAGATAGAGCCGCGCTGCTCAGGCAGTCATGATTGCATTCATAACTCCTTTGAATGGCTCCTATTGTTATGTCAATTAGCCATTCTGAGCCTCATCAAGGAAGCCTTATCACTTGATCACATCTTAGAAAGAAGTCAACACACATATTAAAAAACCTGACATTAAAACTGGTTAAATTCATTACAAGTCCACTCAGCGGATTATTTCCTGATCTGAAGTTCGAAGCAGATATTTAAGCTCCGACGTTCGTCTTCGTTTATTAATTAAATATTGTTTCGATGGATCGGTAGTCCAGTAGGAGGTGGGGTGCAGCTATTTGCTGCTGTGTGTCCTAAACAATTTTTTAACTAGTTTTTAATGCCAGGCTGCTAATTTACTGGCAAATATGACCCTGTTTTACTCCTAGAACTGACTTTAACGTCGGTGTCTCACCGCCGTGAATTTCACAGCACGTCGCTGCAGACAGAATACACAAGCCTGAATGCGCCCCTCCGCCACCCGCCCAGAGCTATCAACTATATTTGTAAATCAATTGCAGTACAGTAGACACCTTTGTCTAGCAGTGACTGCTCTTGAAATTTCAGAAAAGGCTGGAAGATCAGCTTTGAAGGTCTTTCGTTCACCTTTATGCCAGTTCCTCCGTGTGTTTCCACAGACTAATAGAATGGACCGTCACTAGATTCCAGTGACGGAGTGCGGCATGACTGTCGGCCAGACTGCCGGCTTTCATCATGTCTTTAACCAATGTTAATATGAATATTAATCCATATACAAGGCGCACAGGATTATAAGGCGCACTACGGGTTTATGAGAAAATTTTAGACTTTTAGGTGCGCCTTACAGTGCGGAAAATACGGTACATGAGAATATATTGCTCTGCTAAAAATACGGTAAGTATTGATTTTAAAAGTTCACTGTCAAAATATTATTCCTCAACCAGCCTTTATTGTAAACAATAATTCTAATACTGTAATCTTAGCATACATTAGAACTTTCTGGGACGATTATCATTTCTTTAGCATCTCATATAGTCGCAACTCTGGGCAGCCATCCCACAGGATGACCTGAGGTTGTTCAAGTCCAAAGAGAGATTGATTACTGCTGTAGACAATGCTACTTGCTAAAAAAATTTTGAATTATCTGGGAAAAAAATCTTGATCATCCTTTTTTTTATATCGACCTTTACCAAAATACAACTTTTTCTTTCCTGGTCTATTCCTTATTCGTCCATTTTTGGGGGGATATCTATCCAGTAGTTTTTTCCACAATCCTCCTTTAAAAAAACATTAAAAGAGTGACAAGTGAAAATATGACCTCCTGAGTACCAGAAATAAAAGTATGTTTTTAAAGCCTTTGAATATTTCAGTTCAAAAATTTAAATCTTCAATTTATTCTTTTTGAAGTTGTCTGGCAGTCTGAGGCAGTCTCCATGTCAGCGGAGACGTAGCCAAGGCAGACGGGGTCTGGTTCACCAGAAAGCTTGTATGGATGTTTCACCTGATCCAAACGCCAGAAAAGAAGCCATGAAAGCAGAAACAAAGCTGATCAACACAGAAGAGCAGTAAGAGACGAATAAACAAGGAAATAAATGGGGGGGGGGGGTGTCCAGAAGAAGACAGCTGGAAGAAAGTTGGTTCCAGTTTTCATACACTTCTGTGCTCTTTTATTTCATATTCTCTATATTACCTAAGTTTTAGATTTTTTAGCAGATCTTTAATTGCATTTGTTGTTAACAGAGTGCTCTGTTGAGAAACAGGTCTTTTCAGCATTGACAAACCAGTGAGTCAGAATTTCTGATGGCTGAAGGGATTATGGGTGTAGATTGTTCAGTGTTTTTAGTGATGTACCATTGACCTCACCACAAACTGATGTACTGCCTCTCCTTACATTCTCCCTCATTCCCACGTCCCTTCTCTAGCCATCAAATCACTGGTGTGGATATTATCTATGCAATCAAGTTTCTCTTTTCGCTCCCACTGGTGATGAGGCCGTATGCTGCCAATGCAACAGAATATTTATTTTACATTACCCTCAGGTCAGGGATTTCACTGTATCCCAACCTGTACCTTATGGGCCAAGTCAGGGCCAGTGTTTTGACACAAGCCTGTTTGCCAGACGATGTATTCATGTGCCAATGCAGTTCTTTTTTGTGTTAATGTTTTATTCCCTCTATTTAAACACCAGAGCTGTATGAGTGCCTCAACCAGAGAATGAAATATGACAATGACTTGGTGGCTGTATCCTGTACAATTGTTTCTCGTAATTCATATCACATGCATTATGTGTGTATGTATGTACAGTATATGTACATACATACGTATACACACACACACATACACACACAAAATGCTGAAGTGGGAATACTTCATGCTGGTGTCACTTTTTATCCTGTGAACCCAAGCTAAAGTGCAACCTATTTAACCTGCATGCTTGCTGTTGGAGAAAACATGCACTTTATATTCCCACAACACAGATGTTTCCACTGCCTGAGCCAATGTCACACTGTATTTCAATTAAATTAAACCTATTTCAAAATTTTTTTTACATCTGTCATGTTTTATTGTGCGTTCTATGGTTTGCACCTAATGTTTACAAAAACGCGTTCAGTGAAAGAATATAGTAATAACTCTGACCACCTGTGAATTCAAATGTCCAGATTAGAACTGCTTCCATTCAGAAACATTTAATCTATGAGACAAAACATAGCAACTTACTTTCATAACTCATTTTCCACTCTTGACAAGTTTATTCACTTTTGTGTTTGTTACTTGATATCATGTTTATTCGGTGATCACTCAGATACAGGGGACATTTCGCCAAATAAACTCGATAGATATAAGTGAATTTCAGGTCCCAATGTATTTTCTTCTGGGTTCACTGAGGGTGATTCCTCCTTCTTTCATTGCGGTCCTGAACGACTGAACCTGTGAAGAAAAATATGAAACAGGTGTTACCATAAGCTTGATGATTTTATTCATTACGTTAATTGTTATAAGGCATTACCAATCTGCTGTATCAACACTAGCTGACACAGCGTGTACTCACAGCATCAGAGCGGTACGTCCATGGAATTGCCCTGTACACCATCCTGGTAATGCCAGCCTGATGGCATCGATGTGCCAGTACCTCCCCCACAGCCTGACATGCCGCCACGCAGTGTGTGGAGCCCAGTTCCTTCTTCACTGCCCACTCCATTGTTGAGCAAGAAAGTACCGGGACAGGAGAACTTCCAGAGAATACTTGTGCTGTCACGTGTCTGTGTGTACGATTAAACACCAGCCTGAAAAAATCAAATTACAAAGTGGTGAAAAAGAAATAAAGAATATAAGGAAGTGAAAAAACAGATTTAATTAATAGCAAAGATGTTTCATCACAATTTATGCAGCTTATTTTTTTTCCCTCCACTTAGGCCTCCTTTCAGAATAAGATCCCACTTAGCAGAGGAAGTGCACTGAAAAAATTGACATTGCACATTAATTTAATGCAGACTACGGAAGGGCAGGATTGTGTCCATTACATGGTAATATTCTGAAAAGTGAATTAATGTAGTGCAGACTGCAGTACTAATACATCGCTTTGACAAAGAGCAAGCACCCAAGACTTTGTCATTAGACGTTCTAACGTGATGGACCAATGTCTGGAAAAATGATTTTCCAGGGATAGAACGAACCTGTGGTAGAACTCCCGATGAGGCCAGGTAGTCTTCCAGCCCCGTTGCTTCACAGCAAGAGCCATCTGCTCAAGGTTCCGTGGATTTCTGTTCACAAAGGTCGGGTTCACAACTTCATTTCCTTCTTCCCTTATCTCGGGTTGAGAGGCTGTCTGACTCAAAAACCGAGCTGGGTAACAGAAAACAAGTTTTGTTAAGCAAAGGTGCTTGGTTCCTGAATATTTACTCTGAAACCAAGATAAGAAGTATCCAAAGTTGTTTAAATCAATTCACTTGGCTTCAGGAAAGTTTCTTCAATGCAACAACTCCCACTGACACTCCATGGCACTCCCATCAGCCATCGTTGAGGGGCCAGACGGGTCTTGACAGTGGTCATTGGAATACGAATTGCACTGACCACACCTCACAATGTTAAGAAGCTGAGACAAGACCAACCACCACCAGAGCTGAAGAAGCCTCTTGAATGAGAGGTGGAACGTCCTCAAGGAACTATAAGTCCAGTGGATTGATTTAAACAACGTTGGATAACCATGACCTGGACGAATGAGAAAATACACAGAGAAGAAGAGGTCAAATTCAGGTGGTTAAGTGAGGATACGCGGTCAGTATCTTCCAATATTACAAATTAATTTACATATTAAATAACTGACATTAGATACACACACAATCACCGTTGGAAGTTTGCTTAAATCCACACAAATTATCAACAAATAATACTAAAATAATAACCAAACCCACCCATCGGTTCCAAAGCCACCACTGAACGGCACTGGTGACCTATCAACATCCGCACACGGTGACTAACTTCGCTCAAAGCCATTTCCTTGTCATCGATGTTCAACAAAAACTGAATTATCTCCAATCACGTCCTGGTAAACTGATATATCCAAGAAAAAAAAAAAAGAAGGTATTTTTTAAACACAGGATTTCAAAGGGACACAGTCCGAGTCGTATGGAACGCCATCTTTGACATTCACATGCATCCGGTTTACTTGATGCAACATGAAAGGCAGAACGGACAGAAACAAACACCCATTCTTCAGGAGGTCCTAGAACAAACGTTCCGTCCTCCCACTGAGGACCTGTAAATTTTATCAATAGCAAAAAATACATAAATAAATTCAGACATGTTGGTTTTGTGGTCACAGACACTAGAATTTCCCCATACTGTATTCACAGTCATATTTCTGTGGTAGTTCTGTTTTACACTTCTAGTATTCTTGCACATTCATCAGATGGCTACTGCAACTAGATGTTCTTCAGATAAATACATATTTGTCCTAAAAAACAGGATTCATCAGTTATTTAACTAACCACTAGTGTGAGTTTTTTAGTGCTGCGCTCCACTCCACTCCACTTGTGAATTTACCAGGTTGGGATTAATAAAATGTATCTTTGCATCCCTGACTTTCTCTCCCTCCCTCCTCTCTCTCTCATTATATATATCTTTCTCTATATTGTCTATCTCTCTATCATCTATCTATCCACTCCATTCTGTAGATACTACTGTATATAGTTCACATTTATAAATATATTTAGCTTGTACTACTATCGAGAAAACTTTGAATGCAAGATTTCTCATTTGTAATCTGATATTTACAATATTGCTCCTGAGATGTCACTACTATGTCTTCAAATTCATAATAATCACACATACTTGGTACCAGTTGTATATTTACATATAGTGTAAATGTACACTATATTTACAGATATTGTTTATATACAACAGGTAAGGCAGATGTCCAGTGAATGATTTTCCACAATAAGATTACACAAGAAAATCGTATTTATTTCAATTCAGATTTGATCCATTTTAAAGTGCAAGCTGACTGAAAAAAAAGGACAACTGTCAATTTTGTTCAAAAACAGTGGCATAATCAGTGTTGTGATTTTTACAAAAAGACAAGCACAAGTAAGGCACATGAGAAACATTCACTAAATATGGATATCTGTGGTATGTTGTGCATGGAAGACTTGACAATAGTGGAAAAGTATCTTTGGCTAATGAAGATCATTTAGGTTACTTCAAAAAGATTCCACGTAATGGTCTATTAAAGCAAAACACACTAATCAAGGAATTATATGTTCCCTTAAGCTGCAGCAGAGATTCACTGCATGGTATGCTTTCCCCCTTTTTCTCATAACAAATTTTACAGTAGATCTCCATACAGATGAGCATAAATGATTAACATTTTTTAAGGTAAGGAGTCATTAGAAAGCAGTACACAACTCCGATGATGGGGGGGGGGAACAAGGGGATACAAAAGTATATTTTTTCATTTCATACAATAGAATTGCAAGAAATTGTACAGGGAATCATTTTCATTCTTCTGGTGAAAAAATAACAGTCTATACCATCATTCTCATTTTGCAAGTGAATTTAATGAAACCATTATTTTGAAAAAAGGAAATAGAATACCATTGAGATGGTCATTCTGGTGTTTACAGTTGTAGTTCAAGTACTGAGTAATACACATAATTTAACATAACAATCAAGCAATACTAAGCAACCATTCTGTCAGTTATATAGCAGTCGATGCATTGATTAGAGATGAGAAAGAGAAAGGGCTCAGCTTGTAGCCTGATCCACTGTAGAATTTGTTCTGAAACTCCACCCTGTAAGACAGAGACAAATCATCTCTTAACAAATACAAATCATAATACACACAGAGCCAGTATTTTCATCTAGTTGGCTTCACAACATCCTTTCAAAAACAACTAAAACCAAGGCAGTCACAGGCTGCAACATCCCGCGACATCCCTGAATTCAAAATTTGACCTGACCTACTTGCATAGGTCAAAGATCAAAACTAGTGCTCTGACCTATGTCATTGATCAAAGCACTAGCTTTGATTTATGGTCTTACTCACACTAGCCTTCTCCCTCATCTTTCTATCTTATCCAGTTCCTGAATGTACAAAAGTGGAAATTTTACCTTGACCTAGCTTTCTCAAGATCAAGGTCATCATCTCATTTTCATCCCCTTTGCTGCCTGAGTAATGTGCTTTTTGTTTCATCTTTCTATCTGCAATGATTGCGAAGATATTTGGTGGACTAACGGACGGACGGACAAGCACACGAACACTGACAATTACACATCACTGCTTTGATGCAGGATGTAATCATACATTTTGCTTTTAATAGTGGTCACAAAGCTGACTGTCTTTTCTGAGTGAAAAATGACATGATAACCTTAGGTATGATACTACTGCCATGAATGGATTAAATAATGACAATTAAAAAAACAGCATATTGTAATCATCTTCCACGTATATACAAAACAATTTGAGTTCAGCAGAAGTATTAGTTTCACCAATGATTGGGGGGGGGGGGGGCAACAATAAACAACAACAATAAAAAATAAGCATGTAACCCACCCTAAAAAAATAACATGTTCCCAACAGATTCAGACAGTTCACAGAATTGATTAATTTGAATGAAAATGGATGGGAATCCACTGTTCAGTGGAAAATTGCTAATTGTGCTCTTGGAGCCTCCTGAATCCAAATTGAAATTTTAACATGCAAGATGCATGATTCAGCCACAAAGGTATTGTCATGAAATTTACTGCATGTCACATTTGTGAAGAAACCTAGGCTGCATATTGTCTGATTAAGCAGACTTTGCTTTGTCATTTATGTGAAACTGCAAACAAAGTACATTTTGTTTTGTTGTTCACTTTCTACTACTTGGAT
The DNA here is from genome assembly GCF_040054535.1 of Antennarius striatus. Lineage (NCBI taxonomy): Eukaryota > Metazoa > Chordata > Actinopteri > Lophiiformes > Antennariidae > Antennarius > Antennarius striatus. The sequence goes on from NC_090785.1 coordinate 12,041,659, forward strand.
GATCATCAAAAATTCAACTGGAAAAAAACTGCTTGGTCAAAATATCTAGATAAGCAAGTATTTAACACATTTTCCCCTTCTCGTCTCCTGACTACCCTTACCAGTGTAAACGAAGTGCATGCAGGAAAGCTGAGAGCCCCTCCATGATCAGCAGGATGGCGACAGTCAACAAGGCAAAGAAGGCGAGTATCACAAAGAGGACTGCTGAGCCAACATAGCCCTGCCATTTCAGGGCAATACGCATCACCATTACCCACAACACCTCTGACAGCTCTGCAGACACAAATAATTCACTGTCAGACACCAGTGCTTGGAAAAATACATCATGTGCATGTGAGTAACTGGCTGGAAAGAAGAACAGTGTGCTAAAGTCAAACAGGAAGTCTGTGTGTTCATAAATCATGTAAGTATTATGGGCTATGCTGTATTTGTGTGTGCCACTTACGTGCGTGTGCTAAGCTGAGAGCCCAGAGTCGGAGGTACGATGCTGTGTTGGAGATGCAGCCCAGGCAGTACTCTATCGTGTGGATGGCCTGATGCATCAGCACATCTGCAATATCAAACTTCTACAGAGAGAAAGTCCAAAACTTTACATACAGGATACAACAGAAACTCATCTTCTAAGCTGCTCAGTCACCTGACTTACACAGGCGTCTATTTTACCTCATCATCATCATAAGCTTCTTCCTCCAGTTCACCCTGACGGGTGTTGATGTTGCCGTCATCAGCCACAAGCGGACGCCTGTCTTCCTCCTGATGTTGCATAGAACCAAAAGTCTGACAGACGATTCTTCTAAGTTTTAATGAGGGTTCTATAAAGTCCAGTCAAACACAGACTCACCACTTGATGTTGTCTCCTTCTGAATGTGACATATTCACATATGGGCTTTCCTAGTAGGAGTACTGGGACAGAACACAAGGCCAGAGCCACCAGGACCCTCTGAACCACAACCTGTGTTGCAGGAAGAACCATTAAGATTGTAAAAAAAAAACCTCTAATGATAATATACTTTTCTGCACACAGAATGTTTTGAAAATTGTTGCTTATTAACTTAGATGCACAGCATGCAAATTATATTCAATGGTTTCTGGGTATTTATTCAGTCACTTTTACTTCTCCTGAGGAAGTTATGATCAGTTTGTTTTGCTTGTTCAAAGCTAAAGCTAAGATGCAGCTATTTGGAGTGGAGAAGAATATAAAGAACGATCTAAGAACTTTTTTTTTTTTTGCTTATGGGTATAAACTACATGAAGGGACTTTCATGAAACCCCATAGAAAGATTGGACATGCATCAAGGAAGCCATGCCAGTTTGGAGTAAATCTAGATAAAGGGGCAGAAATAGGAAGGTTTTCTACTTTTTGAAACTTTTTTTTTTAACTTTTAGCATTGCATGTCTTAACTGTTGGGCATTGGCAGAGTATGGCAGGTGTGTGTTCGAAGTGCCTTTCCAGTTCATAACGTCCTACAGATGTTCACTGGTTTGAGTTCATTTTAGTAAAAGGGAGTTGGTAGAGACTTAAAAACATACTCAGAGATAAAATGCAAAAAATTAATGTCTACAGGTTACTCTAAATCACTAAATCCCACAGCACACAGACTAGAACCAAGGCAGTCAGAGACTGCAACATCCCGCGACACCCGTGAATTCAAAATTTTAATCTGACCTACTTTCAGGGTAGGTAAGTCGCGGGATGTTGCAGTCTCTGAATTCAAAGTTTTACCCTGACCTATGAAAATAGGTGGTTTGATCTATTTTCACAGGTCAGGGTAAATCAAAAGATATGTAGATCAAACCACTAGCTTTGACCTATGGTCTTACATCGGCCTTCTCCCTCGTCTTTCTATCTTATTTGGTTCTTGAGTGTACAAAAGTTGAAATTTGACCTTGACCTAGTTTTCTCAAGGGCAAGGTCATCATCTCATTTTCATCCCCTTTGCCGCCCGAGTAATGTGCTTTTTGTTTCATCTTTCTATCTGCATTGGTTGCGAAGATATTTGGTGGCCTAACAAACGGAGGGACGAATGGACAAACACATGAACACTGACAACTACAATGCATCACTGCTTTGAAGCGGGATGTGTCAGAAATATAAGGAAATACATTCTGCAAAATAAAAGCAAGTCATACTCCACACTGGTGATTTTGTGAAACATGTAGCTCATGCCTTATACACTTTTCTTTCAGAGAAATGATCACACACACACACACACACACACACACCTGTCCTTTATAGAGAGGTGGGTTCTGAGGGTTGTCTGCGAAGAGGAACATGTCTATGAAGTGGATAAGTATACTGGGAGCAAATTTGGACTGGTCGGGGGTGTACGCGATCCACTTGAAGACCACCATGAACACCAGGTAGCCAAACAGACACAACATAAAAATCAGCTCAGGGATCAGCACAAAGAACACACTGCGTATCTGACGGAAGTGCCTAGAGAAAACAAAGATGAGTGTGGACATAGAAAGATACAGCGAAGGAACGTCAGAATAAATGAGAATAAAAAGAAGGGACCACTCAGTAAGAAAGGATTACTAACCAGTAGTTGAAGAATGACAAACAGACTCCAAAAGTCATGTGAATGATACCAATGATGATTGACATCTTCATCTTGTAGGAGTTGAGGAAAGTTAGTTTGTTGTTGGCCAGTCCCCAAATCTGACAGACAAATCATGAGACAGAATCAGGAAGATGCAGCAACAAACAAGAGGATGAAAGAACACAGATTGTTACTCAAGGTTTGAAGAATGTTAAGATCATACCGGGTCAATACCAAAAGGATAGGGGCTGGTGAAAACACCAGCTGTAGTAGCATCCATTTCCAAGTACGGATACTTTGCCAGGACCGATGAACTGAAATAAATCGTATAATAAGATGGAGCAAAAATGAGGTGGAGAATGAGTGAAGCAAACCGAAGCAGAAATGTCCTCACTTCCATTTGTTCTGTTCAAACATCGGACCGACGTGCCACGCAGAGTCGAAGACATTGAGACCTCTGCTGAAGCATTCGTTATAAACAGCCCCCGTGTAGATGGAGAACAGTCCCATCAAGAGAATCAGATACCTTCCTCCGAACATCATCCTCCAGATCTGAAACACAGACGTTTAATGTCAGCATTCAACCTGTGAGGCTAAAGACATGCATGGGCTCTGTTGATGTACAATTTTGCTGATAGCTTACTTTTATTTGTTTGGTTTAAGAAAATATATAGACATCTGATATACTGTAGGTCTAAATCGGGAGATACACTGAATATATTTTTTCATATCTATTTCACTTCTCTGGTTTGGAGAAATGATTGGTGTCACATTTTTTTATTTGAAATACCTCATTGTTGTTATTCTGCAATTTGGGGTCTTTCTCCTTCAGAACCATCCAGAGGGCAGCCAGTGTCATCAGAATGCCATGACCCACATCCCCAAACATCACAGCAAACAGGAAGGGGAAGGTAATTATGGTGTATACCGCTGCAGAGGCATTGAGAGAAACGACTCGACTGAAGTTGATGGAAAAACTCAACATTACATGGAGCAGTCTCTGGGATTTTAGCTGAGCAAAGACTCTAAGTGGTGTCCAGCCATACCTGGATTGACCTCACGGTAGCTGGCCACTCCGTAGGCATCAACAATGTTTTGGAAGCCCGCTGTGAAAGAGTTTAGGGGAAACAGGGTAGGTGGAGGGGTGGAAGAAGGCAAGCGGTTGTAGAAAGAATCAACCCCGCTGCCACTCTTTCTCTGAGGACGAAGGGAAAAGTAGGATAAAAATCGATTGGTAGAAGTGAGGTGGCTTGCATTATTGACCAGTTTTGGCAGTTTTACATCTCCTTACCCCTCCCTCTCGCAGAGCGCTCTGCAGTTCAGGCAGCTTGGCAGTGGGACACCAGGCCTCGGCGATCAGGCATTTGTCAGTGACGGAAGGGCTGCAGAGATTCAACACCATCTGGACGGCTTTACACTTCTGCACCCTCACTTTCCACTGAGGCAGCAAAGCCAACGCCCGCATCAGCAGCTGCTGCAGGAAGGCCTCAGTCTGAGACAATACCTGAAGTAGAGGGAAGTGAGAGTGAGAACAGTTCTATTTCTGTGCTTTTTAACATTCTAAAATATTTTTATTGTACCATTGCACTGTTATTACATACATGAACGATACTTACAGATTTAATATCTTCAATTCTGCCTTGAAGTCCATGGAGAATCTCCTCTCTCTCTGTGCTGCTCTCGGGGTATACAAATGTCTGTGTGTGGAAGCTGTGAGGAAGACAAATCAGAAGATATTCAGGATCTTCCTCAAACATTCAATGATGAAATCTGTGAATTAAAGGGCAACGTCTTGTTGTGTTCCTTGTTGTGTGACAACCTTTAAAAAAGTAATAAAATTTTTCTGGGTTCCAAAGACTTTCATGTAGAGGATTCCTTTTCACACTCACTCCATCTGATCAGCTGCATCGCATAATCCAGTGGAATTTGGTTTGAATATCTGCAACAATCTCACTCAGACCTGTTCAAACCTGGAAAAACTTGTTTAAATATTGCCTCTTGAATCAAACTTAGGATAAGAATTTATCTGTGATTATTTTTTCCTCAAATGGTCTTTTCCCTGTTTCGAATTAAAGATATGTAAAATATTGAATGAGTAGATTTTAACAATTCTTTTTTGTGATGGACGTGACATGCATGACATGCAAGTCTTTATGGAATCCGGTCTGTAAGATGACAACAAAAAAAATTACTGTTGGAAACTGGTGGAAACATTTACCCACCAATCACATATCTTCTTCACTTTCTGTCCAATCTGATCTCCCCAGTAGGAAATTAAGAATACGGTCCATTGCACCAACTCTCCCTGCCAATGAAGAAACAGCTGTGATAACATACACATAACACGTGCAAAAATTTCTTACATGACTGAAATCGTCAAGGACTGTCCCTCAAACAGAACGCTTTCACCCCTCCCAGTTCCTACTGTCTCCGGATGTTCAAGACGTTCCTCCATTTCTCTGAAATCCACAATAATATAGCCACGACAGGCCCGCCATAGCAACCGCTCAAATGAGGGGACCTTCCAAGGATGAACCACTCCTGCCACAAAACTGAGACAGAGGAGACGACGTCTGAAATGTGTCAAGTGCAGAGTAAAAACCTGAGAAACATAAGAAGTTTAGCAAATGAAATCTACCTGAGGTGGACATCCTGGCGGTTATCAAACAGGCCTTGACTTTCCAGGACAGGAGGTGGAGACTAGAAGATGAAAACATCTTGCAGTTTGTGATCTTTTTCATTATTATGAAATAGAATTTTTTTTTAAAGTTTTGTACTACCTGAGAAGCTATGAGAGAGTGTGTTTTGTTCAGGACACCTCGGCATTGACAGAGTTGGGTCAGCTGAGCGCGGAGGCTGTCTCTGTTCCTGGACACCTAGTGAATCGCATGAATGGAAAAAAGAGAACTATCAGGTCAGTTAATTTAACCTCTTTTGATTTTTCGTTTCTGCTGTGTGTCAAACACTCACCTCTCGAAGCTCTCTGGCCAGCCTCTCACATTCTTCCTCTATGGCGATGAGCTCACGGGGCTGAGGAGCCAAAGGAGTCGGGCATGGAGGAGGAAGGGGACCCTGTAAGTGTGGAGGCAAGGAGCGATTGATCTCCATCTCCAGGAAGTCTGATGGATCAATAAAGAAGGTCAGAAAGGGCAACAAATAAACTATGAATGAAAACATACAACAAGTAAACACTTACTAAAAGTTTTCTCCAGTTCTTCACATCTTCTCACTTCACCAACAAACTTCCTCTGAAAGGCGTTCACATTTGGATTTAACTGAAAACACAAATACAGATGGGAGAGGAAGTGAGAAACTATAGAAGAGATGGAAATTCTAGCTTTTGGACAGTGACTCAAAAAACCTCCATCATCTCTTTCCAGTTCTGATTTAAAAAAACAACATTAGTGACTTCCATGAGGTCGCTTGCTACAGTGGTCCCCAAACTTTTTTGCATCAAGGACCGGTCAAGGACAGGATAAATACGACTAAATAAAATGATACGACCAACATAAAAACGTTTTTTTTCGTCCAAATATCCAATCCAATGAATATGCAACTTTAAAACTGAAGTAATGTAAGTTATGTATTTTTTCTATGCGTCTCAGTACTAATCGACCAAAGGACTGGTACTGGTCCACGGCCCCGGGGTTTGTTGACCACTGATCTTCAAGTAACAATTACAAGAATGTAATTTTCAGACGTGTATTACTCTGAATCAACAAGAATATTGATCATAAGTTTGTAAATAAGACCCAAAACACACAAAACAGGGTTAAAAATCAATTCACCATGTCCAAGAGAAATTCTTTAGAAATAGACCAGTTTGTAACTAATGGATGAGTTTCTTCACCACATTAGCTTGAGCCAAGAGTTTCTCCAAGAACTGAAGTTACTCACGTCTCTGAACTCAACCAGGCCCAGCTCTCCCAGTTCACTGACACAATTATAAGCAGAGCCGGACTGAAGGAAGAGCTGCACCAGACACACCTCCTCACTGCGGAACAAGGAGCCCATAGCTACCTGCAGAACACCATGGACAACAACAACAACAAAAAAGAGGACAGTTCTCAAAAAACTGAGAGCACAGCTGAAGAATTGACCGTTATAGTGGAATTAGGAGTACTGTCGAATAAAGAGGAGAGCAGCAGCAAGCAGGGAATTCACTCACTGGTTTTGAGTGGTAATGTGATAAAGCAGAACTTCATGAGTGGAAACAGAAGAAAAAGGAAGCATCAAGTCATGAGTGTGATCAAATGGGAATTCCACTGTTTCCATACAAATTTACAGCTAGTGTCTCGACAACGCCCAACTAGATGTGACCGATGCACTGAAGCAGAAGCTCTAACAATGATCCTGTCATTATAGAGATTAAATGCTTTAATGAGTTTTTGTTGATGCTATTTAAATGGAAGTGTTGATTTTAGTTTATAGTCATATTTGTGGTTAGTTTGAAGCACAAAAATTTCCATTTTATAGTACACTCACCAATACATACAAAACAAAGATTTAAACAAATGAAAATGAAATGAACACGGCTGTGAGTCAGACTGCACTCATTTTCAAACTGACAGATAACATGAAATATAAACTAAAGGGAACATGATTCAAATGACAAACATGCCATTAAAAGTGCATTAAAGAAAAAAAGCCTTTAGTGTAACATTTCCTTAAACAAATAGGAACCTCAGGTCTTTCACTTCTGTAATATCTGGATGGTTTTCATCACACCCTTTTCACTGGAACCCTGTTGTGATGAAACCCAGAAAGGTCTCAAATCTGAATTTGAACAGCTGATTCATTTTGACAGAGGACATGATTTTATGAAGACCACTCACTAGTCACTGCTGTCACAGAGGACTAAAAAAAAAATCATCTTTATTTGTACTTCCTGGAGTACTACTTTATTTACTTTTAGATGTGGTATAAACATACTATTTGAAATGATTTAGATTAAATATTTTGAAATCCCCAGAAATACCTGTTGTCGTTTTCATTGTACAATGTAGGGCTTGTATAAAAAATGGTATCCCAGTACAACTGAGCCACTATCAGCGCCCATGAAGCCTTATTGTTTCGTCCTGTATGTACAAAGTTATCAGAGTTTCGCCGGCGGTAGTGTCAACAACACGAAACCGAACGAGCAGCAGCCAATCAAAGCTGTAAGGTTCCCATCACAGACCCTCAGGTGACCGATTGGGTCGTGGTTCACATGTTCCCTTCACGATCAACAGAAACAGTTCGACAATAACACCAGAGGAAGCTCCGGGACTCACCTCACCGGTCTGCCTCCCAGACTCCACCGGATACCAGGCAGCTGTCTATTAGAATGGATGGCCCCGCAGCACCGATCCCCACACCGGCAACCGTACGGAGGTGTTTATTAACGTCCACTTGTGATCACACTTCCTATTCATATGCGCCCACTTATGGCAGTCTCGTGTGCGGGTGACGTATGAGTCACTGGACCACGTGAGGCCGAGTTTCAAATGGCGGCTCGGACCGTGAATGTAACATTAGATGCTAACGTCTGACGTTAGCTTGATGATTACAGTAATGGGAATCATGTGTGCAGTTTTTTTGGTTTGAATTAAGTCAGTCGTAGAATGTTATTAAATTTATTTTAATTATGGATGTGTCTAGATTTTTTCCCTCGTTAATTTCAAATATTTAAATGAACATGGCGTTCGATGGGTTTCAGAACAGAAAACCTAATTGGCTCAATAAGACAATAATGTAGCCCTAGTCATTAATGAGACGTTTAAAGACACCATTCATGTAGTACATCTGAAGACTTTCATGGTGAAAGGTTCAATGACCTTAAGGTTCATAAATATAACATAAAGTCAATGAACGTTTTCTATTTGATAAGTTTTATAAAAAAAAGCAGGTATATATATACATATATACACATATATATACATATATATACATATATATACAGTATACTTCAATTGAGTTTTCCAGTTGTCTATTGTTTCACGTTTCCACATTAAAAATATTTTTGTCTTGCAAGACAATGAAATTACAGTAATTGTAACGTAAACAAACGAGTAAAAAAACTTTAAAACAAAGAAAACATGTAAAAAGCTAACAAAGTGCACAAACAACCCATCCTATTGTGTGTAACTGCAGGTCATTTTGTTGTTTGATCTTCATTAAAAAAAGAAGAAGAATGGCAATACAAAAGATTTTTATTGTAAAAGGGTAGATTTGCAACCTGTAAAATAAAAAACAAAAACGCATTTGGAAAGACAAAAGTTTAAGGGAAGCAAAAACAACATTGAAAACTACATTTTACACAGATGAATATGAATCTGATTCAGCTGTTTGTTTTTTTTCCAAAGATGCACATCAAGATGTATTTTCATCTTAATAATCTAAAGTTATTGTATGAAGCCAACCTACATAAAGAAGCAAAGATTTTGGTTACACCAATTAAAGCACCCGGCAGTGTACTACAAACACATACAAAAAACCTAATGAAATCATATTTTTTCACAAATAAGACAGGGATATTACATTGGCTTCTGCAGATCATTTCACATAATCTACACTTCAGACTTACAATGTCAACAATCATCTGAACAATGGCTGCACTGGTTTATTCTAGCAGAGAGTTTTATGGGATCTCACTCCTGAACACAAGGACACACTAATTAAGCAAAGTTAGCAGTGAATTTTCTTTTTCTAGGATTTGCAGGCCAGTATCCAGGATAGGGACAACTAAGAAGACTGTTCCATCTTCCTCAGTTCTCTTCCAACCATCATTCTCATTTAGTTGATTTCTACAAACTGTAAAATTTGAGGCTTCTGTCCATTCCTGCCGAGGTCAAGAACTGAGCGTTCTCTCCAAAAGCCACCCCGGTCACCAGCCCTGTGTGGTCTGAAATTTGAGAAAGAGCCACGGTAAAAATCTGGTATTCAGTACAAAATCCCTAAGACATGCACCTAGGACATCATTCCCCCTCACCGGTGAAGTTGAGGACCTCAGACCATTGCTTGCAGATGTAGACGCGGATGTCAGACCCTCCCACAGCCAGGTAAGTACCACTCTGATCAAACACGAGGGACTTCACCTGGAACAGAAAATGAGAGGAATGAGGAGAAATGGAAGTAAATGTTTCATTTGGAGCCACAGAGATTAAATTTTAGCTTAGCATAAAGAAATAGCTAGTAAAGTTAAAGAAACTCACCTAACCACTTATAAACAAATGAAAAGTTGCAATGCTAGAATTTTACAGGAAATAACAATTTTTATTTTAATCACAGTTAAGTGGGTCAACTCCATTAATGGCTAAAAATATCATCACCATCATCTTTTCACCGTGAGAAAAGGTCACTCATTGCAGGAGTAGCCACATACAAAAGTCAGAAAACAATTGCCCCAAAGTGTAAAATATTCCATGGCAAATTTTGTATCTGCTGGTTCTAGATTCACTTTTGGTGTAGGAAATAATATTTTCAGAGCTCGGCAAATACTTGAATACTTGCACTTTCTTACTTCATAGTTGTTGTCGAGGGTGATGGTTTTGAAGTTCTTCAGTTTCCTCAAATCCCAGAGTTTTAGAGAGCTATCCTGGGCACCTGAAGCACAGCAACACAGAGAGATGTTAAGATTCTCCAGACGAACACTATTAAACAAATGCCAGGTCCTGATCGAGGGCTGTAGCTGTCCTGAGCACTGAAAGGACTGAATTTCACAGTAAAGGTTAAGATGACATCAAAGTGCAATTTTATGAACAACACTTCAAATGTGCAGCAATGTGGTGTAAAATTGTCGGCTCTCTTAACCTGTGGCTAGATAGTATCCGTTCTCAGAGAAAGCAATTGAGGTGACGGGACCAGAGTGGCCTGGGAAGTTGGCCACATTGGTGCGCTCCTTCAAATCCCAGATCTTGATTTGGGAATCAGCTGTCCCAGTGCCAAAAATGAGACCATCGGGGTGGAACTGGGCACAGGTAAGAGCTGGAGGGGCAGGGAGCAACATTAGCACCTTAAATTAATTCATTTAATTATTTTCACTGCCAAATGAACAATTCAAAAAGATTTTTACCACAGCCAGCGCTTTCATCAGTGACTTTGGTGAGGACGCGACCGGTCTGGATATCAGAAAAGGCCCAGTACTGCAGAACAATGAATAAAATGGAGAAATGCTCATTTGATGAGACAGTTATCCAGTGAAGATATCACTAGGACAGGTATGAAATACAGCATGAGGTCTGATATATTTGACAAGCTGCACACACCTGATCCTCAGAGGAGCTGAGCAGGTAGTCTCCAGTAGCATGAAGGGACAATCCAGTGACACCTGCCTCATGGGCACGAACCACCTGGACACAGTTGCTGCCACTGACAGACCAAACACGGATGGTGCTGTCCGGAGACGCGGAAAAAACCACGGACTATGGGAGGAAAGAAGGCAACAGAGCAAAGGATGAGAAAAAGGATAAAATGACCAACAAAAAGAGATCACAACACATCCAACACTTCTTCTGAGGACCGCAGAAACTGGAACAATTTAATGTATAACATTACTAGTCGATGCTTGAAACAAAAGATTACCTGAGATGGATGGTAAATGACAGAGGTAACCTTCTTGGTATGACCCTTAAGTGTCGCCACAATCTGCTCCTCATTTTTGTCAAACACAACCACATTCTTATCAGCTCCACCTGAGGAACACATGAGGAACGGTATCAAATATGGTGGCCATACAATGACCTGAAGATGTTAAACACACATGTCATGAAAATAATTTCAAAGAAACATGCAGCAGAGATAAACTCAATGTACCGGTGAGAACTTTGTTGGTATCTGAGGGGCACAAGTCCAGGGCCAGAATACCAGGAACACTGGCACTATGGAGACCCTGAAGGCAACAATGACAGCACACATGACATTACATAGAGTCCCTCAGTTGTAGTCTGTTGTAGTCTTCTGATTCAAAACAGAATAAAAAAAGAAAGATTTTAAAGTCTGACAGACAGAAGTCCAGACTTACAGCGTGTGAGGCCATTTGGCGATATTTGCTGAGATCCTCAGCTCTGACCAGCTCCTCTGGGACAGTTTTCCCTCTCTGGAAAAATACAGTCAAATAGTTAGGAGTGTGACAGGATGCACCACAGCACAGTTACAAGCAATGTCATGAATATAACAATGTAATACCTTCTTTCTCTCTGTAGTGAGGATGGTAGCTTTGTCTTGGAGCTGAAAACAGAAAAATGTTAAAACAGATCTTGGACTTCAGAAGAAATTACAAAAGCCACACCCAAATAAAGAATCACTGCATGGACAGGAAAAAACAATCTTACCTTTTGAACGATCTCTGGTGTCATTCCCACTTGTTCACTAATCTCCATAGGCTCTCCACCAGCACCCTGAGACAGCATTTTACCCAGTTATTAGGAGAAAGTATCATAAAAGCATTTGGGAAGAGTTTCGATCAGTATCAGACTGACCGCAATTTAATGAATTTATAAGTAAATAAATAATAAATCACCACTGCAGCTGGCTGAGAGGCTGGAACTGCCTGAGGAGTGACCAGTCCAGCTTGTGGTTTGAGTGTGGCCAAAGCTGTGAAGAGGAGAAAGAAACCGTAAGACAAAAAGCTATAATATCACCTAAGCAAATGTGTTGATTTAGAACCGATTTTGAAAAACTGGTGGGCGTTAAGACTGAAATTAAGCCCGGCTTTAGAGGACAAACTGCTACCAACAAACCTTCTCTTGCAGCAGTAACCTCTTTAGTGAGCCGAGCGATGACTCTGCAGGCGGCATCATGCTGATAGAGGGCATGTGAAAGTTCCTGGCGAGTTGTCTGCAGTTGCTGCCGAAGGGTGAAACTGTGAAGCATTACAGCATCCTAAAACAGAAAAGGTAGTAGTTTTTAAACACAGAGCAGCAACACATTCAGATTTGTCTATACAGATCAAAATAGAAATTCTTGTTACAATATGAAAGTGTTTTACTGAGGATTACTCCCGTGCCTTTTCCTCAAGGTTAACACTACTTACCCACTCATCTTGAAGGGACTTGAGAATAGCAGGAATACTTGTTGCTGATGGTGCCTTTGGTCTAATAGGATGGGACACTGAAACAGACAAGTTGCTTATGTTAAAAATAACATGCAAAATCTTCTTATACCAGCAGCACTAAAATGATAGGAGGCCAGTAAGTTGACTGAAAGTCATTCAGTATTTCACTATATGGGACAAAAAAACACTCTTTTACTTAACTTTTAAAGTTTATCGCTCACAATGGCAAGCGAAAAACATTAGCGTAGACCTGATTCAATATTTCTGTCAGGAAGTTTTAGAACATTTTATGCCCAGAGACAACGGAAAAAGTAGTGAGTTTCACACCTGTGGAATTTGCGATCTCTGTATCTTGCAAATTGAGTGGAAACATACTAAAAATCTCTATCAGTATAATCCACTGCACTTCACCATCTAAAAAATTGACTTTACAGCGTTCGTGAGGATTTAAATGAAGGATGTTTTAAAGTTTAATTAATCCTAGCTGCTTGCATGGATACGGAATAAACTTAAAATAGTGTGTGGGTGTTGAAGCCTCTCCCATTACCCTTGATATCGACGAGCTGCTCCTCAGAGAGAGGCTGTCCATTCATCGGATCCGTTCCATTCTCTGCTATGTATTTCTCGATCAGTCTGCGCTCGAACACTTGGTTGGACACCGGGGAGACGCACGGATGCTCCGGCACCTCGTTCGAAACTAAGGAAAAGTGTAACGAGAGTTTAAAAACAACTGGATTGCATCAAAAACAGGATCACAAACAGAAAAAAATAACTTTCCCATAGAGAAGTCGGCGCTGCATGGCCGCTAAATAGCCGATAGCTTTAGCTAGCCTGTACTACCCCCGTCTCTTGAATGAATTAATCTCCACTTACTTGCACAAACCAAAGACATCTTTCAGACCAGTACGTGACACTCTTTGGAAGACGGGATTACGTTTGACGCGCACTTTGTCGATTACTGCCAATAATTTACACTGTACTCAAGTTTCAAGTAGCACGCTGTCCTTTCATTGCCGTTACAAACGTGTCTTCTTCTACGCTTTTTTTCTGCGTTCTCGCGTCACGTTAGCGCCCACTAACCTCAGTTATCCACCACCGGAAATACGGGGCTTCCTCGTTTAATGGCGGAGTTTGGCGATTTAATGTAAATGTCGCCACCTAACGTTCGTCTGGTGAACTCCAGGCTTTCGCAGATTTCCAGACTGTTGATTCATATCTTTATTACTATGGCATATAAAAATAAAAAAAAATCGATGAAAACTAATGTACAAACATGTTCTGCCGGATGTTTTCCTGGTTGGCAGGTAATCAAATACTTATGTCATGCAATAAAATGCAAATTAATTTAATTTTCATACAAATTGATTTTCTAGATATGTCACTCACAGTTGAAGTGTTCCTATGAAAAAAACAGACCTCTACATGCTTTATAAGAGGGAAAATATACAAAATAAGCATTCTATCAAATATATGTTCTCCACACTGTATATGTACTGTATATATACAGCATATATGTATATAGTATGGCATGGCTGGTCTAGGTTGTAGTAAACTTGCTTGAATCGAGCTTGCATGGTGGACACTAGAATGGTGTGGCAGTGAGAACACACTGCCACACTAGTGAGAACTAGGCAAGTCTGTTTGTCATCAGCTTATACTGTATACTCCCGTCCTCATATATAGTCCACCTGAAGGAGAGCTGGTCCAGGATTCCTTTCTCTAACCAGGAAAGGGAAAAAATCAGGGGTCTCACACTATCTATGTAATCCAGCAAAGAATTAACAAATTAATCAATAATTAATAGTAAATAATTCTTAGTTGCCTCCAAATATACAATATAATAGAAATTAGCATCTCAAATGTGTTTGGTAAAGATATATTTTATTGTTTGAGAGAGAAAGTCAATGATCCAAAAACATCACAAATGTCAGTCCTGTCTCTTATCATGACAAAAATTATATCCTTGATATTATACTGTACATAACATTCACAGATGTATAGGCTATTGTAATATTTTGTGAAACATGTTCTAAATTCTATTTCTAAAACAAGCTCCATACTACAACACTAAATTATGGCAAAAATCAACAAACTCTAGAACAGACTTGTAATATAAGTAAATTTTATCACAATAAGGAATGGCTAGCCTGGAATAAACACATTAAGTAACTTTCTTTCACGGTATAGTACATACTAGTTCTCCTTTCCAAACTTGTGTATCACAATTCAAATATCATGTAGCCCTAGAGATCACATTACTCCCAAACATATAGCACATACCATCACTCAGCAAATGCAGTGCAGATCATAAGTGGTCCTGAGGGTATGGAGGTAGATAGGAACAGGAGATTTCAGGAGTGTCATCAACATTGTCAACATTGGTAGCAGTTTGTCCTCTAAAGCCGGGCTTAATTTCAGTCTTAACACCCACCAGGAGTGTCATCAACATTGTCAGGACATCTTAACTCATGCCTCCACAAAAATTACTTGAAAAATGACATGCAGTATCGAAAACGAAATGTAAAAACTAAGATGCAAAAGGCACAGATGAGGTATTCTTTTCCATTACAGCATCCCTCCATCTGAGAATCTTACAGCTTCTCCAATCCTCAAGTTTCTTCTTCCCTCATTTCAGCTCCAGTTCTCTGTTTATAAGAAGTTTAGTTTCTCAGAAGTGTAAACACTTGTGGATTCAGAGGTGTCAGTGTCTAGAGGCAGCGTGGAAAGATATTGTTGTGATTTGTTGCCCCTTTCTTTGCCTCCATTTTTTTTGATCTGAAACTGAACGCAGTCCTCAGAGGAGTGGAGACAGTCTGAAGCCCCGGGTACAGAGAAGGAAATCATTCTATCTTTCTCATTAGTTGTGTCCTGCTAAGAAAAAATGAAGAGGTGTTTTAATATTTGTTGATAACATACAAACAGCCCCAGCTCAGTTATGGTATTACCTCAGCAGTTGAATTGTGAGAAGGGGAGTTTGCAGCTGCTGATCTGTGTACTTCCTGGTTCTGTGATCTCGGGGTTCCTACCATAACTGGACTGTAAGCCTGGAAAACATAAACAGTAACATGGTTCACTCACATGATACTAACAACTTAAACAAAAACACAAAACCTGCCATCTCTTTTAACTCATTTAAATTGTCTTACAGAGTGACTTGGACTGGGTCTCTGGGTCCATTTTCTTGGCGTTCCAGGCTGTTGAGAGTGACTGTAGAAGCCTGAGGGCTGAGGCTGGCTGTAGTCCTGTAGAGACGAACATACAGACACATTAAGATCAGAGCTAGGACTTCCTCTGTGGAGATTAGGAGGGAGAGAAACAAGACAAAACATGTTGAACTTGATCATGAATCATTCAGATTCCTTGTTTTTCTTTTGGATCACACTGATTTTTCACATTATTATAGTGAAGTTAATGTAGATGCCCAAGGGTTTTAGAGTAGCATACCCAAAGTTTGCTATTAGCACCCCAGTGCTTTGTAAACCACTGAAAGCTGTGTCTTTGAATGAGTTCTTTGTCAACGATCCTATTATTTAAATTCAAAAAGCACTAAGGAAAAAGTCAAGCTCCACAATGGAAAGATTTATAAAGAAGCAGGTTCTTTTAACGGCCCCATTAATACTATTTTGTAATTAATTTAAATCTACCCATATGTCATACATTACATAACCCCAAAGCTACAACACCCATCGGTATTCAATTATAATCCCTCCTTTTTATTCATTGCTGCCGACAAAAGTGAAGTTTTCTTTCATTGGGTTGTTTTGTTTCATGTTGCACAAAAACTCAGTTGTTTTTGTGCAACATGACACAAAAACAACTGAGTGGACCACAAAAGGTTTTTTTTTTTTGTAGCTCCAGATAATCGACTATAGTAATGTCACTCAAGCTTATGCTGAAATTAAAATGTAATCATTTGTAGAAAACATAAAACCAGCATGACTAACTTACTGGCCATATTCTCTCACCTGAATGTTCACCCTAGGAGGGTTAGCTGGTGGTGCACGGTTTCCTCTAAGGCCACCAATGATCTGTGAGAGGCTGCAGTATGGGTATCTTTTCATGAAGAGGATGAAACCGGCCAGTGACACAAACATACCAGAAGGGACAGTGATAGACTTGAGGAGGGCTCGCCATCTGCCACCTCTTTCTAGATAGAGTGGCGTCACAGAGACAAGACAGATATTAGAAATGAACAGAATGTGATGAAGTAAAACAACACCCAAACACACACTGCCACTCACCAATCACATGTAATGTGGTAGAGGAGACCAGGTTGCCATTTCCATCTTTGATTTCATACAGCCCATCATGCCTTGAGGTGAGTCTTCCTATGACAACCTCGTTGACGGTGCCATTCCTGCCCAGAGAGATGAGGCCCCTGTAGCGTATGTCATGGTCTGTTATGTGGCCCTCTCGGATTAGCTGAACAGAGCCACGGGGAGGCTTGTAGTCAAAAGGGCCCAAGGAGGATTCATCAGGGTGTCGGGAGGGGGTAAAAATGAGGTTGGCATGAGGAACAGGAAGAAATAGGGGCAGGTTTAGAGATTCCTTGGTGAAGCGTGTGATGTTGAAGTAGTGCCCTGAACCCACATGCAGGATCATGAACATAGAGGGGAGCACACAATCAAAGGTACGGGAGGGTGTTAGATGGGAAAGGAAAGAGAAAGATAAATATTACACTTAAAGTTAAGATTAAATTAATATGTCAGCTTGTTAAACCTTGTGCTGTCATGTTAGTCTCTGCTCACCGCGGACAGTGAGGGTCCTTCGGGAAAGAACGTTCCCCATGCTGTCTCTCACAGTGAAGTTGCCTTGGTCTGATTGCGTCACCCTGTCAGCTACCCAGACCTTCCCGCCCTTTATCAGCCGTCCCCTGCCGGTACTGCTGGTCTCAGGATCTGTCCGATTCCACAGCACAACTGGCATGGACATCGGCGGAGCACCACGGAGAGTAAACTCCAGGATCGTGCCATTTTCAGGGATGTTGTGCTCAAAGTTTTCCCCATAGTTTCTGTAGTAGGACTTGGTGCATTCTGAACCAGAGCAGAGCAGAAACGGGTTAGAGGAGTCCTCAATTCTTCATCAATTCATCCATTTTAAACTTAATATCATGTAAGTAAAACCAAACTTTTACTATTACTGATTATATTATCAAATCCATTTACAGGCCAGTTAAACAAATAATTTTTGTTACAGACTAAACGCTTTAGATTTTGATTTTGAAACTTCTACAGGGGAAATTTTGCACCAGTTACAAAACCATCAAAGAGACAGGTCATTGTAATAAAACTGATCAATTTCACAAGCAGGTGAAATTACCTTGAACCATCAGGTAAACAGTTTCGTAGGTGAATCCGGATGACAATTTGATTGCATAGAGTCCCTGATCATCATGAGACACTTCTCTCAGGACTAACATCCTATCTCTGGTCCACTCGAACCGTGGGTCCATAACCTACAGATGCATATTAACAGGTTTTTGACACCATGGTCACACATTAAACAGAAAAAAGACAAACCACAACACACTTTTTCCTCACAATAGTGTTCTCCAGCAGGACTCGCCTCGGCCCCTTAGAGTCCGGTTTAAAAGTTACTGTTCTGGATGTTGAAAACACAGGCAGACGAAATTCCTTCCCAGCACAGACCATCTGGGCTTCTTCTCTGTCACCTATCAACGAGGAAAATTAAGTTAGCAACCTCTTCAGAAAATACATTTTGTTTGTGAAGGATGCTTGATGAAATATGACATTTCACTTACCTAGTACGACCCAACCTGCAAGGAGAGGAGAATGTGCATTGTGATTGATGGACCTGAGCACAACACCTGAACCTTATTACAATATCATTGAAGAAATGATGATACAGTTTCTATTTAAAATTTTAAAGAGGTTATAAGTGGTACAGTAAAAAATGACTTCAATATTGATTATAAAATGTGTTTGTCCCCAAAGGATCTATTCTCACACCTCTTTTATTTTCACTACATACTCTCTATTCTCAGGAAACAAACCTGGAGGCATTAAAGAGAGAGAACCCTTAACTTTTAATGTACAAATAACTTGTCTGTCAAGATTAGATGAACTGAATCCTAAAACATAAAACTATTATGCATACCTAATGTAAGTGTTGCCATATTCTATGTGTGCAAAACACACTTGGCTTTCATAGAGTACATATTTTTGTGTAATAAACAAATAAATACAAAATTAAATAGAAGTACTCTAAATCCATTTGTTAGGGTTATAATATAATCAGGGACAAATTAATATCCTCACCAAAGGACCTGTGTGTCCATCACAACTTTGTGCGATGGACAAAATGGTCTGTTTTTTGGACGGTCAACCTGTCGAGGTCAGGTGAAAAGAGCTCTCCAATGAAGCTCCACTATAAGTTACTATGCTATATACTATGTTCACTATATACTATAGTATTTAGTCTAATTCTGAGGCTTAAAAAAACAAAACAGAAAAGACTTTCAAGGAATTAAGGCTCTCTTTTCAGGACATGCAAACGACAAGCCAACACTACCATGTATTGATCTATTTTGAACTCTGTCCATTCACAAATATACTGTAGTTCTATGTCATTGAGGTGTGGATCCATTCAAGATGTTCCCAAACAATCAATAAACTCCTGTATTCAAGTAACATATTTGTGTCTGTGTTGTTGTGAAGAGACCTTTCACTGTTCTGGTCTTGCAACTTCATTTTGGCTATTTACATGTATTCATCCTGCACATTTGATTATATCGGTTTTCATTCATGTATATTTACTATTAGCTCTTCTCATTTTTTATCTTTTAACACATTAGATAGCACAATTACACATTCCAGCCTTCAACATAGTGTTTTTTATCTCCCCAAAACAAGGTCAGAAAAATACTAGACCCTAAATGTCAAAAACAGCAAATGAAGCACCTCATGTGTCAACCCTTATGTCGTGGGGAAATACACACCCTCAATAAAAGTATGACCTCTGACTTTCTGCTTCAAGACTGACTGAGATTTACTTTGCTATTTATCAACAAAATATCTGTAAATGCTTATAACATAATAAATGAAATCTAATGCTAATTGATTCCATCCATGAATTAATGATGCATAAATGATTTAATTTGCATTTAGAATTTAACACAACCCTGAGTAGCCTTGCGAGAGAAATCTCTTCTTAATTATCGACTATTAATATTAATGAAAACGCGTCACCAAACACAGAAACACAGATTAAATAACACCAGTGAAATCAAACACCGTGTAAACAGATAAACACACACAATGTGACAACCTACTAGTATTTTTCGAAAGAGTACATTGTAACTAACAAATAAAACATTATTAAATATTTATTCAGCATTATTTAAGATATTATTATAACACATGTACATCAAATAAGGTTCTACTATACCATTTTTTGGAGAACTCACCCACAGCGAGAGGAAAAGTGAGCAGGGCAGCCAGCAGCACAGAGGAGGACATCTTGCGTGAAAACAGATGAGCGTGTTTCATCTACAAACACAGAGATACGCAGAGATTATCATCAATCCTCTCACCCGAAAACAAGCCGCTGGACGTGCGCCCATCGATCAACAGGCCCGAGGTGACCTTCGATACGATTCCGGTGACGTTTCTCTATCACCGACACGCACGCAGACGGCTATAAACCCTGATCAATACTGTAATACTGTATTCCAGTCTGATCCATCACGCCCTGTGCGTTTTGCAGTCACGTCCACTCAGGTTTCCAACATGTTTCCAGCCTGTGACCGGTGTCCACCGTTTGGCACTGATGTGATTCGATGCAAAGGTCTTTGCAGCACCGCGTCGGGACTCACCTGCAGAATGCACGAAGAATAAACCCACCGCTGTTTGTCCACCAATGTTGACGTGAATAGAATTTAGCTGATACTAACGAGCTCTACGAAGCGCGCATGGGCACTGGAGCCCGTCTCTAATTTGTGTGAACGGTGAAGTGTATTCCCAGTCGATGCTACTACGCAAGATGCGCCACACGCTTTTCACTGCGGTCGCGCCATCTACACTCCGCGCTCGGGATCTGCGCTGAAAAATCAGCTGAACGTGGACGTCGATGCGTTTTCCAAAAGTCACGTGTTCTGGTATTTTGTCTTTACGCCATCATCTCCACAGGATGCGCCGATACACACAAAGAGGAAGTGCGTTAATTGCGTTAAACCAACAAGTCACAGCAACATGAACGTAAACACACACTGATGCACATGATGTTATGAGCCGAATTGCTTTAAACACATTTTACTGATAATGCGTGACCTAAATACTATATGACCAACGTTAACTTATTTTCTGCCTTGTAATAATAATAATAATAATAATAATAATAATAATAATAATAATAATAATAATAATAATAATAATAATAATAATAATAATAATAAATAATAATAATAATAATATTAATAACAACAACAATAATAATACTATTATTATTAGTAGTAGTAGTATTAGTATTAGTATTATTATAATAGTATTATAATAATAATAATAATGTGTGTGTGTGTGTGTGAGCGTGCGTGCGTGCGTGTGTCCTTTTGAATCAAACAATTAAAAAATAAATGAAATGAAAGAAATGAAGAAAACACACAATTTCTGTCATTACATTACCTTAATCTTTTTCTTTCAGTGCGTTTAAACTTGTGAACTCATTTTTTTATTTATTTTTTTATTTTATTTTATAATAATAATAATAATAATACAATTATTATTATTATTATTATTAATCATACTAATGCTAATGCTAATAATAATGCTAATAATAATAATAATAATAATAAAAGTGAATGAAGTTAGGTCAAGCGTGACCTGACCTGACCTTTACAGCTGATCGTTTTAGTGTTTGTCTTTGCAGGAGAAATCTACAGTAGGTATTACATTAAAAACATAAGCATAAAACAGTCACAGCATCATTCTATACTTATTACATTTTAGATTTAAGTTCAAATTAATGTATACGATTGGAACATGAATGAAACGCATTCACGTTTCACTGAGAAATATTACGTTTTCTGTTTTGGCAGTGGTTCAAACTGTTTGTCTATTTGTGAATTTTGGAAGAAAGCAGTTAAATCCATGAGGATTCGACTTGTGGACGGGATGGTTCGAGTCCCGGGTGGACCACAGTGGATGTACCGTCAGTGGACCAGAGGACACTGGTGAAAAATGGCTGCTCAAAGGCAAAAAGCTGTGCAGTGGGGTCCCATCTGTTGAATCCTCAGTCATGGTTTTGTATCGTGTGTGTGTGTGTGTGTGTGTGTGTGTGTGTGTGTGTGTGTGTGTGTGTGTGTGTGTGTGTGTGTGTGTGTGTGTGTGTGTGTGTGTGTGTGTGTGTGTGTGTGTGTCTGTGTGTGTGTGTGTCTGTGTGTGTGTGTGTGTGTGTGTGTGCGAGCGTGCATGCGTGTGTCCTTTTGAATCAAACAATTAAAAAATAAATGAAATGAAATAAATGAAGAAAACACACAATTTCTGTCATTACATTACCTTAATCTTTTTCTTTCAGTGCGTTTAAACTTGTGAACTCATTTTTCTAGTGTACCTGAACCCCTCTCTGTCGAACCAAGGTCCAGCGCCTTCGAAACAACACATGCGCAGTTTGCCTACAAATGGCGCAAGTATGACGCGCGGTGTGCGTGAAAGAAGCCTCGCCCAATTGACTTTCCCGTCCTGAAAAACACACCGCACAAGACAGACTGTAACAAGGGAAAGGAATTTATAAGTGAGTTTATTTACACGTTTGTCTCACAACATTTGAGAACCTGTCGATGTTCCGTGTTGTCCGTTCCGACTTGAGCGGAACGAGGCGGTCATAAGACAGCTGATTTACGCGCTCCAAATGTTTCCTTCCTCTACAGGACATGTTACTGTTTTTCCTCCCCGCTTGCTGCGTCTTGTTCGGTGAGTATTTATCCATCCTTACGCGTTTCGACGGGTTCAGTCCACTTGACCATTGCGTTGAAACGGTCTCAAAATCTCCTTCGAGTTTCACCCGATACAGAAAGGATGTCAGCTGGTAGGTTACAAACTGTTTTACAAACTTAATCTAATATTGGATCATACGGGATTCGTTTTTATCATCTGACACAACAGGATCTCTGCCAGGAACTCCAGATTTACATGTCTGCATAATGTTTGCAAAAAAAACAACAACAAAGACAAGATGTTCACATTATTTACTAAATGCTTTGCTGTACAACCCCATACACAGTAAGCATTAGTTTCCAGTCAGTAATACATAAATATATCAATAAACACTTATCAATCCTGTCCTAAAATGTATTAATTAGAAACCACACAGAGCGGAGACGTCCACCAAACACCACACTTTTCTACAACAAATCGATGTGACAGTGCACGATTCGTTTATTCCGTATTGGTGATGGTCATCCATGAGGAGATCATCAGCATCTGTCTCGGTGTGTCTTCATTACATCACACTCCATGGTTATAGCACCGTGATGACGTCACCTACTCAGACCTGCGTCACGCCTACTTGAAGCAGCTCGATTTACAGCTCGCATTTGGAATCACTGGGTTGTTATGAGTAGTTATCACTAATTATTAGTAGTTATCACTACTAACTAGTTAAAGAGAAACAAAATTATTATTTACATTTTAGCATAGTCATTTACTGGAAATACTATTACTATTACTACTATTAATGCTATACTACTCCTATAATTAATGCTACTACTACCATATTACTACTATAACTACTACGACTACTACTACTATTATTCATACTATTATTAATCAATCAACCTTTATTTATAAAGCGCTCATTCACATCAGCAGAAATATCAAAGTGCTTTAACAGACAGAGAAAACCCAACTGGACCCTCCGGAGCAAGCCTAAGCAACAATGGTGGGGAAAAACTCCTTCACTGAGGAAGGGCCTCCGGGTAGGACCCAGACTCTGGAGGGCGGTCATCCACCATGACCGTTTGGGTGGGAAAGGAAATAGAATCGGGATAGAGACAGGACAAAGGAGAGAGAGAGAGAGACAGAGAGAGTGGCAGATAGGCCAGATAGAATTTGCAGTCCTAATTGTGCTGTAGTTTACCACTTTTAATACTACTGCTACTACCACTACTACTATTACTATTATTACTACCACTATTACTACTACTGCTATTACTATTACTTCTGCTACTACTGTCACCACTACTACTACTACTACTACTACTATTACTACTACTATGTAATAAATGTACTAATGGAAGATGCCGTAGTGTGTTTTTCATCCAGCCCACACTGAACCAAGGGTTATGTTTGTGGGATTATATTTGAGTCATTTAACAAAGAAACCGCAGCAGTGAGTGACAATCCAGCTTGACTTTGGTTGGATGAAAATAAATTCATTACTCATTGAAAAAAAATTCATAAGTCATTGCTCAATTTAGTGTAATGCTTTATGTCTCTTTCTTGTGTACAAAACATTTCTATGAATAATGACCTTGTTTTGAGTAGAGCAATCACATATTATCGCATAATATTTCTCCCAGTATGTCTGTGCAGGACATTCATACAGCAGCATGCTCTTCTGATTTCTCTGTGAATACACTCACCGCAATATTCCATCTTTCTCTTCTCCATATTTGTCTTCCTGGTAGGACGTTCATTTGCTCAGTCTGATAGAGCACAGAAATGCTATGGTGACAGCTACACTTTACCGTTTCGGTACTCGCCACTTTTGTTCAAGGACAAGCTGTACTTCACCCCGAGTACGGGGGGGTCCAGGAGGTTGGTGCTGGACAAGGGGAAGGTGAGCAACTTCTGATGCATTCATTTTATACTACAAGGTGTATTGCTATAACATCATTGTTCAAGTTGGAGGAATGTCTGGTGTTGAATGAGGACAGGATGATCTCTGTCTTCAGTAAATTAGTTCATTGATTGTTTCATTGATTCAGTCTGTGGACCCACGCTTCAAAATATCCTATGACTCAGTGGAGTTTACAGATCTGAGATACAGCGACGCAGGAACGTTTTCAACAGTGAACTCATACGTTAATTATCATCGTGATGTCATCAGTCTGAAAATTACAGGTAAGAACACATTACATTTTATATTAAATTAATCTATTCCAAATAGTAAGTATGTATTCATATTAGCTGTTTAAAGATTACATGAAGCCTTTTTCTTAATGTTCTTTTTCAGATTGTTCTACCAAAACTGTCAAGTATTATGGCGACTCATACTCCTTTGACGTACCTAGACAAGCAGAATATCTGGAGTATGCTCCTCTTCAGTCTCCGGAGCAGACGACGGTCCTGTGGAATCGCACAGACTCTTCTGTTTCTGACGGAGGCCGAGGAAAGCTGAGATATAGTTCCTGGAGGTTCACCCAACTCACGCCGGGAGATAATGGCTACTACAACTTAAGGGCAAAAGACAACAGGCTGGTGTCTAGGTTTCGGTTTACAGTAGAAGGTGATCTTATGGACTTGACATTAGCTGCATGCTAATCTGAATAAATTTTAATGTTAAAATTCTACTTTTTATCATGCAGAAAAGGAAGTATACTATGATGTGATGGTGAATGATAAGCTCCTCATCAACAATCCATCAACCGATTCCTCATGGTCAGTGGATTTTACCCCAAAGGGCGATTCCGAGCCAATAGCACTGGTACGCGAAGGAAGACTTATCTTAAGTCAATGGGATACTATGGCTTTTGGAGACAGAGCTTCTGTCTTGATTGAAGGCATCGAGATTGCTCCTGTGGAACTTACAGAAGCTGGCACCTATGTCTTCAGAGATTCCAAAGGTTACCAGGCCCAGACAGCATTTGTGTCGGTAAACTATGGTGAGCAGCGTTATTTTTTATGCTTTAGAAAGAGAAAGTGTCTGACCATTTGCTAAACTAACCCTGCCATTGTATTCTGCTCTTACAGAACCAACTCCTACATTTGTTTATGTTGCTATTATTGCTGGTGTTATCCTTGGGGTCCTTGTCATCTATTGCTGTATGAGAAAGTGTTGTTGTAAAAAGAGCTCCAAAAGGTCCGCTGCGGCGCCTGCTACGTATTACCGTGTAAGTACTGCTTCTAGTATGCATTCATACTTAATATTTACAATATTCTTACTTCAACATGCTTACTCCAATTGCAGGATCAGAGTCAGCCTGAACACCCAAGTAACTCTGCTGCACCAGCAGCCCCAAGTTACTCTGCTGCACCAGCAGCCCCAAGTTACTCACCAGCAGCCCCAAGTTACTCTCCTGCACCGGCGGCCCGGAGTTACTCTCCTGCACGAGTGGGCCCAAGTCACTCTGCTGCACCAGCTGAAAGTTTCTCTTATTCCCCACTGAATCCCACTGATCCTAACACATCGGTATGTTATTCTCTTTGCTGAGCAGAATTTTCCCAGGGATGCATGATGTTAAAGTGCTTTGGTAGCTGCATGTTGATAATCTGAAGTAAATGTATATAGATCAACAGTTGAAATTTTAGTAATTTCTATGACACTTGTGGAGGCCATTGATGACAACTATTCATCCTTGAGTAGCTGTCCTTTATTAAGGATAGTCAGCCTCATATTTCAAACAGGTTCTACTGGCTGTTGTCACTCCTGGTCATACAGAGACACATACAGAGGCATTTAACTCTTCAATGTTTTTTCATCAAATTTGATGTGAACACAAACCCATGCAAGCATGCTGCCTTTTTGGCATTTTAGTATATTAATTACATTATTTTTATATTGAACCTATGAAATTTTGAATGTGGATAGTTTAACGATTTAGAAATCATTTTTTGTTTTTCCATGGATACAACTCAAGTATATATATACTGTATTAAAAAAAACTGCAGTTCCTTTTTGAAGCATATTTTTAAACTTTTATTCATAAGTAATACTCAAATGTGTACATTTTTATTTTTCATTATGGTGTCATTATTTATTTCAAACTGATTGATAACTTAATTATTTATTTATTTATTTAACAGGGACCTTGTGCAACAAATGTGTTACACAGATCAGACATAGTTTAAAGCTAATTTTTGTCTGTAGTCCCTGGGCACATGCAGAAATACATCTGGCTTATGAAAATCCAACTAGCTCAACAAGATAAAACAACAGTTTAAAGAATTTGTATCCATGCAAATACATGCTGTGATGGGGGGGTACTTGTTTAAGATATGCTGGGGGTACCTTTGCCTTTACTGGACATTGTTGACAGTTAAACAAGAGAAACATGGGGATAGGAAAAGTGCTATGACTACAGACATCTTGGAACTGAACCAGCAAGAATTATGTAATATATGAGGTTATCAATGGCCTGATGGAAAAAAACAGCCTTCGTCTTGTGTATAAATACTTCACATGATTTAATTGAAGATCAATGTGGGGTTTAACTGTCTATGTTGAGAACTTCAGAGGTTTCTGCTAACACTATTAAGCTGTCGAATATATTTTTGAATTGAACAACACGCATGCATTTACATTTTACTTGTTACCTTCTGTGTCCAGGTTGCATGTCCGGCGGGACAGCGAGCCATGATATCTGCTGGTCTTGGCTCTGATTTTCTCTCCAGTAACCCCCAGCCGACGTTTGACCCGAAAGGATTGGCCTTTTCCTCTGCTCCACTCAGCTCAGAAATCAATTTCTCTCATGTTTATAACTCTGCTAAACTAAACTTCATTTCTGAAGTGCACTGAGAATCAATATGATGGAGAGTAGGAATCAGAATCATGATTTGTTACTGGAATGCAGCAATTTCAGTCAGACACGCATTAACAAAAAGAGTTCAGGATAACATAACATGTTAAAAAACAAGACGTCGTTCAAAATGTGCAGACATGTGACATGAGTTATGAATTATGAATGTATATGAGAAATATCCCATTTGTTTTGATATAAATACAACCACAAATGTGATTGGGTCAAATCCTGAAGCCAGTGCAGTATTAATTGGTTTGATGTGTAAAGTCTCCTGAACGCATGAGGAGCTGTAGTTGTGTTGTTGATAACCAAATAGTGGAGAGTAGGAGTGAAACATAGCCATTAATAATTATAAATATACTCCTGCAAAAATCTTTAATATTTGATGCTTTCACTTTTTCTCAGGTAAAGGTCCTTTTTTTACATTCTAGAGACCAGAAACTCAAACTGGAGTCACTTCATTACTAATGGAAATCTGGAAAGCTTTGCCAGCTCTATTTATATACATTTTTATTTTGTTGTTTCTAACTGTCATGTGCCTTCAGCTTTATATATCACTGTGCATGAGTTGTGTTTATCACATTTTTACAACTTATATGGGATATTTTTAACTTTTTCTTGGTTTGTAAAGTTTTACATTTGGAAGCTGATCCACTTTTCGTGTGTAATTTTATATTTTGTCAGCTTCTGTTAATATTAAATTCTATTGAGAATGAAATAGTTTTTTTTTCTGCCACTACGACAACCTTGACTTGACTGTCCACTCATCCGTCACTTCCTCCTCCTCACTGTCTTTTCCTCACTTGACCTCCATTGATTAAATCATATATCTATCTGTGAAAATGCATGTTAATATATGTTTCACTGCATTAAAATGTATAAAAACTCTTCAGATTGTGTTTGCACTCAGTCCATCGTCTCCGTAGACAACAGAAATCATTTTGTTTCCATGTCATCATTACAAGCGCCACCTGTGCAACATGTCTACACAGCTAGAAGATCGTACAAACATTCTTCACCAGTTTCACCAGCTGGGTGTTTGCATGTTGATTGAATTGTCATCTTTCACTGTGCTTGCTCGTGGGGGTCATTACAATCTTGACCTGTTCCATTAAAAGTCTGGGGTAGCCTTTGTTGTTGGCACTATGTACATGAAATTCAACTTGATAGAACAAATTAAATGGAGCAGAGGATTTTTGTTGTGCAAAAAATGGCACGATAGTAATCTCTTGTCAGATTAAATTGCAGATAGGCCAAATCTAACCCAAACACAACCAGTCAACAGAAATACATTATTTTATATTAAACTTTTAAGAGTGGAAATGTGTTTTATTTAAGGCTATAAATGGCTAAAAACTGCATTAAAATATTATATGCTGAGTTAATTTTGAAGTTAGTCCTGCTGACAACTATCAGATATTTTGATTTAATAGAAGGTTGTATACTAATTAAATAATCCCTCTATTTTTATGCTAAGTACAAAATAATAATAAATAATACCTTAAAAGTGGAACATGTCTATGACTAGAAATAACATTAATTGTGGCGTTATTTCTGATAAACACATTTTTTCATTGTATTAAAAGCAAAATTAAAGTAAACAGCCTTTACTTTTTATTTTTACATAAATTTAGCAAGCTGGAGCAAAATTAAGGTTTATTTGAAGATTGCTGAAGAATGTAAATCCAAATGTTTGCACTTGAATCTCTTTTGTTCTTCCTCTTCAAGAATATACCAGTTTTTGTTTTTATTTTGTTGAAAATGCTGAGGATATGTGTCACACAACCAAAATCAGTGATCTGACACAGAACTAAAAAAATAAAGAGGCTGACTTAGAACCAAAGATCCAACATTAAAGCTAAAGGCTCCATTTACACACCTTTGTAATCCTATTAGGCATTTGAATTTTGCAAGGAAATAATCCCCAAATAATGTTGCAGGTTAAGTTGTGTGAAGAATCACAATTGTTGATCTCTCGCTCTGTAACGATGCAGAGAAACAGTGACACAGGGGACTTCACAGTTAGTGTCACTCTGGCTTCGTGTCTGGCCTACTTGCCACTTCACCACACAGTGAAGAGGAGAGAAATGAGTTCAGCTGCTGCATGGTTAGTTACAAGAAAAATCATTCTGGAATCAAGGTCAGATTATTCCACTCAGATGGAGCATCACAGAAAGGCCTCCAGCAGTCCATCCAGTTTGTTCCAGACTAGTTTTTTTTATATCTATATAGATAGATCTATAGATATATATCTATTGGATGAATTCCCTTAAACTGTTATCTTTCCCTTAATGTTACATGCCGTAAAACATTTTCACTTATATACACACACATACACCCATGACTTTGATGTGTCCTGACTGTGTTTCTTCTAAGACCACCATGAGGTCAAATTTTGACGCAGAGAAGCAGAAGCTGTTTCCCTGCTCAGTCCAGCCACCTGACGGGGAAGACTCATGACCACAGGTGAAGGTTAGTAAGTAAGTGGACGACCAAGTCGACTTCTGAATCAGCTCTCAATAACCACCGGGGCAGTCATACACAGCGCCTGTATTGCTGCTGATTCTGCAAGTTTAGACAGATAATTTCATGTGTATTAATGGCCAGAAAGTATTTTGGTGTTAGGAATAAGAAATAGTTTGTTTTGTTTTTTACGGTTGTGGCCCCAAAAGATTTTGCATGTCTTTTTAATTTTTGCATGATTGTAGAAAAGAGAGTTCACAGTCTGATTTATCAAACTACCCAAAAATTCTGCCTCCACTATTCTTATTCTTGCTGCCTTTTAATACTTCTGTATGTGATTGGGTGTTCATGCTAATTAGAATATCCTATGAGTTTAAGCTTTTTACTGACAGGAAACAAAAACAGCATTTTTCATTATAACTCCCAGAGACTTTATTTCCCATAATAGTTTGATATGCACACAAAAACTTTTCTAAACCAACATTACCATCACCATTGTTCATCCCAACTCAGCCTTTTTTATCACTACTCTGCTTTCCTCTTTTCCACTGCTTTCAGCCGGCCCTCCAGTGAACTCAGACGGTGGTCCACTGACAAAGTCTTTTCAGAGCCTGATGTGAGCAGAGTCAAAACGACACATCCCAGCACCAGGACGCCCAGTCGAACCGCTGTAGTGTCCGCAGTGGCGGTCTTGTCGGTCACAATCAGTCCAAAAAGCCAGAGTGCCAAGACTGTTTTCACCAGCCAGAACACCTGCCTCACCACACCAATCAGCAGACGAAGAATGATGGTCAGCAGCCAGTAGCCGATGAGGGCCACCAGACCCCATTGGGCAATTGCAGTCACACCCTCTGGAGTGAAGCGGGGCATTGTCTGTGCAACTATGAAAGGAATAAATCCAGACTTATTTTCAGAGCAAAAAACTTCAAAGCACTCACCTGTTGCCTAAGAAGAAAAACTTGGTAAACATTCATGTTAAAAGGAGTGGCAAAGAAAATCCTTGCAATTAAAAGTTTCACTGCCACAGATCCTGTATGACAATAGGAAAGAAAGTAGAACAAGAAGCAAAGCCAAAACACACACTCAGTAGCTCAACTGCACACATGAAAATTAGCCAACCCAGAACGTACCATCGAATCCCGTAACCCTGAGGATCTCAGCGACATAAACAGCGATAACGTTCAGGCCACTGGCAGCTCCTTCAGCCAGGAAACGGATCACTGTCTGGAAAAACTGTATTGGAAAAGAAGAAAAGTTTTAGTTGTTATTCACACAGTATCAGTCAAGAAAGAGTAAGAATATGAAAGGATTACAAAAGCACAATTAGTAGAGATGTATTCTATCGGTTCCAATGCAGTGGTTATATCTGGTTTGTGCAACACTAAGATCTGTTATTTCATGTAGTTGATCCAAATGTTCAAAACTGGTGCTTATATTAATACAGAACTCTTCATGTGCTGCTAAGCTGCACCTTACGACAGAAGATTGTCTGTATTGTTGACTGTGACAAACAGCTGTGTATGTACCTGACAGCTGCAGAGTGGCTCTCTATTCCTGCACAGACTACACTCACCCCAAAATCACACAACACACAAAGTTAAGCTTGTCAGTCAAGGTCAGTGGAAGCCCAGCAAGTTTGACACGTATCTTATCTGCACCTGTTGCTCCACACACAAGAACACACATGAGGACTGGCCAGCATTTTGGAACAAGATCCAAGCGTTTGTCTCTCAGAGTGAGGAGGATTCATTTAAAGGCAACAAAACAGTAAAAAATAAAATTGCAGTGTTATTCTATGAGCTGCCAAACATACAGTACTATAATTTTATATTGCTTGATTAAAAGCAGATTAGAGTGGATTTTCTGTCTGAAAAACATACTGGGAAGTGATAATGATTTATTTAAGGATTCACTTCTCCTCTATGAATCATTCCCTCCTAGGATCACACCTTGATTTTACATTCAGAGCTACAAACAGAGGTGCGTTGAACAATTTCAGGCTTTTTACCAGCACAGACTCTTATTACTCCAAGTAGAGTTATAATGCAGCTTCATGCAAATATTATGGCACAAACTGGCACAGCCTCATGGATTGTTTCTCTTCATCTATACTAACTAAACAGAAACACCCAAGAGCTTTCTTACCATGGCCACTGTATAGACGTTGTCCTGACCAAGTAATGACTCAAGAAACAACACGGCACTCTGGGGAAAGAGGAGCCACAGTGGGGTGGAACCAGGAGCATGAATGGGTGAGGGGTTGTAAATGATCAGTGAGGGTAGAGGAGATCAGGGGATGAAGCGAGATTAGCATTTTGAGGGGCGAGACGGGAGAGAGAGATGTGTGTGTGAAGGGCGAGGAAACGGATTGGGAAAGGTGACAGGGTTGGAGTTGAAAAGTTGTTAGCAGTCAGTTATTGATCACAGTTACAAATCTCTCAAGTTCAACCAATTAAGTAAAGCAGGATAGTAACAAAGGAGTATATAAGTTTACTGGCCGGCTGTGCGCCACCGTCCGTACCTCAGCTACGGAGCGCATCACGCCGCTTCCCACCACCGACTCTGCGTAACGCTGGACCTCCTGACAGGTTCCTGTAACAATGGTCCGCAGGGTGACCACAGGCGGGCTGTCCACGGACGGCTTGGCCTCCTCTGCTTCGGCTCCAGCCCATACCAGCGCCAACCCGAACACCAACACACAGATGTTGAGGAAAAGCCGACGCATGTCGTTCCCACCGCGCCCAGAGCCAGACGCACCAAACAGCATTGTCGGGGACTTGAGAACAATGGCAGAAAAAATGTGTGCGCACAGGTTGGAGCTGCCGCCGGGATCAAGTCGAGCAGCTCGCGTTACGTGACTGAAGACGGACCTGCAAATCAAAAACTTACAAATGACTTCTGTCTAAAACTTAAATTGAATTGCAGTTCATAACCGGCAAATAAATACACGAGGGAAAGCCGTGTCAGCTTTAAAAAAAACCCACGCACAACGTGATTCAAATTTCCTATTTGCAAAGTAAAATGAAATTTTTGATAAAAACTACTACTAAAAAAAAAAAGAAAAAAAAAAAGAAAGAAGATTATTTAATTATAAACTTTGGCAGAGCTTCAATGCCTAATCTCGGATCGCTCCGTCATTACCAGTAGCTGTATTTGGTAAGAAACGGTTTCAGGAGTGAATCCAGCGTTGATCGTAATCCACCCGGACGCAGCAGGAAGGGAAAATCATGAGGAGCAGAAATGTATCCAAAAAATGCAGCTTTTGTGCGTAAAAGAAAGCAGTAAAACGCGGTGACGTGGGGCCGACCACGAGCCTCCCAAAGCCTCTTACTTCAGATCTGAGCTCAGCAACCCTCAAATTGGGTGTTCCTTTGTGTCGGAGGTTGCATGAAATCCACTGCTATGATGGATTATGTTGCACAAGCTTTAAGACCTCCCTTCTTGTTTCCTCGGGACGCTCCCGTCCTTCGAGCGTTTCACCCACAAGCTGGTGCGTAAACACGTCTTCATGTAGGGAGACGACGAGAAGGAGGGGCAGATTAACACAGATTTGCACACTGGGATTTGTGGTTTTATGTTCCAAGTCAAATGTAAACAGTAATTCAAGGGTTTGATAGACATTAAAAAGGGAATAAAAGTCAAAAAATAAAAGTAAAATCGACAAACAAGATGAACAGTTTAATAACTAGTAGGACAGCACATACAAACAAGTCCAATTTCAGAAGAGTCAGGTTTCATCTAAAATTAAACAGCAAGGAGGCTCAGCACCATAACATCACACCGCAAAGACCATGTCTTCAGTCTGGTTCGCTGTGAACAGGATTACAGGCAGAGTAATGACCTGATTATCATGAAACTTTGAGGGAGCCTTGCCGGCAGCTGGGAAGAATCCACTCACATCTTAAGTGGATCCAGATAAAGGGGTGGACTCAGGAATAACTTTTCCACTGTTGAACATTGAAAGAGCGATTTTTGAAAACCCGTTTGACTTACCTATAAACTACTTGATAGTCTAGACTAAAGCTGAATGGAAGGGTGGGCCGTGTAAAAGAACAAACTGCAAAATTCCGGAGTGGATCACGAACATTTTTTACAACCTTTATTTTGAGATGGGGCTTTATAAATCGCCTGTTCTAATACACGCACAGAGAGATCTCAGTGTGTGACAACATACGACACTGGATGGTGGACAGAAGACATTGAATTTAGTCAAAAAAGTTAAAAAGCATTCAGTTCAGAGC
Source organism: Antennarius striatus (assembly GCF_040054535.1). Classification (NCBI taxonomy): domain Eukaryota; kingdom Metazoa; phylum Chordata; class Actinopteri; order Lophiiformes; family Antennariidae; genus Antennarius; species Antennarius striatus. The sequence continues at coordinate 12,075,634 of NC_090785.1, forward strand.
AACAAAACGGAACCCTCCAGCCGTGTCACGCTGATCGTGTCCAGTATGATCAGGAGGGGAACATGTTCTGTGTGTCGAGTCTTGTTCCCGGCAGTATTTGTACAACTGTCCATTCCGTGGAATCTTTATTCGCGCCAGTGTATGCGTAGAACCGCAGCTTTAGCCGATGTAAATACGGTGGAAGTCGTTTGCTCCAAAAGCGGCGTTGCATTTGGGGCACTTCCTCTGACGTGTATCATAACGAGTCTTAACACACTCAAAGCAGAAGACGTGGAAGCACTTCGTCAGTACGGCGTCCTTCACCCGAGAGTTGCAGCATGGACACGTCAGGCGTGCCTGGGAGAGATCAGGAAATGAACAAGTTGAGCAGTTAATTTAGAAAACCTTTTGGACATAAACTGAAACTTTTGCAATTCCTAGAAAAAAATACATCCAGCTGTCAGTCAGGATCAAACCACAAGAAACTAAAACTGTTGGATTCCATGGTTTAAACAAAGGAAACATAACTTTTTTCCTTCTGAAGACTACCGCATGCGACAGGTGGACATGATTACACTCAGAGAAAAAGGGTTGCTTTTTGCCAGTTGCCATTCCACGCTAAGCTAATTAGCCGCTGGCAGTAGCTTTACGTTCAGTATACAAATGCGAAATCTTCTAAGTTAACGCCCTGCAATATGTAACAGTTTTTTGCACAAAATGTGAGGCTAAGACTTTGCAGGTTTGAGATTTCAATTAGGTCTGCGTCCAGGAAACCCACCTTGTAATCATTGATTTCTTCATTTAGAATATCATCGCCATTACTGATTTTCTCAGCTGGTTTCTTGGCCTTCTCAATCTTTCTCCTTAGTTTGGAGATGTCCTCCTGAAATACAAAGTAAACAGCTCTGCATGAAAACCAGGTTCTGTCTGTCCTTTTGACTCATTTGTGTGTGTGCACACGTTTATCTGCGTGTGTTGTTACCTGTGCTCGTCTGGCGTTAAAGGACTCTTTCTCCCTGGAGATGCTGTTCTCCACAACTTCCTCTCTCACCAGACTGAGTCTCTGTTGAACCTGTTCCAGCTGGCTCCTCACCTCCTCCGAAAGCAGGGCAGAGTCTTGAGCCTGCAGGATGAACAGACAGGTGACTTCAATTTTTCCTTCTTCCCATATTGAAAAATTCTTCATTTACCTTGAAAGTGTGTTTAAGAAGCTCTTATCAACCTAAACTCAAACTCCTTTCTAACAGCTCTCCCTTTGAAGGATCAGTTTACTTTGCAGGTGTGGCATCATAACCGAGCTAGGTTACCTTGCGTTTATTCATGTCCAAGGCTTGTGTTCGGAGAGCCAACTCTCTCTCTGCAGTGCTGATGGTGCCTTGCAGGAGCCGCTCCTTTTCCTCAAGCTTCCGTACCACCTGTAGTTGGGCGTCGACCTGATAATCCCCAAAAATAGAGATTACAAACAAAGATTAGAATGGATTACAACTGGAGTATTAACGTGAAGAAACAGAATTTGGGTAAAGACATTAACATAACAATGGACAGTTGCTTGTGTGGAATAAAATGTGAAGACTTTCTCAATCCAAATTTTTTAAATTTACTTTTGAGCAAATCGCTTTGCTGCAAAGCGAATGTGATTGTATTTTTGTCATTAAATGTCATCCATGATTCATATCAAGTGAGAAATGTCTACAGGTAGCTGTGGCCCCAAGTTAGGTCACAAACATGCCTGAACAAACCCTTGTTTGCAAATTGTGCATTACTGTGATGAGCGGTGACTCACCTGAGTCTTTAGAGTCAGCAGTTGATCAGCTAGCTCCTCCTTTTCCTCCTTTAGTAGCTTGTGGATCTGGTTGGACTTGATCCGCTCGCTCATCAACTTGAAGTTGGCATCGTCTTTTTCTCTGAGCTGCTGCATGAGACGAATGTTCTGTTCCTGCATGTCCTCAAAGGCCTGGCCCGTCACGTCCATCTCACTCAGCAGCGCATCCTCTTCCTGCAGAGGAAGCAGGAGCGTAACACGTCCGGAGTGAAAGGAGGCCATGAGAGTGCATTAAATGAAACATAGCATATTACACACCTGTTTTGCTATGGAGAGCTTCTTGTTGAGGATGTCGATCTGCTCCTCCACAGAGCGGATCTTTCTGAGAGCCTCTTCGTCTGCCATTTTCTTACCCTCCCTCCTCTCCCGCTCCTCTAGCTCCCTCAGCCTCTGCCGCAGCTCGTCTCCCTGGATTCAGGATTATCATCCATCATGACAAATGTAGCACTAATATCCAGAAGAATCGATTTTGATGTAATGAACTGAATCTCACATTTGCATTTGCACATTTGTATTATGCTGTGTATAATGTATTATGTTCTCCACCCCTGGGCAAATAGGATCAATCACATATTTGGAGTTGCAACAGTTATACACCATTTCCTGCGCCGCCGGGTATGGTATGAATGGTATTAGACAGCTCTGTTACACTACAGCACTGATGTTTCATTCATCTCTGACAGCTATCAGTTTTTCCACATTTCCTGCCAACCAGTCTGACTTAGACAGGTCGTATGCTGTATTTTCTATAAGGCCAGAACATCACTTAATTCTTTGGAGGAATGTCCTGCTGCTGGAAACCCTTTAGAAAACAATCAAGCATGTTCACAGTCACTCGAAGGGCTTTTGTAATCTCTCTTCATATATTTTGTTTCTCTGTTCAATAAAACAAGGAGTGAATTTGTAAAATAGGACAAAAGCAGGTCAGGAAAGAAGTCCGTGCTGAGTCTCTCACCTCTGATTTGGACTTTTTCTCCGCAGCCATGAGCTGGACTTTGTCTCGCTGCTCCTTCGGTGCTGAGCGGTACATGTCCAGCAGCAGCTTCATCTCCCTCTGGGATTCCTGTGCTTTCCTGCACAGTAAAGAAGACCATTCAAATAAAAACCACCTCCATCATCCCACATCATAAAAAAAAAAACCAAAAGCCACTTTTCCTCTAATAACTAAAAATGTTCATGGAAGTATTTTCTTATTCTCAAGAATTAATAATAAAGACCAAAATATTACCGTAAGATAATCTGAATTCAAAACAAGGCTGTCAGAGACCGCAACATCCCTCGACACCCCTGAATTCAAAATTTTACCCTGACCTACACATTTTTGTGCCTCTGGCTTCCTGAAAATGTTACTTTTTGTTTTGCCATTATATTTTATCAGGTTTCAGGTATGTGTACCGAAAAAAGTTATAAAAGTGAAAATTTGACCTTGATCTTATCTAGTTCCTGTGATATGGGGGGGGGGATGTACAAAAATTGAAATTTGACTTTGACCTGGTTTTCTCAAGGTCATCATCTAATTTTTAATCAATTTTAATTATTCAACAGTACAGTAACATGATATTGTGATGACCTGTGTTCATGCAGGCTGTTGTGATGTTATCCTGAGCTCTAGGTTCTGCGTGTGTGAAGAAATTTGCAAGAACTTGGACTATTAGGCAGTTAAACTTTCATCCAAAAACAAAAAAAACTTTCACTCTGGAGACATACTTGAGCTCTGCTCTGACAATCTTCAGCTGTTCCATCTCTTTCCTCTTTGAACCACCGACCACAGGGGGGCGCTCTCCAACCGACTCCTCAAGTTGGCTGCTGCTGCCAGGCTTTTCCTTCTCCTCCTTTATCACACTGCTGCTTCCACTGCTTCGGGTTAGCCTCTCTCTCTCCCTTTCCTTCTCTCTCTCCCGCTCTCGATCTTTCTCCTCTTTCTTTATCGTATCCTTTTCTTTCTTTTCCTCCTTCTCCTTCTTCTCTTCTTTCTCCTCCTCTTTTACAGGTGTCTCAGGTTCTACTCCTGGCTCAGTTTTCACTGGGGCTCCTGCAGAAGTGCACAGCAAAGTGAGGGACAGGCCCACTACCGGAACAGTTGTAATATGTATCATAGCGACACGATCAGCTGGTGTTGGTTACCAGGGCGGTTGGGTGTTGAGGAGCCGTTGTCAGGATCTGTTTTGATCACAGGTTCCCCTGAGATGGCTGGCATAGGAGAGGTCGTCTCATCCTTCACGTCAATCTCTGTGCTTGACTGGGACTGGAGGATGGTACTGCCCTTTGAGGCACGGACCTAAAGAAGCAGCAGACAAGCGTGTTTCAGGGTCATGGTTGTTTGCCGTAAACTAATCCAAAATTTAGTTTCTTATTTTGGCAAGTAGGGGACTTAACAAGCTTCTCTTTGTGTCCATCTGACCCACCTGATTCAGCTCGGATTGAGCCTCTCTCAGTCTAATCTTGTATTTCACCACCTCTCCCTTCATCTGCTGGTTGTGTGTCTGCAGTGTGCTGATCAGGTGACGCATTTCCCTGTTAATGGGACCTGAGAGAACAAGGCATACTTAAACAGAAAAAGAGACAACGTGTTGCTATTTAAAGTGAATTAACGCACCAGTTCAACCAAACAGTATTGGTTACCTGCTTGCTCGTTGGCAGCAAGAGTCTGCTCAAACTCGATGCGCAGCATCTCGTACTCCTTCCTAACCTGAGCCAGCGTGTCTTCCAGCTGGAACACCTCCGTACGAACTTTCCTCTGCAGAGCCACTTCGTCATTCTGCGCACAGATAGGATGAATGTAAGTAGAGGACGAAAGGTGAAGCAGAAGTGACGTGAACGTACACACTTACCTCCATGTGCTCCAGCTGTCGAAGCCTTGCTGTCCTGGTGGTGTTGAGACGAGCGCGTGTCTCATCTAACTGGGCCTTGAGGATCAAAGACTCGTTGTAGAGCACGGAAAACTGTGACTGTAGACAACGATACTCAGACGTCTCTTTGACCATGCCTTCCGCTCGACTTAGCAGCTCCGCCTGAGAACAGAGAGGAAACATATAAAGGCCCTTTAATCAATACAGCTTTTATACATCTGAGGACTGTGTGCTGCAAGAACTATGCTCACAAGAGATTTAGTTTAGGTACTGCTAAATTCTCCTCATTTTATTTTTTCCTAGTTTCTCTTTGTCAGAATAATCCAGATACGAGTGGTAGATGAATAAAACTTCAGCAGTTTAACAAGATTTTCTCTCTTTTGAATGAATATTAATTAACATGAAATAAGAAAAAACTGCACATTTAATTAAGAACATTTCTCAAAACACAGCAAAATATAACATTCATGTTGTAAAATAAAGTGCTTCAATTGAAAAATGTTCTAAAAGTAGCTGTTTGTATTTCTCAGTTTTAAGGATGATTCGAGTTGTTTCTGCTTATTTGGGTTAAGCGTGAAAATGTAAAATGAGTGAACAATTATTATTTTATTGATTTTACCCACATTTTTGGTAAATTCTGTGATAACTAGCATTCTAGAATTAAGTGTGTTTTTACTGCATGTGATTCTGTTCGTTTTCAGTATTGCAGTAATCGTGGTGAACACATTCATAGAACTCCATCATCCTACAGTCAAAAGATTGTGTGGGAAGAACCTTCATGTTGTTGTTCTCTTGGTGAACACTCTGCAGGTCCTGCTGGAGTTTCTGCAGCTCAGTGAGGCGATTGTCAGCCAGCTCTCGATTCTCCTCCATCTCACTGTTCATTTCTTCAAACTTTAAAGGAGATAATAAAATGTGAATTTTTCTTTTGTTGCAGAGCAAAGCTGTAGAACAAAAACAACAAAAAAAAGATCTGAAGGGATCCTTCATTTCACATCTCTGTCTTTATTAGCAAATTAAACAAAGGATCTACCTTTCTCTTGTTAATGGTGATGGTCCCACAAACACTGCTGGCCTCCCCACACACTTTATAGCCTTTACTGTTCACCTGGGAGGAATTACAGGGACTATTACAACATGCTCTGATGTGACATGACAACATTTTTGCGACATTCAAAAATGCACGAGACACAAACAAAGAACACATCCTCACCCTTTCCAGAATTTCAATCAGGTGTGCATTCAGTCTGTTTTCTCGGCGGCGGATCTTCTCCATGTCCCACTGGAGCTCCTCAATCAGGACCTGAAGCTCGTTGACACGCTGGTCTGCTTTGTTGGCTGCACGACCCAGAGGCCGTGACTGGACAAGGCAGGGACAGAGGGACATATTAGATCGATTTATACTTTATTAATCCCGGAGGAAATTGCACATGCTGCTCAAGATACCACTAACTCACAGAGTAACGTCACACGGCAATAATGAGTATTTTCTTTAAATGAGCAATGTGGGGCAGCAGTGGCTCAGTGGTAGAGCGCGCGGTAGAGCGGGTCATCCAATGTTCAGAGGTCAGCAGTTCGATTCCCGCTCCCGCCCCCAAAAAAAACCAAACATCCAGAGTTGAGCTGACAGTGGGAGGTGTCATCCCCCTTACAAGTTGCTCATTTGGGGCGCACCACAAAGGAGCTGCCTGCCACTCTACCTCCTGTGCATGCGTACAGGCCCCCCTGTGTGTGTTTGTGTGTTCAGGGCCTGTACACACTAACATATGCGTGTGGTTTGATTGGACTAACTAGAGTGTGCTCTTAATTTCCCTTCGGGGATTATTAAAATATATTACCGTACTGGCCCGATTATAAGACGAATCCTCTTTTTCAAGGCTCAAGACTTTTTGAACACCAAATTTTTATAGAGAAAATAATTACAGTACATCTGAAACAAATAATTATAACACTATATTCGAGAGAAAAACTGTAGTGCAATAAAATAATGCAAACTGGTTTAAACTTGAGAGTAGCTGAGATCTGTCATGTCAGAACATTACTCCTCGCAAACATCCACTGCCTCGCTGTGCTCAGTGTCACTGTCCTCACTCCCATCCTCTGGCTCCTTCCACAGCACGTCAACCTCACTGCCGGTCAGAGCATTTGATATGCAACATTTTTTTGCATCGTAACTTCTCCTCAGCTGCCGGTTAACCTGGCTGATCTTCGACCCACTTTTCTCCAGATGGTCGCTACGTTTCTCCATTTTCTGTTATCTTTCTCTTATTTTTTTTCTTTTCTTTCTTACCACTATTTTATATTTTTCTGCTTCGTGCTACGGCTATTTTTATTTTTCTTCTTCGTGACAGGGGTTCACTTTGGCCTGGGGAATTAGTTCAGCATTCGCTTTAAAAATATCTGGCGCTATCTAGCGTTGTGCATGGGTATAATGTCTAGACCCGAATATAAGACGATCCCCACTTTTTCAGTCTTATTTCAATGCAAAAAACACTGTCTTATATTCGGGCCAATACAGTAAATTGAATCAAAATTGAATTAAATGTACTGGATTGCTCTTAGGCCCAGTGTAACAATGAGTTTGGAGTTATAGTGCAAAAATCCAGTTGACTGTCTGATTCTGACTGTTAGTGACTTGTTTTTCTTTTGCACTCAGAGGTGGTATGCAACAATCAGTTGCATTCCCTCAACATAGTTTTTGGGAACAGGGAGATCCTGACCTTCTACCTTAACTATCATAATAACTTAGAGCAGCATTTCTTTAAACAATGACACCTCCCTAGCATTCTCTCTCTTAACGTTGAGTGATAGAGCTTGCTTCAGGCTCTTTTCTATGGAAACCATGGATCTTTATGTCAGAGGCAATTTTCAAATATTGACTGAAACACTTAAAGGAAGACAGATCTTCAGTGTGACAAACATCACAATCTTGTTTGCTTGTATTTAATGTTACCACAGATCCACCAACATTTAATGTTATTTAATGTTAGTGGATTTGAAAGGGGCCTGTATTTCTTATGGTAGTCTTTCTTCCATTTATAGATGCATCAAAGTGTGTTTACTTGGTAAAGAATTTCAGAAGTGTTCTGAAGCTCATGAGGCGACATGCCTCAAAGAATCACGTCTGTTTTAAAAGCAGTGCTGCCTTATTAATTGAGAGTCATATGCTCAATTTTGGTTTTGGTCCTCCCCCTTGCACGCAGAGATTTCTCCAGGTTCTCAGAATCTTTTGATCATATCGACCTGAACTCCTTAAATTTTTTTGCAATTGTACATTGAAATAAAAACTTTGTCCAAGTTGATTTCCACAATGTGTTGAAACTTTTGAACCATTTGAAGAGACCCCTTCACACCTTGTAATATCACTTGCTACCAGTGACTCACTTTAGTTGTGGATTGATTCAGTAAAGTGTCACAACTTTACTGACATTGTCCCAACTTATTTTTTTGGTCCCATCTAATTTTTTTAGATGTGTTACTGGCATGAAATTCAGAATATGCATACATTTACAAAATCAATTAAGTTTGTGAGGTGCAACTCACCAATGTAAGGAGAAATATGAGGAATAAGGATGACTGAATTTGTACCTCACTTGTCATGTGACTGTGCTTCTGCTTCAGGTCTTCTGTCAACTGCTGCAGTCGCTCATTTTCTGTGGTTAGAAGGGCGTTCAGTTTGGAAGCTGCCAGCCATAAAGTGCCCTCTGGAAAGAAAAGCAACAATATTAAACTTTAACGCTGTCATAACACAAACTAAATTCATTCATCATAAATGTGTTATATAGAAAGCTGTGCAATCATGATGTCTGCTTTCCCCACCCGTTCCTGAGTCTAGCTCTGCCTTCAGTTGGTCCACAGTGCTCTTCAGACATTCATAGATCTCCATCACATGGGTTGCCTGCTTCTGGCTGGACTCCACCCTCTCTTGAAGCTCTGCCTCCATCTCCTCACTGCTGCTGCTTGCCAGTGTGGCCAGGAAAGAGTTGGCTGCTTCTCCCTGTTGGCCTGAGTGACATCATCAGAAGAAGTTTTGGGGCTGTTAACTTGTTTGATAATCAAATATCTGCTTGGTATTGCTGTTAAGATTGAGATCGACGTTAAGCTCAGTTTTTACCTCTGTCCTTTGCCCTCTCCTGGTTGGAGTCTCCATCAGGCTCAGGAGTTTCTGGCTTGAGGCTCCGTCCCTCAGCTGCTTGTGACTTCTCAGGTTCACTGTTTGCTCTATCATAACGCCTGATGGTTAGCTGAACGTTTTCATCAAACTGAAAGAGAGTGGCATGACATTAGGATGATTTAATCTGGATAGGACAGAAGACTGTTGATGTTAACAAGTAGATGTATTTTTTGCCTCCTTGTCTGCACTCTTACCTGGTTCCAGTATCTATTAAGGATCAGAAGACTAGCATCATCAGTGGCCTGACGGGTCTCTAGTCTCTCAATTCGCTCACGCAATTCATCCTCAATCACCTGAAAACCAAAAAGCAAGCAATCAACTTTTTTTGTCCCAAACAGGTAGAGCTTCAAGGTTCTGAGTTGTAAACAAGTATTTGAGAGTTGGCTCACTTGTCTTAGATCAAGAGCTTCCCCCAATTTCCTATTCTTAGCTTGGAGAGCCTTGATGTCTTGTTCTTCCTGAAAAGGAAATTATTCAACCATAAACAAAGAAAATACACCTAAACAAACACGTTACGTGTCTTGACTACAGTAAACAAACACAGTAACAGTATGGTGAAAACAGAAAAGGGGGCTCACTGAGTTGGACACTCCTCCCAGCTTAATGACAGTCTCCACCGCGGTGCTCCCCCCGGCAGCGGTGCTGACCCCCGGTCCTCCGTCCTCTCCCTCCCTCTCCCTCCGTTTCTCAGGGGGCGCACCGGAGGACGAGGGACCGCTGGGGTCTGCAGGACGCTTCTGTCCCGACATCCCTAATATCCTGACACGGGAAAAAGAAAAGATAATACAGTAATAATAAAAGAACAACACCTGAGGACTAAATGATGCTAGCGCTCTTTGGATTCAGTTGGTTTTCCAGAACGAGTATGTTGTTCATAAAGTTGCCGAGATGCCGTTCAAAGTGTATTAATGTTGTCTCTGAAACTTTACTTATGTGAGGTTAAGTGATCTACAGCTGAATGGACATAAAATGAATTAAAAACGGAGCGAACTGATTGAATCAGTAAGTGCACTGTTACGCTAACATTAGCATGCTGCTAACGTCAGGTCTAAGCGCTGCAGACGCTCAAAAGCTAATTCGTATCAGACCCGACCATGTACTTAATCTAAGATATTGTTAACGTCAGTAGCACCTCACGGAAATCTTACCGATTTTTAAGCAAATACTTTTATAGCGAACTAAAAAAAAATCTCCTGTGGCTGCTTTAGATGCGGCTCCCTGCCTCTCGGAAACGGAAGCGCCTCTGAGTGGGTAGTTCTGTACGAGGAAACAGCGCCACCTTCTGTTCTGGAGGAGAACCTGCTGGGCTGAAAGTTCATTACAGGCTGTGAGGCCTTGGCAGAAATCCTATGAGTCTTTTAATTAAAATAAACTCTAATCTAAATTCCATTGGAAGCCCTCCGGCTTCTGTTACATCAAAACACAAAAAAGTCATGGCTGAATCTCTTCATCCAGATTTCCTCTAAAACTTATGAGTTCTACACTGAAAGTATACAGTACCACACTTTTCTGTGGAGTTCCATGAAAATCAGTTGAGCAACTCATGCTCAATAAATGGAAATTATGGAAAAGCCTAATGTATTAAAGTGAGTAAAACAAAAATGTGGATCCATTTTTACATTCAACAATTCCACAATGTTTCACTAAAATAAAATGAAAATTGAAAAAAAGTTTTTTGTAGCTAAACAAATAAAATAGTGGAATATTGCACTGTTCGTTGGATTTGATTTAATAAGGGCTCAAATTTTACATATGACAGGACCCTACCTTATATTATTTCATTTATTAGTTTTACAAAATCACAAAACAAAGGACAAATAATAAACTGAGGAAGATGAACCATGAAATACCCAAGGGGCCCTCGGGTATTTCCGTCTTATTGTAGGTATAGTCTTATTGTAGGTATACTGTAATATAATGTAATATAATGTAATAATTGTAAGACATTGTGTTGACAATTAAAGACAATGTACTGTATGTCTCCTACATTGGAAGTACTGGCATTAACAGATGTGGTGAATGCAATATGGTGCCACAATAGTGGTAATTTGTGTTACTGCTGTGCTGGATTGGAACTACCAGACCTCCATAAATATATTACAGCTGCACTGTTTATGGATTATTGTAGTAATCATCTGATAACAAAAACAACAAAATAAATTTTTGCAAAGCTCTTTGATTTATGCATTCATATGATGTATATACAGTTAGCCCCCATGAAAACAGAAATCAATGGACACATGTTTAACGCCACTAATCACTATTAAAGAGCACATTGCACTGCGAGCAGAGTCCAGATTGCATAAAACCTGGCTTGCTTATTTGCCAGTCTCATATCTACTCCCATCCAACATAGTTCAAATGTCACTGTCTGCTGAGGTCACTCCTGAGAGTTTCACAAACACCATTCAAGCTTTTTGTATGGACACTTTCAGACATCACTATGTTTATACATGACCTGTTTGACAAGCAAAGTGACGCATGAGGTAGATAGAGGGTGAAAGCATGAAAAAGCAGGTACAGTATTGCCTAAATGATGGTACACATGTCAGAAATACATGGACTAAGGTGATCCTGTGATACACAAAGCAAAAACTGAATTCCTAATACTTACTTTACATTTGAAAGGAAAATAATTATAATGATAGAAGTAATCATTAAGTTAGTTAATAATGGTGCAAAATCTTCACAGGGCCAGTTAGAGGCTTAATAGAACTAGACCTGTTTCCTGATAATAGTTTTTTGTTTTTTGATCACACACAGTGTAACTTCTAACAAACAATACTGAAAATACATTTTTGTCAATACAATGGCATGTTTTGACTGCTGGGACTCCTTGTCACCCACTGTGACTGGTTGGTTAATCAACAGCGACTTGTCCAGAGCTTGAAGTGCTATGGGATCTTTGCTTTGCTGCTCTCCAACACTTTCCTCAGTTTTTTTGTTTTATATCCCTGGGTTTATGTGCTACAATCACCATATTTAAATCCCAACAGGCATTTTTCACCTATGTTAAGTAGTATAAGTATCTGAACCCTCTACCAGTCAGTCAGAACTGAAGAAGCCTCTGGTGAAACGTCTTCAACTAACTTTAAGCAAGTCCAGTTGATTTGTTGTCGCTGTTCTTGATTTTCTTTGGGATTCATGTCAGGCGACTCTCACATCCATTAAGCCTACGTATACTTTAAGGGAGTCTTGCTGTTGCTGTCTCCAAGGAATCACTAGAATCTTTGACAGGTGCTGTTATGATTCTCAATGGGTTGACCGTTGTTTTCATCGTTCATCCTCCTCCTAACAAACAGTACTTCAGCTTTTAGTCATCACTCCTTAGAAAAGCATTCCACAGCGTCTGGCTTATTAATACAGTTCTGAGTGGATGACCTTTGTCACGTCTGTGAGTTTGGTCTTTAAGGCCAGAAACCCTTTACGCATCTGCAATAATGGATCAAGAGCAGTACAGAATTTTAACACCTGATCTGCAACTGTGTGAATGTGTCTATGAAATCATGCGACAATCCATGCAGGTTTATTATATCACGTTGTACACTACAGTTTCATCTGGACGAGGGAACAAAGGAACCTGACTGGCAGCATTGCAGCAGCTATCGTGAAGCAACAAAAGGAGGAGGCGTCGTTTGAGGACTAATTCATGCTTGTTTATAGACATCTCCAACATTTCAGACAACACATGATGTTCCCCTTCTCGTCCTCAGCCGATCTGCCAAATTACGCACAGGACTTTTCTCTAGCACACAAAGACATAGTGATGCCGTAAACCAAGTACGCACACACACACACACACACACACACACACACACACACACACACACACACACACACACACACACACACACCGCTAGTCCACGGTGGGATAGGCCAATCGCTTTAATCCGTGTGTGACCCACGCCCCGCCACATCACGGGCACCTCCTCCCCGGCCCCGAGCAGGAAATAAATAGAGCTTTACGCACAGGTTTCAGCCTCCTCGTTCGGTCCAACCCGTTTGGAGAGAACAGAAGCCGTTTGTCCTTTTTGTTGCCGTCGCTGTTACACAAGTTTCTCAAGTACGTAAGTCCTATTTCCAACCTGAAAGCGTTTGCATGTTCTCACTGCTGCTGAAGGTTAACGAAGCTTTTATTTTTGTGCGACATTTGCGCGATTGGGATCCCTGCAGTTTGAAGCGTGCAGGATTAGACGCATGGAATGGAGTTGAGATGAGAGCTTTCAGCGGGTAAAACTTTGGCCGCAACTAAATAAACTGCAAATAACTTGGTATAAACGCACCTTCCAGCTGATCAGCTGGGATGTCTTTTTGCAAGATATTTTTGTGCTAAACATACTTTGAAATGTAGTTTGTTAAAAGTGTCGAACGGTATTTTGTCCTTTATGCATTTATGTTATGAATAAAAGTTTTGGTCATCATATGATGTTATTTACCTCAGTACATACTTTGGAAAACCACAGCTGTACTTGACTATAAATATATATTGCGCTCTATAGTTAAATGCAGGAATTATCTGTGTGAGGGCCAAAGTTCAACCATATAAGACAAATATTTACAGAGCTTGCCCAAGAGTCCTGTTCACTGTATTTGGAGAATAATATCTTCCTCATACTTGCATCAGTCTTGCAGGGTTTCTCAGTACCTGTGAAGTAACTTCTCTTTTACCTTCAGGATGACTCATCAGTTCTCACCCCTGTGTCCGGAGAAGAAGAAGGAACTCGCTGATATCGCTAAGCGGATCGTTGCTACAGGAAAGGGAATCCTGGCTGCAGATGAATCCACAGGTGGGCTCCAAGTTTTCCATCAATGGAGTGACTGCAGTGTGTGCAGATGACTAATTAAATAGTCTCCTCTGTCAGGAACCATGGGAAAGCGTCTCCTGAAAATCAATGTGGAGAACACTGAGGAGAACCGCCGTTGCTTCCGTGACGTCCTCTTTTCCTCTGATCCCTCAATCTCCAACAGTGTGGGTGGAGTCATCTTCTTCCACGAGACACTCTATCAGAAATCAGACAGCGGCAAACTCTTCCCCGAAGTTATCAAGGAGAAGGGCATTGTTGTCGGCATCAAGGTGAAGACTGCCTAAGAGGAGAAGGTTGGAATCTTCTACATGATGACCTTTTTTGATGTTAAAGTGTCTGTATCTCTGTCATCAGGTGGACAAAGGCACGGCTGTCCTGAGTGGAACAGATGATGAGACCACCACACAAGGTTACAATGGACTCGATTCATTTTGCCACAAAATATTATATAGAAAACGGAATAAAACTATTTTTTTTTGCAGAATCTCTAAATTTCTGTGGAAGTTTCAGCAGCTTAACGCAGAGTTCTTCCAATCTAATCTGGGTCTCATTTCCTTGTAGGTCTTGATGGCCTGGCTGAGCGCTGCGCCCAGTATAAGAAGGATGGTTGCGACTTTGCTAAGTGGAGATGCGTCCTCAAGATCTCAGACAGCTGCCCATCATCTCTCGCGATTGCAGAGAACGCTAACGTCCTCGCCAGATATGCTAGCATTTGCCAGAAGGTGTTTATGGCCATATGCTAATTAGAAATGATGGTTGTTGTGATTCTAAAAGTGTTCGAGGCAAGTTACTTATGTTATTTACTTTACTAGAATGGTTTAGTGCCCATTGTGGAGCCAGAGATCCTCCCTGATGGAGATCATGATCTTCAGCGCTGCCAATATGTCACAGAGAAGGTTGGTCCATCATATTTGAGTCAGCGAGCCATGAACTGTAATATAATTCTGTCTTGTAATATTTTAAAGCACCCATAATTAACTGCAATGAGTCTGCCAATCCTCCTTCAGGTTCTGGCCGCTGTGTACAAGGCTCTGTCTGACCACCACGTGTACCTGGAGGGGACTCTGCTGAAACCCAACATGGTGACTGCTGGACATGCTTGCCCCAAAAAGTACTCTCCTCAGGATGTTGCCATGGCTACAGTAACAGCTCTGAGGCGTACCGTCCCCGCTGCTGTGCCTGGTCAGTATCTCAAGGCCAGATTTTCCATTTAAGAGACAAGTGTTTCTAAGCTGTCTGCATCTTTCCAGGCATCTGCTTCCTGTCTGGAGGTCAGAGTGAGGAGGAGGCTTCCCTCAACCTGAACGCCATCAACCAGGTGCCCCTCAATCGCCCCTGGAAGCTGACATTCTCTTACGGCCGTGCACTTCAGGCCTCTGCTCTTGCAGCCTGGCAGGGTAAAGCAGCAAACAAGAAAGCTGCACAAGACGTTTTCTGCAACAGAGCCAAAGTAAGTGTCAGAGGGCAGGAACAGGTATTGCTAAACATGTATAGATGTCAGTTGTTAATGCACAATTATCAAACTGAAGTTGTGAACTGTGAACATCATGGGCTGTTGCACATTTTATCTTGCATTAGCCAGCTGACGGGTAAATGATTAGAAATTCAGAGTTGCACTAATGTGGTTTAATCATTAACATTTCCATTTGACTTTGCCCTAACGCTCCTCCTTCTCTCCAGATCAATGGTCTTGCTTCTAAAGGAGAGTACGTGCCCACCGGCTCGGCTGACCAGGCCTCTAAGGAGTCTCTGTACACCGCCAGCTATCTCTATTAGGTACCGAGACTGTGAACATTCAAGATAAAAGCACGCACATGGACCAAATGTGAATACAACAGTCCTCTGTTGGATTTCCCTCATAAGACCAACACCAGAGGGAGGTTTGAACTACTGTTTGTCTACTCAGTGAAATAATAACCTGAAATAAATGACCAAAAGTTTGGTTTTTGCAATTTTTTTTCAATTTGGGACCCATTGTTGTGACTTCAGCATCATGATAGTACAAACATGATTGTTATAAATTTTAAAGTTCATCCATAATTATGGTTAAATATGATACTGAAGTTTGGTTAGACAAAGTCCATTGATTTACCTGTAAGTTTAAACTAAAGTAGAACAAATTAAACATGGAATAGAAGAGAAGGGGCACTGTAAAGAAAAGCTTGGCCGAGTATGAGGCAAAGCAGGCCGAGTTTTGAGTCTGGCAACGCAAGAAAAATTCTTCATCTGTAATTTAGCAAATGTCCATCTTGGTCGATAGCTTAACTTTTTGTGTTTTCCTCTAATTACAGACAGGATAAAGTGTATGTGATATTTTGCCAGCCACCCATCTGCAGGAACAAACAAAAGATGAAAGTCTTTAACTCAGTGAGGTTTTGATGTGTGGTCTGTATGTTTTGAGGAACATCATCATTTTGAGCATCACTGAAGTCATTTTATTGTTGACAATTAACATTACATTTATTGCACCATATAAAGCCAAAAAGTAAAATAAAATCAAGCACAACCTGGACCTCCATTTTTCAAGGATGTCTCACTGTGTTTCACACATTCACAAGATAGCAACAAGCTCACAAGCAGGTTCTTCATATCACAGCCATGTGGTTGAATATACAGAAAAATATTTGATGTCACATCAACACCCCAGTTCACTGAGGATCTTAAGATCCCAATGTATTCAAATATCATATATTCTTCTTCAACCAGAAATATACTAAAGTACCTTCAGCTACATATATACAGACATTCACATCATCGAAAGCTACGATTAGTCTCAAATGCACATACTGTAATAATACTGCAGATAATGTAGATAATGATCACACATATTGATTGCATATGGGTCAAAGGCTTACAGTAACTGGCAAAATTATAAAATTAAAATACATATTGATCAATTTGTAAAAAATACCCCTAACAAACCATGGAACAGTAGGAAAACAGACTTGAGATAAACTTTAATATAAATATCAAAGAATGGGCCTCTATCTTACTTTATCAATAAAATACTTCACATTATTCCCTTTAATATTAGGGTTAACTGATCACATCACTGTGGAGTTAAATCAACTTTATTTTTATCAGTATTGATTTAGGCTGTACTCTGGACAAATAGATTGAAAGTATTGTACCAAAATGTTTTCTAACCCCAACAATAAGTGCTTTGAAGTCATGCTAGAGAGACTAGTGATTTTAATTTTCCCTTATAAGTGCATGTTGTAATTTCTGCCACCCAGCCCAGGCTCCGTCCTCCAGGTGGGGACTGGCACACTGACATGTAATAAAATATATCGGTACAGAATCATGACAAACTTCATTCACAGGGTAAGTGTGCTGCAAGAAAAGTTGTTTTAGTTGCTCTTCAACGATAACAAAAGGCCTTAGTTTGATGTAGCCTCACTCTGTGGTGCTGGGATGTGCTGAAGAATCACCTGCAGAAGACCAAAAAAATGACACGGCTAGTCAGAAATACAATGAGTTATTTCTATGAGTTCAGCTATTGGAGGGCTGTAAGATGCTGCTTTGATTTTTAGTTTTGTAACGTTGATTTTAGATTTTGATTCCTTCAGCCGTGACTGATGTAAATGTTGCTTATTTTGGCTGCTGGTTTTAATTCCAGAGGTTTTTCTGTTAAAATAAATGCAGATTAGGAAAACTTTCCAGTCAAAAAATGTAATGCATCAGAGACAGGGTAATAATAAGGAACTTGTGAATCTCTATAACTTTGCTGAGTTTTAATTTATTTCCATTGGCAAAACAAGGGGTCTGTAGATAAATCTGAGGGGCTGTAATACAACAATGTTGCTGACAAACTGAAACAACACACAACTTTACTGCCAATCTTGCTTTTCAGAAATATAGAAAATATTACATAACACACATAAATATACAACTGCTGATGAGTGATGACAAACCAGCAGTGCTTTCTTTCTGGGGTCAGGGTTGGTGGTTTAAACTGAGGAAGTACATTTCCAGCCAAAGGCTTAGACTTCACACACAAATTTCTGTTTCATGTGTTTCAAATAAAGGAACAATGAAGTCCAGTTTTACCTGAGTGCGTGTGGACTTCAGAGCTAAACGTGAAATGGCACACAGAAAGATGAGGAGCAGTGACACACACAGAGAGGAGGTGCACAGTATCGCCTCGATACAAATCACCTGATCCTGAAGAAAGAGACAGTGAAAGACAGAAATAACTGTAGGACAGTGAAGGTGACAGAGGCACCACAAGTTATATAAATGAATCAAACTTGACTTTTCATATACTATAAAAATGTGTGTTGTTAAGTATAACATGTATACCTACAGTGCACTTAAACTTACCACTAAGTAGGAATAGTATTCATCATCATCCTCCCAGTATCTATACTTAATGTAGCTGTAACTGGAAAAGTTGTATATTCTGTGGCCAACTGCGACTATGATTCCAAATGTAGTCACCACATACATGGCTAAACACACAGTCACCTGGAGACAAAGAGTCCAACAAGTGGAGAATTACTGGTACAGAGAGAGGGAATGATGGTGACTAAATAAAAGCAAAGATGTACTAAATGTTTATATTCCTACCATCTTCTTAGATGGATGTAGCTCTGTGTAGATTGACAGGCTTCCACAGATAAGAAACTTGTACAAGAAAAATATACAAAAGTTATGTTTGGAAAGTTACGACAATCACAATTTGATACAGATTTCATGGGCACCAGTATTTTAAACCCTGCAAACTTGATCTAAATAGTAAAATTAACTTAAGTTCTTCTCTCTGCTTTTTGGGTGAGGGTTAGATGATTGATAATGATCAATAATGCTCTCTTACAGTAGCATCAATGTTCCCATTTTCAGATGGACAAAGCTGACCAATCAAATATTTTATGTACCAGAAGTCCCTCCCAAAAGGGAGTGTAGAGCTCGTATGAAGTTTGCAGATTTTGTCCAGCCAGGTGAATCCCCATCAGGAGCTCAGCACAGCCAAAAATTAAGATAACAATCTTGGGAAGAAAAAGAGGAAGAATGGATTGAAGCTGCTCTTTCAACATACGCTTACTGTTATAAGTGTAATTAATACTTGTGGAGTTGCATATTTGTTACCCCAAGACTTCTGGGTTCTCTCTGGATGAAGCGATGAAGAGGTTTGCCAGACATCAGGACTGTTTGGTCCATTTCCTGACTCCCATGCTTTCCTGCTGCACACTCTTTAGTTGTTGTCTCGTGACCTTCCATTGCCAGTAAACACTATAACGTTCAGCAGCTGGATGAGAGGAAATCAGACTACACTGACCTACAAGACAGATTAAAAACGTTAGAGTAGATCTGAGATAACAGAACTGTTTTTTTTAAGAATTACAAAAGTATGTAGTAACCCACCTAGTCTCAGTTTTTCATGTAGAGCAATGTGAATAATAACGGGAAGGGAATGTTGTGGGTGGACAAAGGAAGTGAGGAAATTTGAGAGTTTTTTTTTTTTTTTAATTTGGGGAGGAGCTGA
Organism: Antennarius striatus; assembly: GCF_040054535.1. Taxonomy (NCBI): domain Eukaryota; kingdom Metazoa; phylum Chordata; class Actinopteri; order Lophiiformes; family Antennariidae; genus Antennarius; species Antennarius striatus. The sequence continues at coordinate 12,094,748 of NC_090785.1, forward strand.
GTGTTTTGCAAGTTACTGGCTGAGGCTATTGCTCAATACAAACCAGTCAGCAAATATCTCAACTCCCGGAGTCATCAGTAAAGACTCAATTCAAGCATTAAAATGCTTTGCCCTCCTTTTTTGATTTATGGATTATTTTCTCACAGCACACTTAAGATGTTTGCATTAAAATGTCAGACCTGCACTAACATTACATTCTTTCATCTTTATTACACAACTGGATTGTCATTCAAAATATGAAATTTTAATAGATCTTCTCTGCTATTCTCTACTAGATTGCAGACAAGATATTCTCGAGGTATGGATCAGAATCAGAATCATGAAGTGAGTCATTTCCTCATCAGCTCATCTTACAAGCTTCAGAAGAAGTCAGTGGAGTATACTTTATCACTCAAGGCATTATAGACACACAAAACTAGATTTATATGCAATACTGTAATATTTATTAAGTCATACAAAAGGTGATACATTATTGGATCAAATACATAATTCTAAAATATCACAAAAAAATTTAAAACGTTTCAGTCCACTTTTTCCAGCAGGTATTTCCAGCTCCTATAAATCCATCCTCTGTAAATACTGCAGTTGCTCAAGCTTCAAATTAGCAACTTGAAAAAGGTACTAAATACCTGGTATTACAAAAATGTAATATAAACATTAAAATACCTTGATCACAACACTAAAAAGACGTGTGCATCAAAATAGCAGCAGATATAATTAAAAACGACTCAAATATTCACTTCATTACAGACTGCATTAAAAAAACAAGAGGTGCATTATTCGGTGTGTCCGTGTTGTATTAGGGTTTCTCGAATCACCATCCGATTGTTCAGCTATCCCCATGCAACAGGTAAAATATGACTCAGTTTAAAAACATTTGCAAATAGTACAAATTCCGCAAAATTCACATTGTAGAAAACTTCACCGAGCCCTAGGATGAGCCGTGCAGGAGGTGCTCCAGGAGATGTGTTGCTTTTTGTCTAACTTCTCCGTCGCTGTTGCACTGAATGGCTTCCAAATGGGGACACCCACCTTGTCTCACAAACTCCTCAGCCACCTGGGGAAGGAATAACTTAACTAAAAGCTTCCATAGTTACAGTAAAGTGTCATCTTTCATCCTGCTGAGCAGCATCTGAGCTATGAAGGTACACTAATTTACCTGTGATACACTAGTTATCAGCATGAACAGGACATCCATACTCAGGGTCACCATCTCTTGGTTGTCCATTTTCAGTGTGGCACAGAGTGCAGGCAGCAGTCCAAGATGGACCAGTTGGACACAGGACTCCTTCTTATTGTGGACAATGTTGGCTATAACCCTCATGATCTATGTTTAACAGGACGGACAACAAGCTTTATAGGACATTGTTTGAGAAATGGATCGTCAAAAATCGTGATTATTTACAAGATAGAATAGCAGCCCAAACACATGGGTCATCACAGTAAAAAATTATATGAAAATGACATTGGCTTTACCATGGTATTGATGTCTTGGACAAAGGGAAGCATGATCAATCCAGGGATCAAGTTGTGAGTAATCACAGCAGAACAGAAAGTACTGGAGTGAGCTGCAGTAACAAGATACAACATGCACTGAAGCAATCCTTACAATAACAACTCCCAATAAACCTTTGAATCATCATGTAAATTCTCAATAGTAGAGAAGGAACATGTGCCTACACCACCCTCCTCTTTTAGCTCACGATGAGGCAGAAACATAGATTTTATATTGAGATGAAATCATATGTGACTTTTAAAAAAATGTTCAAACCTGTGAGGTTGTTGAGCACCCAGGCTGCCTCTCTTGCTAAAGCTGGCTTGGTTTGTATGTAGACCCGTATAATTGTGGCCAAAACAACCACAATGCCAACTTCACTCACGTGAGAGCTAAGGTTTTCCGTTGAGCAGGACACAAGGTTTCCAAGACACCTCAGCAGAGGACAGATGAGCTAGGGTGAACCAACATAGACAATCTCTCAGTTCAGAAGCCATAAAGGCCTTTTGTTCCAATAGTTGTTTTTTTTCAGCCAACAGAGACACATTTATGCATTCATATTTGGCTGATTTGTACTTGGTTTAGTTTTTGATTTTCTACATTAAGATAAAAAGTCACCGATTTCTTCATTCGATAACATCATAATGTAAACATTTGTAAGCCTTCAATTATGCGTGCATCAAAACACATCCTCCACAATGACACAGCAAACCCAAACCATAAATATGTTCCACAGCTTTAGCTCATTTTCTGTCATGGCAAGTTAATTGGATAGCTTTCAGCAGTTAGACCTTCAATGAATGCAGAAATCACCTGGAGTAACTTTCATAAACATTACTGGTCTCAAGCATGTTTCAAATCTGTCACTAAACCTCTGTATTTGTGGGTTGGCTGTGAGAGCAAAACCAACTAAAGAGAAAAAACAAATAAAAAAAACAACTAACAAGCAAAAACAATTGAACAGGTACTGGATTTGATCAATGAAGTTCCTTACATGCTCCAGTTGTCCGCCTTTCTTTCCTGCAGCAATCTCCCCACCTAGTGACACTAACAGGTCACTGCACTGCAACAAGGCCCCATTAGCCAACAGCGCTCCAATATTCTCAATGCTTCAGTGTGAAATAAAAGTCAAAGAGACAATATAACAAAACTACACCTTTTGGGGATTTATCAAATACCGTGACAAAGGAGTAATTATAACAGATACTCTGTTGACACATGAATCAGGATACTATCAGCTCTAACCTGCTTGTGAGGTAGTGCAGACACCAAGCACACTCAATGGCAGACATCAAGTCAAACGTTGGTCCAGGAGCCAGGACTGATATCACCTTTGAAGGTAAGCTGGAAGCCATGACCATCCTGTGGACACAGTATTAATCTGAGCAACGACTCAGCAGTGTTTCTTTTAAATATTTTATGAGCAAAAAACAGTGAGGAGCAGAGAAATTATTTAGTGTATCAATAGAGTGCTTACTTAGTTATTTTCTCTGCAGTACAATTGGAAAAGAGAAGCTGAAAGAGGGCGAATCCCACAGCTTCCACCACTACATGATCATCTTTGTGGTTCTGAACACAGGCAATCATCATGAGACACATTTTCATTTAACACTGGCATAACGGCTTAGGTGTTAAAAAAGATTAAAAAATATTACAGTGGTTATTACCTCCATACAGTTGGCCAGAGATGGTATGATTCCCTGGGCCACGAGTTTCTCTTTCACAGTATTGCTATCTGGGCATAAATTACCTAGTGTGTAGAGACACAGTTCCTGTGTGAACATGAACACACACATGTAGTCAAAAACATTTCAAATGGTAAATATAATACAATGACTGTTAAAAGCAGATACTCACGGTGAACTTGGTACTCTGACCTGAAAGGAAAGTGATCAGGTAGGGGGATGCCGATAGACAAGCTAATGTCACACTGGGATGATGCGAGTTAGACAACTCGTGAAGACACTTAATGGCCTCCATACGGTATGTAGCATTTGAGCCACTGAGGTAACCAATCATAACATGCATGCTGTTCACTTGCCTAGAGGTAAGACAGGTTTATTCAGAGAGATCAGCAGAAACAAAGATGGCAGTAATGTCCTCTCAAGTCCTATGATGTGGAAAAGAAAGCTACGACCATACTTGATGAAAGTGAGATGTGCTTGTGGGTCACGGAGAGCTATAGTCAGTAGTTTCAGACAGGCCCCCTTCTCTGTCCCATGTTCAACAAGATTCTTGAACAAAGTGACTACATCCTATGGAAATGAGGAGCAAATTCAGATGGCAAGTATTACATGAGTCTTTCAAACTATTTTGTAGAATGCATCACCTGTTCCTTTGAAACTTCGATATTGATGTCTTCTATATCTTCGTCTGCTTCATTCACAAGGATTCTCTTGCTCACAATCTTTCTTGCTCTCCAGGCCTGTCTCAGTTCTGTAGCAATAGTTGTACACATCACTTTCAAAACACAGCAACTTATATTTTTTGCACTGCACTTGTTGTGAAGTTGATGGGGTGTTGGCCGTTTTGAAGGTTATTATACTGAATGGACCCATAATGGTTCACTATTCTGGATTTCTTTTAAGAATAAAAACGTCATTCCAGCTTGTCCCTTAGGAGTGTCCAAAGCCAGATTTCTTTGTGAAATCAAGCCACCTTAACAAATACCAAGTTAGCTGATACCAGATAACCTCTTTTTAATTAGCATAAGATTTAGCTAGTAGGGTTGAACTGAAGTGATAGTCATCTGAAATATTTCAGGGGCTTTGTTGCCTAACTAATCAGTGTAAATAATGAAACTTTCACACCATAAATTAATAGTACATTAAACTAGGCGTTACAATATTGACATAATATAAAGTAGAAAAGGCTTGACCTCACTGGCATTAAATGCTTCAATATTAGGAATATTTGTAAACACTGTTTAACGAATGGATTTAAAGTAAAATCAATAATACATCAAAATTATGGCTTTTGAGACCTGCATGCAAAAATGTCATAAATTATAAACAGCAGGTATAACACAGTTAAACTGATTTGTTTTACAACAAGAACCCAAGACAAATGCACACACACACACACACACACACACACACACACACACACACACACACACACACACACACACTTTGTTCAGCACAGGTCTGACTTGGTCTGCATGTCTAGGCTATAACCCCGACAGGCTAACATGAACCGATGTAAAAGACGTTGTTTGCTAGCTGGTTGACCTGCAGCGTTGTTATTTTTTATTCTAAAACTTTAAAACTCACCCTTCTCGTACTGTCGTAACTTTATCTTTAGCTCCAACGTGCTGGTGCCTTGCCGGGCTGCCTTGTGGTTAACTTTATCAAGCCTCCACATTTTGGTTATTTTGATGAAATCAACGCAGTTGACGCCAAACGTTTGTCGCACATAGTAAAACGTCTCTCGACGATTTAATAGGTTAAGGCTCTTCTTCTACGGATTTCTGTCTAACCTTAGTCAGCTACAGCGCCACCTATCAGACACAGCCAGTACACAGATAATCCCCAGAACAGGTTAAAAAAAATTGTATCAAAACTACAATGCATGTATAAAATATTTTAAAGTTTTGCTTAAAAACATGCTTTTCACAAACATAGGAATACCACCCAACCCCAAACAATATTTACAATACATGTAAAAAAAAATATAAATGGTAAAAATGGTGATACAGTACATTATTTTTAGTTTCAGCGCATACTGTCTCCATCAGGTTTTTGAAAAAAATTCCCGACTGCAAAACTTTTAGAGAGACATCCCTTCTGTTCAATGATTGGACTGCAGTTTCAAATACCATGATCATCCAATGAATAAAATAAACATAAATCATACAAATATGTATTCACAAGTATCATGTAAAATACAGCGGATAGAAAATTAGAAATGTCAGTCTGACACTTCATGGGTAAAATCATATACAAATAATTACCAAAAATAGAAATAAAAATCTTTACAGGTTTCATTGTTTCCCCAAAACATCACAATATCATGGGATAGAGAGGGTGATGTGCCTTTCCCCCGTGTTTCTGTGGTGATGAAGAATCAAGGATTTTCATGGCTCAGAGTTCTTGGAGGATTTCTTCTTCTGTGAAAAAAATTAAACAGAGATTTGAGCAAATGAAGAATTGCCCTTTAGAATTAAAACTAGTGATGTTAAATCAGTAGAATGATGAACTTGTACAGTATGAAGGTACCTTTTTGTGGCTTGTACATGAAGTTGTGAGGAGGGCTTCTGCTTCTTCAGTGTCTTGCATCAAAACTGGTGGTGTCTCTTGGCCTTCGTCTGATTTCAACTTACTTTTTTCTAAGAAGGAGAAATTAACAGGTGAATAAAAACAGACAAACAACCAAATTAGTTTGCCTGGACTAATGTCACTACTCACTTTTCTTCTTCTGCGTTTCAGGAGTTGCATTGGGTGAAAACAGTGGAACTGAATTTTTTAAAGTTGAATCCTCTTTATTTTCCTTCACATTAGTATTCTGTTCAAGCTCTGTCTTTCCATCACTACTCTCCGATATCTTTGCCGATCTCTCTTCTACTACATGCACAGATACCTCCTCATTATGATAGTCCTTTTTTCTCTTTTTCTTTTCTTTAACTATCTGCTCTGACTTTTCCTCACTCTCAACTGTCTTGTCGTTCTTCTTTATCTCATACTCTTCAGGAATGTTCACTGAATTTTCTTCACGTTTCTTTTTTTTATTCTTGACTTTTTTCTCTTTGACTATCAGCTCTTCATTTTCTTCCACCTTTTCAGGCACCAGGTCAAAATTTTTACTGTCATCTTCAATTTTTTGCTCTAACTTTTCCTTACAAAAAGTATTTTTCTTGTTCACTTTATCTTCTTCAGCAGTCTCCCCTGAATGTTCCTCATGATCAGTTTTCTTCTTTTTCTTGTCTTTCTTTTGATGCAATTTCTGCTCTTCAATTTCTTCATTATCAACATTCTCTATTTGAATCTTCTCTTTAACCTTTTCTTCAGTCTCATTTCTTTTTCGCTTTTTCTTCAGCTTTAAAGTTTTATCACCAAATTCTTCTTGCTCCATGACTTCATTCTTACTTTTCTTTTCCCCTTTACTATCTTTTTCATTTTTACTGGTATCTGTATTCTCATCAACGCTACCTTGAGCAGTCTCCTTTAACTTTTTCTTCTTGGGTTTAGACAATGTGTCACCAATTTTTTCTTCACTGGGAGTCATGGCTTTCCTTTTGTCATTCATAATCTGTTTAGGCGAGGAGAGAGTAGGTGCTTGTGTTGTTTGTTTGTCCGTATCAGTGTTGATACTCTGCTCTTGGCTTAAGATTGCAGAGGTCACAAGTTCAGACTTTTTTGTTCTGCTCTTCTTGGGTTTAATATTCTTTGCTGGCGTTTCTGGCATGGCCGGTTGGACTATGCTATCTGTTTTTGTGGGAGGCTTAGTTCGTGGTTTCCTCACTCTCTTTGCCTTAGGTGGAGATGCAGAGCAGTCCAGAGCATTGACTGTGTCCATCTTGGCTACATCAGCATCTGCGGATGAAGTAACACAGTAATGATAAGGAACAACTATCAGTGACACAGTGTGTGGTGTTTCTTCACCAACAACCATATATAATTGATGGAGACAAAAGGATGACAACAAAGGTTAAACATTACCTGTGACTAAATGCAGTCACTTAGGCCCTCACCGGTTAAAAGTCAATTGAAAGTCAAAACATGTTTCATGTCTCAAGGTACTCCTAAAATTTTCATCAGACCAGATGCTTACTGAAAAGAGTCATAAACCAAAACTAAACCAAATTTCATCAGATAACAACATAAATCTTGTCTGAATAAATGAGTAAAACAACAAAAAATAATGGTTTTGCCTTGATAGTGACAAAAATGTAAAACAAAAAACAAAAAACAATCCCCCAAAAAACTAAAACTAGATTAAAATGTCCAGGAGTTGGTAAAATTTGATTAATGAAATAAGAGGATAGACCAAAGTTGTCAAATTAAGATAAGAAAAAACATTTCAAACAGAATTAAAATTGAGGTCACATTTAAACATAGCTGACAAAAAAAGAAGAAAGTGTCAAGAAAACATGAAAAAAGGTTACATACATTCAGTGGCTGTTCTCTCTCATGCAAACGGCCACCCACACCCACACCCACACCACCTGTCATTTGCCGGAGCAGTTTCTTCCATTTCTCTACATCCAAGCTGCTGTCAGAGTCTGAATCTTCTCCTCCAGCAGTCACGACGTCTGCTTTTGTTTGGGTTTTGGATTTCTTGATAACTCTGACTGGAGATTTACTTTCACCCTTTTCCCTTTTAACTGATGCAGGCTGAGAAGAACACAAAGGAAAAACAAACCAACTTAGTATTAAGGACATGAGCTACAGTGAGAATCTGTCATTTCAAAAAAAATCTTGTCAAAAAAACTCACACTCTTTTTTTGCATCTCACTTTTTTCAGATTTCTTTTTCCTCAGTGTGCCTGGACAGAAAATGTATTAACATGGATTAAAGTGCAGTCATTTCTTTCGTCTATATCTGCAGTAAAGACCATTAAACATACCAACAGCTGGCGTTTCCTGCTCAGAGGTGCTGCTGACTTTCTTCTTAGGAGTTCTGACTTTTGAAGAGGAGGATGCACCGGCTTTTGTCTTTGTAGCCTTTGGTTTAAAAGGCACGAAGCATTAAGAACATGGCTGGTCTTTTTAAGGGACAACAAGGACAGAATATAGCACAAAGAGGCCAACATGATCATGTGCAGGCCTTAACCAATGTCTGATTTATTCCATCTGTTCCAGTTATTAAGTTCACAATCAAATTATTTTTTGTCTGATTTGATTATCCTTGCTTTGGCATTGACTGATGTTGTTTTAACTAATGACAATTTGGATCTTCATTTCACAAACAACCAGATTAAATATCTAGCAGACCTTAAAAGTTTGATGTTTCTTCATGCTTTTTTTTCATCTTCTTGAGTACAAGAAGATTACAATCGTCTCATCTTCAGCTGATTATCCGAAATACAGGTCGTGGGTGTTGCTGGAGCCTATCCCAGTTGGTACAGTGCCTTGCGAAAGTATTGGCCACCCACAAGAACTTTTTGACATTTTCCAACATTTCAGGTTTTCAAACTTGAAGATAACAAATTGAAAATATTTTTCATGAATCAACAACATGTGAGACACAATAGTGAAGTGGAACCAAATTTAATCAACATTTTATATTGTGTTTACAAATAAAAAACTGAAAAGTAGGATGTGCAAAAATATTGGCCCCCTGTTCTCTCCACTCAGCCAAACGACTCCAGAAGTCCCCTGATGACTTCTGAATGATCCAATGTTGACCTAAATGACAACAATGACAAACAGAATGTACCTGTGTGTCATTTGGTCTCACATTTGCACGTCCTACTTTTCAGTTTTTTATTTTTAAACACAATATAAAATGTTGAATAAATTTGGTTCCACTTCACAATTGTGTCTCACATGTTGTTGATTCTTGAAAAATATTTTCAGTTTGTTATCTTCAAGTTTGAAGCCTGAAATGTGGCAAAATATCAACAAGTTTTTGGGGGGCCATTACTTTCGCAAGGCACTGTAATAGGCAAGAAGAGGAGGAGGCGTCATCTGGACAAGATGCCAGCTCATCGCAGGGCCACATGGGAGACAAGACCCTCACACTAACACCTATGGATAAATTACAGCAACCAATTAAATTAAATTGCATGTTCCTGGTGGTGGGAGGAAGCCGGAGAACCTGGAGAGAACCCACGACGACACAGGAAAAAACATACAAATTGCGTATAGAAAGTAATCAAACTTGGAACCTTCTTCTATTGTGGGGCGAGAATGCGAATCGCTGCTCCACCATACTGTCTTTCTTCATGCTTTCAATGACTTACAATTAGAAATAAAGAAATGCTGGAGATGACACCAACCATAGATGGAGTATTCCCTTCTATTTTGGTGGTTTCACTGGACTTGCACGGCGCTGTATTTACGGGGGTGAACAAGCGCTCTAGTTTCTGCTTGGCAGTAGATGCTGCAGCCTTTGGTTTTTTTGGGGTTGCAGAGGCTGACATTTTACTGTCAGAAAAGGGAGTCTGTAATGTCAACATAAAAAAACTTAAAATCAGTTTACATTCAGTAAAGTAGTGTATAATTAAAGACAGCATCAGCTTTTTGTTGTAACCATGCACTGAAGGTATTCATCATCTAACCTGTGGCAGCAGACTCTGACTCAGCTCCTTACAATCAGAGCTATTGCTGCCCTCAACCGGAGTCTGACTGGAGACGGCTGCAGTTTGGATGTTTGCAGTTGGTGCAGGGTTCAAATGTAAAAAACAACAACAACAACAACAACAACAATGAGCAACGATTCTCCCTCCTTTAAGATTAAAGATTAAGATTAAATGTACTTTGCTGTCCACACGTGGGGAAATTATCTTTACACTCTCTTCACTCTTTTTGCATGTGGTTATGTGGAACACAACACACTGGGGGCCTGTAGGCATGCTATTAGTAACACATCACAAACAGTGGGGGGAGGCAGAGTGACAGGTCGCGCACAGGGGGTTGCGCCCCAAACGAGCAGCTTGTGGGGGGGGACGGCGCCTTGCTCAAGGGCGCCTCGGCAGTGGCTGGGAGGTGAGCTGACGTCTCTCACACTCTCTCACACTCTGAGGGATGTCCTGGCGGGAGTGGGATTTGAACCACTGATGGCTGGGGCGATCCGTCTTCAAGACATCTGCTCTACTGCTGAGCCACTGCCGCCCCAATTTAACAATGAAAAGACAATTCTCTCCTCTCATACGGCTGTGCTTCAGATGAACATTTCCATTCTGTGTCTTTGAGATTTGAATAACAAACTAGCCATACCTTCAGCTCCATTTTGCCCCTGTTCTTTAGACTTGGAGTGCTTTGCAGACTCTAGCTTCTTTTTCTTTTTGGAGTCACTGTCAGAGGAGAGACAACTCTAATGTCATCACAACCAACAAAGTCCAATCAGGGTGTTTGGTTTCTACATCGACACCAAACTCACTTGAACCAGGAACTATAGATGTCCAACAGTGTTGCAGAGACTTCTGTGTCCACCTGCAGGTATCAATACAAAACAGGGATTGATTAGGCCATTAGTTATGTGTACTATGGGTAGTAAATAATGTTGATAGTCTCACAAACATTAGAGTCCTTTACTCATCACTAATACTTTCACCCATTTCATAGATCTATTCAGATTAGACATTTTGACTACTGTAATTACATAAGTGTTTGACTATTACAAAGCTTTGGAACTGTTCTATATATGTGTTAAACATCGATAAATGATATTAGATAGAGCATCTAAATAATCTATAATCCCAGTCCATTAAAAGACTAACAAAATCAAAACATCCCCGTTTGTCTGCATTTTTATTTTAAACACCCCTAATACAGTTACCATTCTTTATTTACTTCTTCTTCTTTTCCTTTCGGCTTTTCCCTTCAGGGGTCGCCACAGCGAATCAATTTCCTCCATCTAGCCCTGTCCTTTGAATCCTCTTCTCTCACACCAACTACCTTCATGTCTTCCCTCATTACATCCATAAACCTCCTCTTTGGTCCTCCTCTAGGCCTCCTGCCTGGCAGTTCAAAACTCAGCATCCTTCTACCAATATATTCACTATCTCTCCTCTGGACATGTCCAAACCATCTCAGTCTGGCCTCTCTGACTTTATCTCCAAAACCTCTAACATGTGCTGTCCCTCTGATGTACTCATTCCTGATCCTATCCTTCCTGGTCACTCCCAGAGAGAACCTCAGCATCTTCATCTCTGCTACCTCTAGCTCTGTCTCCTGTCTTTTCTTCAGTGGCACTGTCTCTAGACCAAACAACATCGCTGGTCTCACCACAGTTTTGTACACCTTTCCTTTCATTTTAGCTGAAACTCTTCTATCACATTTACTATTTTAAATATTTAAGGTGCGCAGCGATTGGCTCTCCAAATGTCATTCAAACTCGAACTTTCATGAAGTTTAGGATTAGAAGAACTGGTTTTGACTTCTAGTTAATAACAGTCACCAAAATTCCCGAACAAATAATGGAAAACACAAGAAACCGATCAGTCTGCAACGATAGTTTTTCAAGGTTTTAAAACTATTAGCCAGTATGATACATTGCGTTGTGTGTGTGTGTGTGTGTGTGTGTGTGCGTGTGTGTGTGTGTGTGGACACTGTCGACCTGTGGGTTGTGCCTCTGTAGCTCGTCTGCTGCTGAATGGAAGCCGTGGTCTTTCAAATGGCGGTAGATCAATTGGATTAGCTCGTGCTTTGATGCGTTGACGGACATACCGACACAATAAAATGTCAACACGTATAGAGGCAAAGGCGACAAAACGACGGTACGTCGTTATTAACGCAGCTCTCGTAACGCAGACTCAACGCTCCGAAAGTAAAGCAAGCATGTAGCCACGTTGAACTTTCAACTCAGGATATCGTTCTGTGTGCCACTGCAATGCATTATGGGAGTTGTAGTGCTTGCGTTAAAGTGACGGTCGTTTACCGTACTTGTTAATTTTCTGTATCTGTCACTCTGTGAAAATGGTAATTTTGAAGTAATACGGCACAGTTATCGATGTGTTACTGCACTGCAACTTTATTGTTGCAGGTCATAATTAAAAATTTAATCTTTAAAATGTATTTTTTTAAGTGACAATATTCACATGGGAGAGTTACACACTAACCGGTTCCAAGATGATTTTATTTATTGCACATAAACTACCTGGCACGATTTGATTAACTTTGAATGACGGATTGGACATTTAGTGATGAAAGGACAAAAACAGTTCGAGTGAAAAGAAAAAATATTTTCTACAACTTTCTACATAAATAAATAAATAGATAAAAAAATTATATACCGAACAAATACCGAAGCTAAGTTGTCAAGTACCTTCAGAAGATGTGAATGCTGCAATAAGAACCATCCCCACAGGGAACACAACTGAGACCAACAAGCTGATCCACAGTACAGCAACAGTAATCCTCGAGATGCTGGGATATAAGATCAACACAGGGCATAACAAACAATACCCTCCATGGAAGAGACGGTTAAAGGCCAAGATAACGGAGAGAAGTCAGCCAGCTAGCCGAGCTACAGAAGGGGAACATGGTGAATAAAGGGGTACCCAGGAAATACAGCAAGCTCTCCATACCTGAAGCACTCGAAACTGCCAAACAGAGACTAAAGGCTCTGGCTAACCGACTGAAGAGATACACCAAGGAGATTGAGGCCAGGAGAATAAACAAGACCTTCTCCACTCAACCAGCAAAGGTGTACTCTCAGTGCACGGAAATAGCATCCGGCCAGACCCACAAAGAGCTGAGGTGGAGAAATACTGGAAGGGCATATGGGAAAGAGAAGCATCACACCACACCGATGCCCAGTGGCTAGTGGACCTGAGGACTGACCACAGCTGCCTCCCAGAACAAGAACCAGTAACCATCTCAATGGAAGACATCCAAGAAAGAGTGTCAAAGATGAAGAGTTGGTCAGCACCGGGCCCGGATATGATCCATACATACTGGCTAAAGAAGCTGACAGCACTCCATGAGCGTCTAGCAGCACAGATGAACCAGCTGCTAAGGGATGGGACGCACCCAGAATGGTTGACTGAAGGCAGGACAGTCCTGATCATGAAAGACCCACAGAAGGAATCTACCCCATCCAACTACCGGCCAATAAGCTGTCTCAGTACAACATGGAAGCTCCCGTCAGGCATCATGGCGGCTAAGATGAGTAGGCATCATGGATCAATATATGAGCGGGGCTCAGAAAAGAGTTGGTAGTAACACCAGGGGAGCCAAGCAACAGCTACTGGTGGACAGAGCAGTACACAGAGACTGTAAGAATAGGCAGACCAACTTGTGCACCGCCTGGATTGACTACCAGAAAGCCTACGACTCAATGCCACACACGTGGATACTGGAATGTCTGGAACTGTATAAGATCAACAGGACAATAAGAGCCTTCATCAAGAACTCAATGGGGAAGTGGAAGACAACCCTGGAGACTAACTCCAAGCCAATTGCCCAAGTTAACATCAAGTGCGGCATATACCAAGGGGATGCGCTATCACCACTGCTGTTCTGCATAGGCCTGAACCCACTCAGTCACATCATCACAAAGAGTGGCTACGGATACCGATTCAGATACCCCGCTGGGATCATAAGCGGGCCAAAGGAGGAGATAGAAGCCACAGACATCAAGACGAGAAAGCTCCTCACCATGCATGGAGGGTTTCACCCCAAGTCCAGCATCCTGAGGCTGTACACTAAGCGGAAAGAGGGAGGCCGAGGATTAGTGAGCATCAGGGGCACTGTCCAGGATGAGACATCAAAAATCCAAGAGTACATCAGGAAGATGGTCCCAACAGATGAACTGCCCAGTGAATGCCTTAGACAGCAGAAACCTGAGGAGGAAGAGGAGGAGACAACATGGAGGGACAAGCCCCTACACAGCATGTACCACCGTCAGATAGAGGAAGTGGCTGATATCAAGAAGACCTACCAATGGCTGAATAAAGCTGGACTGACAGACAGCACAGAGGCACTGATCATGGCAGCACAAGAACAGGCCCTAAGTACAAGAGCAATAGAGGCCAATATCTACCACAGTAGATCTGACCCAAGATGCAGGCTATGTAAAGAAGCCCCAGAGTCGGTCCAGCACGTGGTAGCAGGGTGTAAGATGCTCGCCAGCTCAGCATACATGGAAAGGCACAACCAAGTAGCTGTGATAGTGTACAGGAACATCTGTACCCAGTACGGACTAGAAGTACCCAAATCCCAATGGGACATATCACCGAAGGGGGTTGAGAACGACAAGGCTAAGATCCTGTGGGACTTCAGCTTCCAGACCGACAAACAGCTGCTGGCTAACAAACCGGACATAGTGGTGATGGACAAAGAGCAGAAGAGAGCAGTAGTGATAGATGTGGCGATTCCAGCTGACGTCAACATCAGGAAGAAGGAACACGAAAAGATTGACAAGTATCAAGGGTTGAAAGAACAGCTGGAACAGATGTGGAAGATCAAGGTTAATGTGGTCCCTGTGGTAGTAGGAGCACTTGGGGCAGTGACCCCCAAACTGGAAGAGTGGCTCCAGCAGATTCCTGGAACAACATCTGAAGCCTCAGTCCAGAAGAGCGCAGTACTAGGAACAGTAGGAACAGTATATATATATATATGTATATATATATATATATATATATATATATATATATATATATATATATATATATATATATATATATATATATATATATATAAGTATATAAAAAGTATATAAAAAGTCCTACTTTTTAAGATATCTCAACTCCTCAGGTATTCAATGAAATGCTCAACATATCATCAGGTAAGCTATGGGACCTTCAAATAATATCTGAGAACTTCTGTATAAAAGACTGCTCCAAATGTGAACGTTGTGTTGCCAACATCACTTCAGTGGCCCACCTCTGTGACAAACTGCCATGATGGATCTGGCTGTACCAGGAAAGAGAAAGAGTTGAAGACGGTCTTTCAAGACACAGAACTCATTTTACATAACAAACTAAATTGAGACAGGATTATAGTTGAATACATTTGAAGCTTGATATCCAGTTTTATTGAAAGACTTTACACTGTGTTATAACTTAATAGTTTTATTGCCGTCTGGACGGCAGTCAGATGTAGTTTCTGGGTTGTGTGAATGGGTGTGATCGTCAAAGCCTTAACTGGTTTGTCAAATCAAAAAGACATTTTTAAAAATTTATGTCTGGTGATATGTATTTAGTCAGTTAAATTGAGGAAACCAATTGCCCTATACAAGTTTAGTTCTGCGAATTTAATACAAACTCATAACTGTGTTATAACTTTATAGTTTTGTTGGTAATATTTTTGTTCTGTTTCTTGTTAATTAATACAGAGGTCATGGTATGTAAGTGTAATCCTGTTGTTTGTACACAGGGTGGAGCACTACGCTAGGAACACAGGTGATTTAGGACAGGTGCCGGTGTTGAACGGCAGCTGTGTGAACCTGGACAAGAATACAGTTTTTTGAGCGTGTGTGGTAGCAGGAAGGTTTGTGTAAAGAGTTTTGGATTGCGTCGGGATCTAAACGGTTAAATGGATACTTACCTGTGACGGACTCAAGATAAAAACTTGGTTGAGATGAACTATGAGCATGTGACGATTTTCCCTGTGTAAAGCTGAGCACACGAGAAAATAAATGGGTCAAGCACTCAAAGACATTTGCCGCACTGGACATTGGTTTGTCGTTGCCAGAACACGCGTCCGAAGTTCTCCCCGTTTGCCCCTCAGTGGCACGTAAATGTAACGAGTTTTTATTGAAAGACTTTACACTGTGTTATAACTTAATAGTTTTATTAGGTTGAATGCTTAACACCGTAAATCACCCCAGACCAGGCCACAGGTCTGGACATCTCATCGCCAACTAATTGGCCCAAAGGCGTTGGTGTAGTTAGAGCCGAGTCACGCGTCAGCGCGGACTCGGCTGGTGAGCCGCCCGATCCCTGTTTAACCAGTTTGTTTCGGACGGTTTAGTTTCCCTATCAGGTGAACCCGATGACGAGTGCCCAGTGCGTATTTTGCGTGTCACTGCTTGTTCACAATCTGTTATCCTTGCTAATGTGTTGCCGTTTTCTGAGACGTCTGCTTGTGGTTACAGTGCTGTTTTACGTGGTATTGAGATGGGTTATGTTCCGCGTCCTGTGGTGTCTCACGACCACCTGTGTGTGTAATAGTGTGTAACAGTGAGTAGGTACTAATATGTAATAGTGTATAATAGATGATAATAGGGTGTAATAGCTTGTAGCTGAATATTGAAATGCTAAAGTAAATATCACAACATGGTCAGGCAAAATGGATTAGATAAAGCAGAATTTAGATAAAGACGAGATAGGATTTGGGTTAAGAAAAAGCAAAACATAATAATAGTCCAAGATTTTAGAAATGCTGTTATGGTACAAATGGTACAAATGCTAAAGCATACATGTGCATATGTGTTGATTGATGTACATTAGGAAGATTGAACTGTTTAATTGGTGATATGGTCTTAGTTTGTATAAAGACAACTGAACAAATATGATAGGAATGTTTATTACTTTAACTGATTTTGGATTTATCACAGTGTAAGAACATGGTAGTGATGATTAATTTTTATTTCATTGTTTTTATATGTTATTTGAAAACAAAACAATGTTATTTTGATTGTTTATTCATTCCAGGAGTTTGTTTATTGCAATATGACTATGTAGGCAATGATATCTGTTTAGATCGCAAATGTCTAGATCTGTACATGCGAAAATGGATTGGTTTGGTCTGCGACCAGACTACAGAGTTTCGCGGGGTTTGGTGAAAAAAAAAGAAAGGAAGGAGAGCGAGAGAGAGACGAAGAAGTTGGCGAGCGTCAGATGGACGGATGAAAAATTAATAAAACTATACACCTGGATTAAGAAAACGGCATCGCTCATTGGTGATTTTAATTACCCCCTTCTTCCGGAGTGTAACATGTGCTGCGCAAAGAGCGGACCCGATGCTACAGAAATGCTTCTCAGGTGTGGTGAGTGCCGACAAAGGAAAGGGTACAAAGGTGGCTCATTTACTCGATGGTGAAATTTTAATGCATAAATGGTCCCCTTCCCCCTCTGACGCAGAATGGAGTGATATATATCAGATGTTCCTTCAGTGTACCGTTCACATGTGCCGTGTGTGACACTTGACAGCGGTTTGGACATTTGGGTATGACTAAAACATACCAACAAATTCTGAAACATTTCTTTTGGCCTGGTTTAAAATCTGATGTTGCCAAATACTGCCGCTCCTGTCACATCTGCCAAATTTCAGGAAAACCAAACTAACCCATTCCTCCTGCTCCTTTGCACCCCATACCCGTTCTGTTGTAGGAGAACCATTCGAACGAATAATAGTAGATTGTGTCGGACCTTTACCCAGAACAAAAAGTGGAAACCAGTTTTTACTGACCGTTATGTGCGCCGCCACTCGTTTCCCCGAGGCCATCCCGCTGCGTAATATCACAGCCAGATCCGTAGTCAAAGCCTTAACATGGTTCTTTTCCACATTCGGCCTTCCTCGTGTTATTCAGACGCAGACCAAGGCACCAAATCCAACCTGTTCAAGGAGGTGCTGACCACTTTAAAGGTGCAACATGTAGTCTCCAGCCCGTACCATCCTGAATCTCAGGGCACGTTAGAACGCTGGCACCAGACGTTAAAGTCGATGCTTTGTAAATATTGTTTGGAGACCGCAAATTGTTAGGATGAAGGAGTCCCCCGACCAGTCCGATGATGTAGCTGTGCGCGCCTCCACCCATCAAAGCCCCCGTCTGTCAAACTTGGAAATGTTAATGGTATTGGCGGATCACTTATCCCACCTGTCACCTGAGCAACAGGTTGACATAACGGAGTTAACAAAACGATACTCTTGTCTGTTTGGTGACGTTCCATCCCGGACTACTGTCACACTGCATGACATTGACGTTGGTGATGCTCGGCCGATCAAACAACACCCGTACCGTGTAAACGCCGCTAAGCGTGCAATAATGAACAGAGAGGCTGAGTATTTGTTAGAAAATGGTTTAGCCGTCCACAGCTCCATTCCCTGGAGTTCTCCGTGTCTTCTGGACACTAAGCCCGACGGTTCACCTCGTTTCATTACGGACTACCGAAAAGTAAACGCTGTTACTGTTCCTGACTCCTATCCGTTACCGAGGATGGAAGATTGTGTGGATACTGTGGGTTCAGCAAAGTTCATGAGCAAATTACATTTGCTCAAAGGCTACTGGCAGGTGCCGCTAACCAAGCGTGCATCTTTGATTTCCGCTTTTGTAACTCCCGACTATTTCTTGAAATACACCGTCATGGCCTTCGGTATGTGTAACGCACCGGCCACCTTTCAGCGTCTCATTAACACCGTGCTGGCAGGTTTACCACGTTGTAGTGCATATTTGGACGATCTTATTGTGCACACCTCCACGTGGGAGGAGCACATCCAGACCTTGGAACAGGTGTTCGCACGTCTCGCCAACGCATCCCTCACCAGAAATTTGGCTAAATGTGAGATCGGTAAGGCTACTGTCACCTACTTGGGGAGACAAGTAGGCCAGGGACAGGTGCGACCCGTAGAGGTCGCACCTGTGCCATCCACCAGGATTGTGCCATCCACCAGGAGAGCCCTACGCCGCTTTCTGGGCATAGCTAGTTACTACCACAGCTTCTGTCGAAATTTTCCACCGTGGTGAGACCACTAACCAACCTCCTTAGCCCAAAAGTTGAATTTGTGTCGTCCCCAGAGTGTCAGACTGCTTTTGAAAGTGTAAAATCACTTTTGTGCTACTCTCCCGTGCTCGCTGCGCCTGACCTCTCTTGACCCTTTAAATTGGAGGTTGATGCCAGTGGGGTGGGACCTGGTACTGTTCTGCTGCAGGAGGATGGGGAGGGAGTAGATCACCCAATCTCGGTACTTTTCACGAAAATTCAACAAGTACCAGGTCAACTACTCCACCATCGAACAAGATACCCCAGCTTTATTGTTGGTACTCCAGCACTTAGAAGTTTACCTCGGGTCCAGTTCGTTGCCAGTTAGTGTTCACGGATCATAACCCACTCACCTTTCTATTCCACATGTATAACCACAATCAGCGTCTCATGCGGTGGGCACTGGTCGTTCAGGACTACAACCTGAACATTCAACATAAAAAGGGGTCTGAGAATGTGTTGGCTGATGCTCTGTCCAGACAGCAAGTATGGTGTTTGTATTTTGTGAGTTGTGAATTGAAATAAATAAATAAAGGGGTGTTTGTGGTAAGTATGCTTTGAGTTTAGATGGGTAATTTTGATATGTAACCCAGTTGGGTTCCAATTTTAAGGGGGGGAGTGTTACGGCCGTAGCTCATCTGTTCATATTCTGTATCCCTCTGCAACCCTGCCTCTGAGCTGCTGGCCCTGCTCTGGGATGCTCCGCCCTCCATCATCAGAGCCAAGGGGTGTGGTGTCTCTGGGACTCTTGGCCACGCCCATCTCCTGATAGGTGTGCAGTCTCCTTGATTAGCCCAAGCCCTGCTTCGTCACCTGGAATGGACAGCTTAAAATCTCTGCAATGCCATTCAAGTGGGGCGACTGTCTGACTGTGGCAGCACACCTTTGAGAGCAACATCGAACTGTGACCTTATGACTTGTGACCGTGTGAGTTGTGACCTTGTGATTCGGCTTTTGTGATTTTGATGTACACCCTCGTTAAAGAGCTGGTTGTGTTTTTTGGTCCATTTAGTAAATTTGTGTAAGTGAAGTTAGCATTTTAGAATCTCTTAGAGTCCTAAGTTTAATGCATTTTTGTTAGTTAAATAGCACCCATTGGCCTTTGTTAATTAAAAGTACAATCTTAGTTAAACCTTTGTATTTAAAGTGAGAATTTGAAAATAAATGTTTTATGTTTCCCCTTTTTCTATCCTAGTTATGTTATTTCCCCAGTCCTCTAGCTGGGTCGTAACATATGACATGCTTTTGTCACCAGACAACAGCATGTCATGGAATGCTTTTGTTAAAGCATACATGCTTTTATAGAGCCATGTAAATAAAAGATTTCTTAAGTATTTATATGGCTCTATAAATATGTAAAAAATCTGCAGTATTTTAATTATTACATTTTGTGTTCATGCTTTTCAAAAGTCATGATCATGCTCCAGAATTTTTGTCATTTCGTAACTGGTAGGTGTATTTGTACCTGCTTCCAGGGTCCATGTTGTTTTTCCAGTAGGCAGAGCACAATTAAATCCTCTGTGGAGTTATGTTGGACATGCAAGTTTTATTTTTGGTTGTTTATTTCTTTAAGAAAAAGTCTTATTTATTTTCCCACCTTTTCGCTTCTTAAGCGATGCCGTGTTCACTGTTCATTGTCGGAAGCTTAATAAACCTGTAGCATTATGGCAAAGCATCTGGCGAACTTGTTAGACAGTCATTGTTAGCTGAACATTAACTGATGATGTTAATGGCATTATTATTAGTTCACAGTTCAACCACTGTAATCATGCTACTGCTCATAAACACAACAATGTTGGGGTATGGCATAGTTGCAGTTAAAACAAGAACCAACTAAGGCCCCATTAACACAGTGCCAAAACTTTTTTCACCCCTCATAGAAAAAGATTTGTGTCCACATGACAGCGTTTTTGAAAAAAATCTCAGTCCACACGTATCCGCATCAGTGCGTTGATCAACACGCTTACAAGGAGAACCAATCCCAACAACGACAGGAGAGAGGACCGGGACGTGTGGAAATTCACGCCGTTCCTCCTGGAGGACGACCTCCATCAGAGTTCTCCCACCAGCAGAAGCGCATCCCGGTCTGACCCAGAACAGGCGTCGGCATCTTTGGCGAGCAACGTGAATGAATGAATAAAGTTTATGACTCATAAAGAAACAGTCGAACAAATATTCAAGTGTCAAGCATGTTTATCAACGCATCTTCGACGCGGAGCTGTTATACGTCAGAAAATAGCCGGTTTTAGCTCCGTTTGTACATGTAGACATGGGTCACATGCATGACGTCACAGCTATTTTTGTGCCATTAACATGCCCACCGGATAGATAAAGTTGTGGATACAGCGTATACACAACAACGCAGACCCGGCGTTTTCAAAAAATGTCACCTTGGCCAGAGTTTTCAAAAAGTAGCATTTTCGTCCCAGATATCTGCGTTGTTGTGTGGACGGAAGGCGTAAACGTGACAAAAAAAGTTGAGTTTTCAAAAAGTTCTGGCACTGTGTGGACGGGGCCTAAAGCAGTGTTGCAGTTGCATGAACAATATTAATATTACAAGCACAGTGGCACAGTGGGTAGCGCTGTCGCAGCACTGCAAGGGCAGTTCCCGGTTTGAATTGACGATGAAAGCCAGCAGTGCTCTGAGGTAAGTCCCACATTTGTTTACAAATTGGTGACACAGGAAGACAAAAGGTAATATCATAAAATACCTACTGTCAAAGATGTGTCATATTACATAAATTACATAAATAAGAATGTCATTTATAATGGTTGCAGGGGGGCAGCACAGCACTGAACAGAAAAGTTGATGTCAGGGAGAGGAGTACAGTAATTAAATTACCCGAGGTGTTCGTACGAGAAATGTTTTCATGATACTTCAATCTTGTTTATCAAGTTTTATTTGTAAAGCGCTTAATGGCAACAGACATTTCAAAGCGCTTGATCATATCAGCACTACAATGCTTGTAATTAAGTTTTCATTTATTTTCAGAAATCACGTTTTTGAGCTCTGAATTGGGGTGGTCAAAGTTAGGGCTCAGTAAAGAGGCTCCCACATGTATTAATTTTTGACTGGCTGGCAAGACTGTAGCCTGACTATTCAACAGGTTTATACTAGTGTCTGGTGTGTGTTTGTTTTTAGCCAGCCACTCAAAGGCATTGTTGAGTTTACTCTTAAAATAATTTCTTCAGTTAAATATTTTATTTCTGTTTTTAGAAAAATTGCTGTGTAAATACTGACCAGACCAAACATGATGACAACCAGTGAATTTCTCCAGCAAATAATCCAATATCCTGAGAAATTAAACAGTTTAGTGTGTGAAGCAAAAGAGTGTGCTTTTCAACATGGGAATATTACACGCATTAATGAGACGCCCACTTCATCAGAGGTAAAGGCACACAGTCACATCTGTCAAATTTGTTTTTGCTCCATAGTTTCTTTTAAAGTCTGGCATGAAATTTAAATTTCCATAAAAACCTTGGGTTTCAAAACTCAAATGTTTACAACAAAACATATCAGTGCAGGACTGACGCCATTGCCTATTCATTTATGATACTGTTATCTCTCCAGAGATAGGGAAAACAGTGGAAATAAGACTTTGAGTCTAAGAGAGGTTCTGTTTGAGGTTCTGTGCACTTTGGAGTTGGTGTTCGACAGGGAAGCATAGATGCAATACACTGGGATAAATCTACCAAGATGGCATATTCTACTTTACAGGCTGACTGTGGTCCCTGACTAATCTAAGTACTGGTAGTCCTCAAGATTACGAAGAACTGATTTATGAACATTTGTAGACACGAACAACCACACACTATCATGTTTGACTACTGTAGTTACCCTTTCTGCTGCATCCCACGCCAAGCAGAGTGACATTAACACACCATAGATTAAATTAAGATTTCAAGTCATGTCAAAATAACTCGGCAAATATCAGCCCAAGTGAACAATTTCCTCTGATGTTAGACTTCAAGTGGTCTTTCCGACTTTCGTCTTTCATCTGCAGCGGTTTGTCCTTTTATGCACATTTCTGTGAACTTCTGAACGGGAAACAAACCCACAATGTACTTATGTGAATGGAGACGTACACCGATATTGAGACTGTAGACAATTTAGGTCAGGCTGACAGTTTGAGACACCAATCTAGAATGCAGACTACCTGTAAGAAAATTCTGTCACAACCTGCTGCTAGTTCACTTTTCTTTCTTAAAATATTGAAGAGGTTGTTCCTCTGTAGGAGCTATAAGATGTAGGTGTGTGTGTGTGTGACCTACAACTTCTACTGGACCTTTCTCTGCTTAGAGATGTGGAAGGTGACTGGGTCAGCTCTGGAGTGCACCTGCAAGCCAGATAGTCTTTATAGAACTCTAAAGCTACAGATCCTAATTGCTACTGGCTCAATCAATAGTAGCGCAAGTTTATTCTGCTCTTGGTAAAACTGCACCGCAAGAAACGGTTTGGCAAACTTTACAGCAGAATTTGTGAATGACATTCATCATCTGTTGTGTTTTTAGGCTGTGACCTACCTTCCATTCACACTTTTCCCTTCTCCAATGCCAAAAGCCATCATCCTTCAGGCCCTGGCAGTGCAAACTCATTTTAACATACTGGTGGACAAGATCAGCCAGGATCCAGACTTTCTGGAAGAGGCACTTGCAGGGTACAAGAAGATTCATCATGCTGATTATGAGAAAATTCTGTTTAGGAGAGAACGAAATTCAACAATGCTTCACCACAACAATGTAACGTTTGATGATTCCCTTTCACGTCACAGGACTATTCAGGTGGATGATTTCACAGCCAACTTATTTGATATATACAAACAAATTCAGCAGGAAGGTTTGACACAGGTAAGAACATGATTTAAATTGTTAGATAATTTAAATTGTATAGACAAGCTGACCTTGAAACAGTATATTTGCTGAAGATAGATTCTTGTGGCTGCTAGTCTGTGTATCCCTTTGTTACCAGTTTGTCATTGTCCTGTTACTGTATTTAGTTCCTGTGATTCCTCCTGATAGCTCATCTGTGTTGCCATGTTTTTGCCCATGTCCTCTCCTTGAGCTTTGTAATAAGTAATCTGCGATTTTTGTTCATTTGATTTTGGACTATGTACAATTCATTCATTCTTAGGATTTATAAAATGAAATGAAATTTTGTTTCTTTTATTAAGTTTTTTGTGTTTACTATTGAACTGCACTTATGTCTCCGTCCCCTATTTGTGTTTGGAACCCATTTTCGTATTGCTGTCCATGTTGGTCCCTGCATACAGGAGACTCTGTTAAATTGCTACACGCACTCCTCAAAAGTTCAGGAGAACTTATTGAGATGTCTTGATAAACCACTGATACTGAGTTTTCAACCAGCATGGCTTAGAGGTGTTTTTTTTAAATTTAAATTTCCTAGCTGTTTGTCTCAAGGAAAAGCAAGGGAACAATTTAAAAAATCCATTCCTGGCCTATCCCCAAGTTGGAGACCTACGAGACATCCTGGATAGCCAGCCAGCTCTGTCTGCTCCAGCCTGTCTGTGAGCTTACATTCTGCCCAGTTAGTGGAGAACTTGCTGATTACACCTTCTCTTGACTAGTGCCACAATATACGTACTGTGCAACATGTATGTGCAAGTTATTCTGCATTACTAAAATGTCTGTTTGCAATGTACTGGAAACAAGTACGGAGTATCTCCCCGCCTCATGCCCATAAGTCCGCTGGGATAGGCTCCAGCAACCCCTGTGACCCACAAAAGCGGAGGAAGCAGTATGGATGATGAATGGATGAATGAATGAAATGTCATGTTATTCAGGGAAGCTCATAGCTCACTGATGAATGCTAAATAAACTAAAAGATAAACACAGATTTACGTGAGTATCATCAATCAATTATCACCATGTTCATTTGCTGTTACATAAGCTGATTCCTGCACTTGAGTATGCAGTAGTTGATCATGTGAGTGAAGTTGGAATTTCTGAATAGTGTATATTTTCAGTCAATCGCCGTGGGTCTGAACCGTATTGACTACATGGTGGACCACAGGGAGGATGGACCTTCACCCCTGAAACAAGTAGAGATAAACACTATTGCTGCTGGTGGTTTATATGTGTCCGACTGTCTCCCTGTAGTGCACAGGTACTTGAGAACATTTAACACTCTTTTTCCTCAGTTTAACAAATGAATGGGATGTTTAGCAAGTTCCCAGAAGAATAGAAATATTGTGTCATACATTCTAATTTAAAATAGTTGATCATGCTCATGGCACATTTTGTAAAATGTAATTTTTAGTTTTGGGAAAAGTGAGGGTGTCTCTGATTTTTCAGGCACATTTTGAGATCAGCTGGTCTTTTGGAAGAGAGCAAGTATGTCCAGGATAGAAACAATTCTCCTGGAATGTGTGCCGCACTTGCCAAGGGCTGGGAACTCTATGGCCAACAGAAGTAAGTGCGGTCATAATGGGCGTCAAAATAATAAATAATCAGCAGGGTTGGGTTAACTTTGATATGATAATGATATGATTTCTGGAACCCATAACTGGTAGCTAATTATAACCTCTTTCAGTATGTTACAGTATTAGTAGTAACTAAAAATAGTAATATGTGAAAATGTAGAACTAACTGAAAGGGGGAGATATACTGTATTGCCCTGTCTACCCTTCCTTGTCCAGAATAAAATAATCTCAGCCTTGAAGATATACTGTACATTATTTGACTTGGCCAAGCAAGACATGTTACCGGTATTGTTTTGTATGTTTGCATATTGGTCTATTTGCAGAATTACTCAAAAACTACACTCAGACTTTAATGAAACCGAGAAGAATGGTTGGGTGTGTGATAAGGAAATTATGTGTGTAATCAGTTTGAATAAAAATCTAATGTTTTTACATTTCAAGATAAAGCTGGAGGTTTTATCTTTTTTAGTTGGACAGTAAGGAGGGGGAGACTGATCTACACAGGTTGGCAAGACAAAGAGACATACAGTAGATGGGAAGGACGTGCAGCAGGTTAGGGTGGTTAAGAGGAGGTTTATGGATTTAGTGAAAGAGGATATGAAGGTAGTTGGTGTGAGAAAAGAGGATACAGACAATGGGGTTAGATGGGGGCAATTGATTCGCTGTGGCGACCCCTGAAGGGAAAAGCTGAAAAGAAAAGAAGATTCTTGATCTTGTAGAAATTTAAACGCGTTCTTCTTGACCATACACTCTTCTTCTTCTTCTTTTTCTTTCGGCTTTTCCCTTCAGGGGTCGCCACAGCGAATCAATTGCCTCCATCTAGCCCTGTCCTTTGAATCCTCTTCTCTCACAGCAGGTACCTTCATGTCTTCCCTCATTACATCCATGAACCTCCTCTTTGGTCTTCCTCTAGGCCTCCTGCCTGGCAGTTCAAAACTCAGCATCCTTCTACCAATATATTCACTGTCTCTCCTCTGGACATGTCCAAACCATCTCAGTCTGGCCTCTCTGACTTTATCTCCAAAACTTTTAAAATGTGCTGTCCCTCTGATGTACTCATTCCTGATCCTATCCTTCCTGGTCACTCCCAAAGAGAACCTCAGCATCTTCATCTCTGCTACCTCCAGCTCTGCCTCCTGTCTTTTCCTCAGTGACACTGTCTCTAGACCAAACAACATCGCTGGTCTCACCACAGTTTTGTACACCTTTCCTTTCATTTTAGCTGAAACTCTTCTATCACACATCACACCTGACACTTTCCTCCACCCATTCCATCCTGCCTGTACACGCTTCTTCACCTCTTTTCCACACTCTCCATTGCTCTGGACTGTTGACCCTAAATACTTAAAATCCTCCACCTTCTTGATCTCTTCTCCCTGTAACCTCACTCTTCCACTTGGGTCCTTCTCATTCACACACATGTATTCTGTCTTACTACGGCTAAACTTCATTCCTCTCCTTTCCAGGACAAACCTCCACCTCTCTAGCTTCTCCTCCACCTGTTCCCTGCTCTCACTGCAGATCACAATGTCATCTGCAAACATCATAGTCCATGGAGATTCCTGTCTAACCTCGTCTGTCAGCCTGTCCATCACCATAGCAAACAAGAAGGGGCTCAGAGCTGATCCCTGACACAGTCCCACCTCCACCTTGAACTCCTCTGTCACACCTACCACACCTCACCACTGTCTTACAGTCCTCATGCATGTCCTGCACTGCTCTAACATCTCTGCCACTCCAGACTTCCTCATACAATACCACAGTTCCTCTCTAGGCACCCTGTCATAAGCTTTCTCCAGATCTACAAAAACACAATGCAGCTCCCTCTGGCCTTCTCTGTACTTCTCTATCAACCTCCTCAAAGCAAATACTGCATCTGTAGTACTCTTTTTTGGCATGAAACCATACTGCTGCTCACAAATGTTCACTTCTGCCCTTAGTCTAGCTTCCACTACTCTTTCCCATAACTTCATTGTATGGCTCATCAGCTTTATTCCTCTGTAGTTGCCACAACTCTGCACATCTCCCTTGTTCTTAAAAATGGGCACCAGCACTCTTCTCCTCCATTCCTCAGGCATCTTCTCACTATCTAAGATCCTGTTGAACAACCCAGTCAGAAACTCTACTGCCACCTCTCCTAGACACTTCCAAACCTCTACAGGTATATCATCGGGACCGACTGCCTTTCCACTCTTCATCCTCTTCAGTGCCCTCCTCACTTCATCTGCACTAATCTTTGCTACATCCTGGTCCACAACAGTCACCTCTTCTAGTCTTTGTTCTCTCTCATTTTCCACGTTCATCAACTCTTCAAAGTACTCTTTCCATCCACCCATCACACTACTGGCACCTGTCAATAGGCTTCCATCCCTATCCTTAATCACCCTAACCTGCTGCACGTCCTTCCATCTCTATCTCTCTGTCTTGCCAACCTGTATAGATCAGTCTCTCCCTCCTTGCTGTCCAACCTAGCATACAAGTCATCATAAGCTTCTTGTTTGGCCTTTGCTACCTCTACCGTCACCTTACGCTGCATCTCCCTGTACTCCTGTCTGCTCTCCTCAGTCCTCTGTTTCCCACTTCCTCTTAGCTAACCTCTGTCTCTGTATACACTCCTGTACCTCCTCATTCCACCACCAAGTCTCCTTATCTACTTTCCTTCCAGATGACACACCAAGTACTCTCTTACCTGTCTCCCTGATCACATTAGCTATTGTTTTCCAGTCATCTGGAAGCACCTCCTTGCCACTTGTCTCAACTCCTTCCTAAAAGTCATGCAACACTCTTCCTTTTTCAGCTTCCACCATTTCGTTTTCTGCTCTGCCTTTGCCCTCTTCATCTTCCTCACCACCAGAGTCATCCTAGACACCACCATCCTATGCTGTTTGGCTACACTCTCGCCTACCACTACTTTGCAGTCACTGATCTCCTTCAGATAACACCATCTACACAAGATGTAGTCTACCTGTGTGCTCCTACCTCCGCTCTCATAGGTCACCCTATGTTCCTGCCTCTTCTGGAAGAAAGTATTCACTATAGCCATTTCCATCCTTTTTGCAAATTCAACTACCATCTGTCCTTCTGCGTTCCTCTCCTGGATACCAAACCTGCCCATCACCTCCTCATCACTTCTGTTTCCTGCACCAACGTGTCCATTGAAGTCTGCACCAATGACAACTCTCTCACTTCTCGGTATGCTCTACATTACTTCAGCAAAGTCCAGCCAGAACTTCTCCTTCACCTCCAGCTCGCATTCTACCTGTGGAGCATACCCACTAACGACATTGAACATCACACCTTCGATTTGTAGCTTCAGACTCATCACTCTATCTGACACTCTTTTTACCTCCAGGACATTCCTAACAAACTCCTCCTTCAAGATAACTCCTACTCCATTTTTCCCCTATCTACACCATGATAGAACAACTTGAACCCTGCTCCTAAACTTCTAGCCTTGCTACCTTTCCACCTGGTCCCCTGGACACACAGTATGTCTACCTTCCTTCTCTGCATCATGTCAACCAACTCTAGCTTTTCCTGTCATAGTTCCAAAATTCAATGTCCCTACTCTCAGTCCTACACTCTTGGCGTTCCTCTCCTCTCTCTTCCTACGAACACACTTTCCTCCTCTCTTTGTTCAACTGACAGTCGTTCAATTTCCACCGGCACCCTGTAGGTCAACAGCACCGATGGCGGTTATTGTTAACTCAGGCATCGACCGATCCGATATGGAAGTCATAGGTTTGATTCGCGTGTTTGATTTGGCAAAAGTTTTACGTCGAACACCCTTCCTGATGCAACCCTCTGTATTTATCCGGGCTTGGGACAGGTGCAATAAGACACTGGCTTGTGTCCTATTGTGGCTACATTGTACAAGATCAAGGAGAAAATTGCCATTAGTGAACTATCATTAAAATAATAATTCCAAATGATTTGAAATTCTGAGGAATTTTCATGGCGAAGGGGTTGTGTAATGACGCTCAAACCATCATGTGAAAATAATTCTCAGGTACAGTCATAAGTACGTTAGTGATGTCTACAGATATGAAAATCATTATACAAAGAAACTATCTTTGTATAACGATTATTGTCTGAACATACAACTCTAAAACATTAATTTTAGTTTTTGTGAGGAAAGATATTTGTTGATAAAGTTTTTCACCAAATGATGAAAAATTAATAAATAAGAAATTTTCTCCGCAGAGCCGTAATCCTCTTCCTGGTCGAGAGTCATGCACAGATCAACAAACTCAATCACCGTGTAATGGAGAAAAATCTCTGGGACAGGTAATACAAAAAAAATTTCAACCCTGACTTAGAAGGACTGATACTTATTGGAGATTAGGAGATATATAGCATAAGAACTGAAAGTTGGAGTCCATGAATCTACAACATTTTCTGAAAGTCATAAAGTTTGATTGTGTGTACTTGGGTGTTAATATTTCAGTCTGATCCATAGCCACATTCACACTTTTGGCCTGGTTTCTTCTAAGAAGAATTTCAGTTTTATCTTTGTGGACAAAATTATTACACCTCCCAATTGTTGATTTGTTCTGTGGAATTTATTCTGCTCTTGTATGTGATTACGTTCTAGTCTGTTTGTATGGTTGGGAAAATGTACATGGTCAAATAATGTTCATTCTTTCATCCATTCATTCATTGTAATGGCTTCCTCCACTGTTGTGGGTTGTGGGATTGCTGGAGCCTATTACAGCGGACTTCAGGCGTAAGGCAGGGTATGCTTGGGGCGCAACACCAGTGCACTGCAGATCAAATAATGCTTTGATATAATCTTAGATCATGCATGTGTTGACAAGAACTAACCCCAGAATAAAGCACACACATTTTATTTTAGCAGCAACCATGGTGTGGGATTAAGGGCACTTTAAGATGTAGATTGCATATGCCAGGGGTTGAATGACTAACCCATGTAACCAATCCATCTGGAAAAATTTTTCTCTTTATGCGTAGGAATATTCCTGTTATCCGCAGAAAATTTGAGGATGTGTACAGGAGAGGATCTCTTCATGATGACAGAAGATTTTTTATGTCAGTATAAATTTATTTGTAATAACTGAATAATATGGTCCTTTATTCATCCCGCTATGGGGAAATTCACAAATAGTAAAAAGTTGATAGCATTCTTTGATTTATTAATTCTTAATAAAGTGACTGTCCTAAAATGTTAAACTAATTTCATAGCAGAAACAAATATTAAGTTTAATTTGTTTTAGGGGGTATGATTTTTTTTTTGTAGCTGTTTTGGAATGCATCATACTCAATTCTACATTCCTGGGTGAATGAAAATTGTCAAAAATATTGCCTTCTAGATATCAAAAGAAAAGACTTATGGCTTCTAATTAATCAAGATCTACTAGTCATTTTAACTAATGCTTCCTTTGTTTAATATTGTTTATTTATTCATTTAGTCTTTTTTGTTATTTAGTCATTTTTGGTTGTCTTGTTTTTTGTATATGCCGTGTTTATGCTAAGTTACATTAAAGTTAACTTCATCATTAAATGTAACCAACAGAGATGGCCAGGAGGTGGCTGTTGTGTACTACCGCTATGGCTACATGCCAAATAACTATACTGAAGAGGTAAGAAAATAATAATCCTTTGTTTAAATTTTGTCTTATATTTACTGCATCTATTTTTTTTACCCACAATGAAACATCAATGTTGTTTCATCAACAACAAATAAGATGACAGTACAGGAAGTTATGATAAAGTGCCTGGTAAATACAAAGGGGCAAAAGGTATTTTCTTCTCATGGAAATGCTAAGAAAAAAGAATGTCTCCAGTTATTAATCATTTCTAAAACAATTCCTGTATGTTTTAGTCTTGGGATGCTCGTCTTATGATGGAGCGCTCTCTGGCTGTGAAATGTCCTGACATTGGCACCCACCTGGCTGGAACCAAGAAGGTCCAACAGGTACTTGCCAGACCTGGAGTTTTGGAAAGATTCTTTCCAGATCAGCCTCAAGTAGTGGAGCAGATAAGAGCCACCTTTGTTGGCCTCTACACTCTTGACATGGTGAGAAAAATGACAGAATCTGCAAGTTGCTCCAATGGTTTTATATTTGAATTTGTGTCTAATGATATCTTAGACAGCACTGAGTGTCAAACTGTTTCATTGTAATGATGTAACAATCAGTTTTCCTTCCTTGTTTTGTTCTCATTGTCTTTAGGGCCCAGAGGGTGACAAAACCGTAGAGATGGCTTTGGCAGCTCCAGAACGGTTTGTGTTGAAGCCTCAGAGGGAGGGAGGAGGTACTGTATCTATGAATACATATCCATGCAGAATTTCCTGAAACCATTGTCATACTGATCACCATTTCTTGAACCACAATAATTACAAATGTCTAGAACTCAGTGTATGCCACAGATAAGAGTTGTGTATCAAGTTACAAGTATCTTGAATGTGCATGTCATGATGGCAGTCTTGAGAAAGTTTTGGCCAAATGACACAACTTTCTTGTCAAAAATGTTAATGTTTTTTAAGTGTTGCAACTATTTTTTTTTCATGTGTAATCCTACTACGCAGCACACGCACTTCTTGCACAAAGTGATTATCCTTTACAGAGTTCTTATAATGGACCACAGCACATAAAGACAGCATAGAGTTTAAAAGTTAACGATGAAGGACTTTTTAATGCATTTGAGCCATAAACATGACTCAAAGAGATCCAAATAAACATGCAGAATCCTCCATGCTTCATTACAGCATATGCCATTTTTTTAGGTAACAACATCTATGGATCAGCGATTTCTGAGGTCTTACAAAGACTGAAGGACAGTCCAGAGAGGATGGCCTACATTCTCATGGATAAGATCCAACCCTTCATTGTAAAAAATATCCTGCTGAAACGCAGTGCCCCTCTCCAAATCAGCGACTGTGTCAGTGAACTGGGAGTATTGGGAGCATATGTCAGGTATGTATTTCATATTCATCTTATGTATCTGTGCCGGCAAAAGGTATTTTATTTTCAAATGATCTTCTTACTCAGTTACATTGTTATGAATACAATATCTTAGTAATTCCTTTTGACATTTCAAATTCCTCCTTGGCTAAAGAATTACATATTTTTACATGTAATTTAAGACCTATCCTGGCTGTCCGAGACAAGCAGCTGCACGTAGAAGCAGGGCTACAGCAAACAGACAATTTACAACTTGCACTGCTTCTTATCATTTTGATTGTGGATCAACCATGAGCTATGTGTCTTATACAAAACCACCTCAGCTACCTCCGAATCCACTCAGTGTGAAGGAGCAGCGGTTTTATTCCAAGTTCCTCCGTGATGACTGAGCCTCTCACCCCATCTCTAATACTGCGCCAAACCACCCTCCTGAGGAAACTCATTTTGACTGCTTGTTTGGGACATTGTCTTTTCGGTCATGACCATAGGTTAGAGTAGGAAAGTAGACTGACAGGTAAGTCAAGAGCTTCGTCTTTTGGCTTAGCTCCTTCTTCACCATGAGAGACCTACACAAGGACTGCAGCAATACAGCAGCTGCATCAATCTCTCTGTCAGTCTCACACTCCATCCGTCCCTCTCTCTTAAACAGATGATGGATGGATGGACAGATAGACAAATAGACAGATAGTTTATTAATCCCAGAGGAAATTGAATATATCCACTGCTCATATATATTCATACATATTCCACAGACAGCACAGCAGACATAAATGCACATAAATAAATACTAGACACTAGATAAACATGCAAAGAGAAAAACATCTACTCTACTAAACGCAGACAGAGAAAAACATGGAAAATACAGACCATATACTACACTACCGAACAGTGTAAAAAAAGATTCAACTAAACAAGTAAAAGTACAAAAAGTAGAAAACTCCAGAGAGCAAGGGGGCCCACGTGGAGGGCAAGGCATATCCCTCTTAGATTGAAGAAAAGTCATTGTCCCAGTTTCAGCATAAACATCCTGGTTTTCCCACAGTGTAGCTCGACCTATCTCCTCCCCTCCATGCATCTACTTGCTGCCAAACCTTGTCAACCCCACCCTTCTACCCCTGAGAGATTTATTGTGCCTCCTAATGCCACGGGGCACAAAGGAGGACCTCAATCTCTCTGTTTAGGTATTCAGTCTACCTCAAGGTGTTCCTCTGCTGGCAGAAAGCAGTATGCAGGGGTTTTCTCTGGTTTCGCTGGTTTTCTCCATGATTACCGTGGTTTGGAACATGGTCCCACTTTCCAGAACTGTCTCCAGAGTCCAGGCACTGTGGATGAGTTGGTTAAGGTGTTCCATGTCCCTTTTCCTGGCTCTACCACCCCAACCCACAATGGCATAGGACAGCACAAGACTTCAATACACATAACTCCTCCACCTGGGAGAAAGGCTCACCACTGATCCGAATAAGGTGGGCCAACTTCTCCAATCATGGGTCAGGGAGTTCCTCTGCAACCTCCTTCAGTTCACCACCATGGCATGTACACGAACACTTCTGGATCCCAATGTGCATATGTTTCGTCTCATGTCGTTTGCAGCTGAGGGGTTGCAAACAACATTTCATATATTTCTACATTTCTCGCAAAACAGTCCAAAAGTAAAATCTCATGTTTCTCAGTGGAATTATGCAAATTATGATACTTTACATTTTAATAGAATCTGCAGTAATTACTTTTTGCTGTCCCACAACAGAAATGACAGAAATATAATCATCTCAGCTTTAAAAATTCATAATTATAAATTGGGATAAAAAAGCGTACACTTACCTGACTAGATATTCTTATGAGTTCATTATATTGCTCCCGTGACAAAATTCAAACCTTTTCATTTTTTAATTTTTATCTTTGCTTTTGTTTTCTGTAGAAATGCTAAAGACATGGTGATGAACACATGTGTGGGTCATCTGCTGAGAACCAAGAGTTCAGAACATTCAGATGGAGGCGTAACAGCAGGCGTGTCTGTATTGGACAGTCCTCTCCTGATCTGAAGATTTGCAGTACTTCTGCTTTCAACAAGCTAAAGCAAACCATTCCTCTGAAAGTATGAACTTCATAAAAGGTTTATGAAAACCATGTTGTTTATCATATGAAGACTATCAATTAACCCAGGCCAATTTTCACATATATGATGCATCCAGTCCTTGACTGTATGTGCATGCCAGTAGCTGTAGCTGGTGTGTCTCGCAAAATGATCAGTCATCTGTCAACTGGGATGGAAACCCTTCTAATACAATAAATAATTGGTTGGAGAGATAGCCTGGGTAGCAATACATACAACATACAACAGTTAAAGCACAGGTTGACTTACACTCAATCATTTTTTGATATAACGGTTGTGTTCAACTGTAGTTCTATTCCCGATAATAATTTGCCTAATTTAATCAAACCCAAAATCAAACCAGGGAAAGTATTTTTTAATTTCAGGCAGACAACTCACAATTTAAAACACTTTATTATTAAAATTGCAGCAGCAATGGAACAGATTTTGAATTTAGTATCTAGGCTCTGACCTCATCGCTCCTCACAGCTACATGATTTATATGATTATAGGTGGGGTCAGGAAATAACGCTCTTTTGCTGTCACATGGTCAGGCATTAATTGGCAAGGGGGGATTTGGGAAATTGTTGCAGCTTATACAGACTGCTAATATGAGAGCTTGGTGATGTTTAATGAAAACAAGCCTGCTATTTGCATATGCATATTACGCATGCTGCAGGATGTACTTGCAAACTTTGAAGGGATTATTTTCTCTCAATTTTCATTCTCTAACAATAAATATATTTTGGTTTTAATGTTTGGCGGCATGGAGGTCTCCTTTATGTCACAACAACACTTCAGTTTACGTCACTTGTATGTAATGATATCATTTAAGGTTTGGTGGATATTTGATATAGAACTCTCATTTAACAAAGAGGTACAACTTAAAATCCATCAACGAAACATGAAATAACATGTTGAATGACTCACAAGTAAAGCTAATTGAACCAGTTAACGCAGATAGGAGAACAACACTGGTAGTAACTGAGACAGTCAAGAGTTAATGGTCAGAGCTAATAGTACGGCCCATGGCTTGAGCCCCTGCATAAATTTAGTTACCAGTTACAGTAACACGGGAGTGAGATTCATGAGGTAACTCAATGACAATGCCAAATTAATACAATTTAATCACCTAACATTTTAGCAAAATCGTTTACCTAACTACAGTATATGTTCTTCATGTTGAGAAAAGTGTGTTGTTATAATACTAATAAATTCTAAACAAATAAAACTGTTTGATGTCATTTATGTAACAGAGTCTGCACTGGTGAAAGTTACAAATGACTGTGTAGTAAAGATCAAACCACACCCTCATGTCCTGGGCGTGACGTTGTGACTTGCGAGGGAAGAGCCCTCCCACGGCAGCCAGAACCCATGACTAAGGACAACAGTTTTACTACAGATGAGGACAAGAATTATTTTGAAAGCAAGGGTAACATTCCATTCCATACATGCCAAAGTAGGGAGGAACAGCACACCAGTGGACTTTATGTCCACGTTCGAGAGACCTTAAAGCAAACACAATATAAGCTATCAGCCACAAATGTCGCAGCTAGTCCAGCTAATCAACAAGCCCTGTGGCATTTAAAAGAGTGTTAAAACTGAAGAGGACGGAGAAACAGATGATGCACGTCAAACTCTATTTGATCAAACATGGCAATAATAGCAAGAGACAGCGAGGACAGAGAAGAGAGAGTGGAGCATGAAATGTCGAGACTGAGAAAGGAACTAGAAGAAGTAAGACAAGGAAGAGAAGCGGAAGTTGTAAGTGCTGTAAGTGAGGGGGAAGGGATATCAGCGGTCCCTGGTGGAAGGTCACGAGAGCGATAGAAAGTTGATAAGGAAGACAGTAGAGGTTGTTGAAGAAAGAGCAAAATTAAGTAGGGAAAGAGAAAAGAGAGATGTTGCCACTTCTTTGACAAATACCAGAAGAAATTTTGTGATTTAGAAACAGACTTGCAAAAAATACAGTTGCAATTCACTTAAGCTTAACTGCAAACTAACAAGACTAAAACCAAGACACAAATGATTCCTTGTCCCAAATTGGGCAGGAAGATGTGCACTTGTGTGTCCCATTTCTCCCATACAGATTTACAATGTGTCTGAGGCTGAGGTGACGACATGGTCACACCTGAGCTCCTATACCAAAATTCTGGAGGACAGTCCAGTCTACACAGATGCTATTGGTATCCTATGAAGAGTTTCAGATGAGTATAAATTGACGAATCAAATTGCAGGTGACTGAGTCAATCATTGTTTGGATCACCCCCAATAAAAACATTGACAGGATTAATTATATCCATTACATCGTTGAACGTCGACGTTGAACGACAAATTTCACTTTGAGGCTGTGCATTCAAAATATTCTGCCACCTCATTAGTTGCTTATCAAAATAGAATAGCTCTAGACTCTCTATTGGCAAAATGAAGGGTTTTTTGTTTTCTGTGGATGTTTTTATATTCCTTGCATTCGACAGATAATCCTAGGAAGCATTGATCCTAAGAAGCGGTGGGCAGACTGGAAATGCCCTGTCATATCAGAAGGCAGAGTGGGAGGCCCTATTGGTGCCCGACTTCAATGGCTGGGCATCATCAATCCCTTGACTGAGGAAGAGGACCATCTTTAGTCATGGTATACAATTCACATTCACAATGTTGCTAATGTTAATACATGTTCATGCTGCAGCAGTCACGCATTCCCTGGGACATTGTTTTGCTAAGCTACTGCAATATCACAAGATTTATTTCAATTCAGGGATTCATTATTTTTTCATCAAGATCTTGCATGGATGATGGTGGAATCTGTCCTAACCCTACCCCTCCAGATAACCCAAAACCTTACTCTTTACCCTAACCCAAATGTAAAGCTCCAAAGGAGAACTTAACCCTGACCCTAAGCCTGACTCTAACCCAAACCCGAACCTCTGACCCAAACCCTAACCATGTACCCCATAACACTTACCCTAACCCTAAAATGAACCCCAAACACAGCTCCACACTAGACTCCAAACCTACCCAACATTGACGCTCCAAGTGAGTTCCTGATCCTAACTCCGACCCTCACACTCACCATTAACCCTAACCCAAACCCCTAACCCCCTAACCCTAAACCTAAACTTAAACCCTTACTCCAACCCTAGCCCTAACCCCTAACCCAAACCCTCTAACCCTAACACTAACCTTAAACCGTTAAACTCCTTACCCTAACCCCATCCCATCCCCTTAACCCTACCCCTAACCCATGCATAAATCATGACCCCAATCCTAATGCTAACTCTCAACCCTAACCATGAAACCTTTAACCCTAACCCATAACCCTTAAACCTAATACCTTTCCTGATCCTAACCCCAACCCTAATCTTAAACACAACCCCAACCCTAAAGCCTGACCCTGAACCCTCACCCTCACCCTTACCCCTAACACCCTAAATATAACCCTAAAACCTGAAACCTAACCCTGACCTGACACTAACCCTAAACGTAACCCGAATGCCTGAACCTAACTCTGACCATAACACTACCCATAACCCCTAACCCAAACCCTAAACCTAACAACCTAACCTTTACCCTCACCAATACTTAACCCCCACCTAACCCTAACATTAATCCTGAACCTAAGCGTAATTCTAATCACCTAATAACCCTCACTCTAACCCTAACCGCTAACTCTATGCAACCCTAATCCAAACCCTAGCCCCCAAACTCTCTCCCTAACCCCAAACCACAAATCCCAACCCAAACCCTAAAACTAACTGAACTGTGAAGTTCCGAGTGAGTTCCCCAACCCTGTTAACTTAAAACCAAGATATGACAAACTGTATTCACATTGACCTCTGAATATGACTCATAATATCACCTATAGTCACAGAATGTTAATATAACTCTTTCCAGCCATTTTTTCAGGATTACCACACAATTATAAATAAAGCCATTTAGGAACTGTAGTACCTATTTCACCACATGATGGTGACGAGGGACCACCTGCCAACGATGTAATTCAGTAGGCAGACAGAACACAATAAGTCTCATCCATCCATCATTTTCTTTCACCGCTTTATCTGC
Organism: Antennarius striatus; assembly: GCF_040054535.1. Lineage (NCBI taxonomy): Eukaryota > Metazoa > Chordata > Actinopteri > Lophiiformes > Antennariidae > Antennarius > Antennarius striatus. The sequence continues at coordinate 12,133,067 of NC_090785.1, forward strand.
TGTCATGGGTCACGGGAAGCTGGAGCTCCCTGTAACCCGTGCCTCATGCCCAGCTGGCTTAGGGCGTGAGGCAGGGAAAACTTCAGGCACAATGCCAGTGCGCTGCGGAGCCACACAGAGACACAGACAGCCACGCACGCTCACACTCACACTCACAGACTATGGGCATTTGGAATGGCCAGTTAACCTGAAGTGCATATTTTGGAGGTGGGAGGAAGCCGGAGAACCCGGCAAGAACCTGGAGAGAACCCACGCAGACACGGGGAGAACTCCACAGACAGTGGGACGAAAACCCGGAACTGTAGAAGGTTTTATAATACCAGGAAAGAGTCAGCAGACGTTATGTGCGTTTAGATGCATATACTTTACTGCAGGCTGTCAACACAACACTCACTTAACTCAAAGGCGTTGAGTTAAGTGAGGAAATGGCGTTCTACTAAAGTAGGAGAACACCGCACTGCGTGGCAAGATGGTTTACATAAATACAGGAAGGCACTTCGTTCCACTAGAGCAGCCTATTATTCATCATTAATCGAGGACAATAGAAACAATCACAGATTCTTGTTCAGTACTGTATCCAGACTGACAAAAAACCACAGTGCATTTGAGCCTAGTATTCCATCAAGTCTCCACAGCAATGATTTTATGAATATCTTCAATGATAAGATCCTGCTCATCAGAGACAAAATTAACGGCGTCCTGTCCTCAAACTCTGGTCCTTCTTTAGGTCCCTTTGATCTGGAAAACACACAGCTGACTCCTGAACCCTTTGGTTCTATGGATGTCTTTCTCCAATACAGATCAGTCAGCTGATTAAAATAATCTCCTCAGCTAAACCATCCTCCTGTCTGTTAGATCCAATTCCAACTAAACTCATCAAAGAAGCCCTACCTTTACTTAGCAACCACTTCCTTAATATAATTAACATGTCATTATCTACTGGATATGTACCACGGTCCTTTAAAGCAGCTGTAATCAAGCCACTTCTCAAAAAACCTAACCTGGAACCTACTTTTCTAAGTAATTATCGACCCATCTCAAATCTCCCGTTTTTATCTAAGATCTTGGAGAAAATAGTCGCTATTCAGTTATGTGATTTCCTTAAATCCAACAGTTTAGTCGAGAATTTCCAGTCAGGTTTCAGGGAACATCATAGTACGGAAACAGCACTTGTCAAGGTTAGCAATGACCTTCTAACCACTTCAGACAGAGGACTTGTTTCTATACTGGTTCTCTTGGACCTTAGTGTGGCGTTTGACACAATTGACCACAATATTCTTCTGTCACGACTGGACCAAACAATTGGTATTAAGGGATCAGCACTGATGTGGTTTAAGTCCTATTTAACTGACCGTTCCCAGTTTGTTCATGTTCATAACGACTCCTCTCAGTCAACTACAGTTAGCTATGGAGTTCCTCAAGGCTCGGTTCTTGGTCCAATACTGTTTATCTTATACATGCTTCCTCTGCGTGATTTTATAAGGAAACACTCCGTCAATTTCCATTGTTATGCCGACGATACGCAATTATATCTCTCGATTAAACCTGATGAAGTCAATCAGTTGTGCAAATTACAGGCGTGTATCAAAGAAATTAAAGATTGGATGACCAATAACTTCTTGCATCTCAATTCTGATAAAACTGAGGTCATCGTGCTCCAAAAATGTGATAGCTTTAGATGGTATCACGTTTGAGGCCAAAACCACTGCGAGGAACCTTGGTGTCATCTTTGATCAGGATCTCTCGTTTAACACACACATTAAGCAGGTTTCTAGAACGGCCTTTTTCCATCTCCGAAACATTGCTAAAATCAGGTATATTTTAAAACGGAATGATGCAGAGAAATTAATCCATGCTTTCATCACTTCCAGACTAGATTACTGAAACGCACTTTTTTCAGGCTGCCCCAAAAAGTCGCTGAAGACTCTTCAGCTAATTCAGAATGCTGCCGCCCGTGTTCTGACCAGGACCAGTACCAGAGACCATATTTCTCCTGGGCTGGCTTCTCTGCACTGGCTTCCTGTGAAAGCTAGGACAGATTTTAAAATACTCCTCCTCACTTACAAAGCCCTTCGTGGCCAGGCACCGACCTATCTGAAGGAACTTTTAGTTCCATATAATCCATATAGAGCATTACGCTCTCAACATACTGACCTACTGGTGTTTCCTAGAATTTACAAAGGTAGGACGGGGTCTAGAGCCTTTTGCTATCAAGCCCCTCTATTGTGGAACCACCTCCCTACCTCAGTTCGGGGGGCAGACACCCTCTCACTATCTAAGACTAGACTTGAAACTTTTCTTTTTCATAAATTTTACAATTAAGGCAACTTGGGTTACTACGTCTTTTAAAAAATTTTTTTCTTATAGACCTACACTATGGGAGACTCAACATCCAGACTCACTGAGTTCTTCTCTCCTCCTCCTTCTCTCCAACCATCTCTGTTACTCCTCCTTCTCTCTGATCTCACTCTCAAAGTCTCCAGTCACACCCTACTAACTCAACTACTTCCCTGGAGTCTCTGTACTCTATGTCCTCTATGGACCTCTATGGACCTGCACCTCCCATCCACCAGTGTCACCCCTCACCTAAAGGCTGGAGTCCTGCTGCCTCTCTTCCTTCGTGTCATCATACTGCTCCACCCCTCATCCGCCCATCTGCTGTGGACCTTCCTCTGTGAACCTGCACCTCCAAGCCCACCAGTATCACCCTCATCTCTCATGTGCTGTGGACCTTCTCCTCCAAGCCCACCAGTACCACCCCTCATTTATCCATCGGCTGGGGTCCTGCTTCCTTTCTTCCTCCGTGCCGCCATACAGTCATCCATGCAGCTGTAATTGTGCCTTGACTTTAGCAGTGGGAAACATAACCTTAACCATATTGACACTGTCTCTATCTGGCCCATCTTCAACTCTCTCTCTGTCTCTCTCTCTGACCCTGTTCTTATCTTCCTTTGATTTCTTTTCCACCCAACCGGTCAAGGCGGATTGCCGCCCAAAAGAGTCTTGGTCCTGCCCGGAGTTTCTTCCTCATCGACGGAGTTTTTCCCCGCCACTGTCGCTTAATGCTTGCTCTGAAGGGTTCAGTTGGGCTTCTCTGTCTGTTAAAGTGCTTTGAAATGTCTGTTGCCATGATTAAGCGCTATATAAATAAAACTCAATTGAATTTGATTGATGGACAACATGACAACAATGACAACAACAAAAGCATTCATGTGACACCTGTTTGAAAAAATTCTAGGTAAACATCAGATGGGTACAAATGGACATTAAACCCATAAAGTCTCGTAGTATCTCGCTCATCAAAGGCCAACCAATACGAGAGAAGCCCATGAAAACCCTTGCTAGCTGGTACAATGGAGATCTCAAAGAGTTACTCCAGTGCCCTGCGGCCTGTTGACAACACAGACAAAGCCCTCAACGTCACCCTGCAAATCACTCACAGATCAAGGACATGGTAGGTGTTAGGTCCCTGGCACTTAATGTGCTGTTTAATAAAGTAGGAACTTACTTCAAAATAAACCTTATTTCTTTAATTTAGTACCGCAAAAAAATCTTTTAGGTATTACAGTTCAAAAAAGAACAAATGTAGTCACAAACTGCAACATCCTGACACCCCTGAATTCAAAATTTTACACTTTCCGCCTCTCCTTCTTTGACCAGACTGCTCATCCTGTAAATGCTATAATTTCACCTAAATTTACTTTTAAGATGCGTACCACAAGTAACAAAGCAAATCTTGTGAAAGGAAAGAAACTTGACATCCGTGAACAGATGGGCTTCTCCCTCAAACCAGTCAAGACTTGTCTGATTTGCAAGAACGTTGTTGCTGTAAGAGTCTGAATCTTATGATTTACAAGAACATTTGCGTATAGCTCTGTATTATTGTGGTTGTTTGGCCACAACCCACTTGTGACCAAAGAGAGGAACTACAACTAAAAATACAATTAAACGTATTTACCATCAAGAGCCTTCTGAATACTTTATCAGGAATGGAGTTTAGCTGGTCTTACTCTTTTGAAATGCATACAATCGTAAAATTGCTTGAAATGCTTCTCTTTTTGTTAGTTTCCTAAACATAAAGCAGATGATTTTTTTGTCTGGGTTCACACACAAGACCGAGGGAAGCAAAAAAATATTATACGATTATTGGCCACAGGAGGGCAGTGTAGGGACAACATAGATAAAGTTGGATGTAATCGCCAATTTATATTGATTTCCGGTAGGCTCGCAAAATAAAAGCATCAAAATAACAAAGTACTCTACCGTATATTTACTTCAATTCAATGAGAAAAATACGAGAAATTCGAGTGATGAGTTTTTAATGCTTTTGTACATCGGTTTTGAACGAATGCCACGAATGAAATTATAAACGATTTTTTATATGGAAGGGGTCAGCCAGTGATAAAGCTTGGTAGTGCTAAAGCTAACGCTGTTGGGGACATCAGTGCAATCGTTTTATAAACCTTAAGTCAGAGGAGCTATAGTTATGCAGATTACTTATATACTGTATATGCATTAGGGGTGGCACTGTGGGTAGCGCTCTCGCCGCATAACCAGGCAGGTTCGGGTTCGAGTCCCGCTCTGTGTGGAGTTTGCCATTCCAAATTGCCCGTAGGTGTGTGTGTGTGTGTGTGTGTGTGTCTGTGTGTGTGTGTGTGTGTGTGTGCCTGTGTGTGTGTCTTCTGTGTAGCTCCTCAAAACTCCGGCATCATGCCCTGAGTTTGCCCCTCACGCCCTATGCCAGCTGGGATAGGCTCCAGCTCCCTGTGACCCAAGCAAGTGGATGAAGCGGGTGTGAAAATGAATGCTTTTATGGGGGACACACACACACACACACACAATAATTCGTTTGATTAAAAATATTTTGATAGTCAAAACCGGAAGCTATTGACAATCTAACGTCTAACTTTGCCTCAATGTTTTTGTAGTTACCCCCTATGTCCACAGGAGGGTATCACGATTACAAATCGTTCAAGAACGTAGTATTGATCACTTAACCCCTAGATTTACTTATGGGGTCAAGCATGACCCCATTGGTTGTTTTTCTTCAGCAGTTTCAAAATAAAAACTTGTAATATGGTCATATTCCAGGTGTTCCTCGTAAAATATGTCTATGACATGAGGCCATTTTCATTTTTAAAACATAATAAATTATTTTCAAGAAATTACAAGTTTTTGTATCACTAACCCACTCACCCACGAGCGGGGTCACATATGACCCCGAATAGGTTTGATGGATTTTTCAGATGAACCTTTACTTTTTAGCCCCTTTTGGTGTCCCACTCATACATCTGTTGTCAATTAGACACTTCTGCTGGAACTTTTCCAATCAGCACACCCGATGTCAGCAAACTCTCCACCCGGGAGCCGATGATAAAAAGGTTTGATCGGGTGGCCCTGTGAACCGCCACCAGACACACAACCCAAGCCTCCAGCAGGATGGTGGGCATTAGCAACTCCGTTCAGATCCCCCATTAACCCGGCAGGCGTTCACAACATCCAGCAAGGCCTCCACACACAACCGGGGCCATCAGCAAGCCAAATGACCTCTGCTGCACCGTGCACATCCTCCACATTCGCGCCTGGCTCGTATGACTTGTAAGTCATTTCTGTATGAACTTAATTTTTAGTGATATATTCTAAAGTTTTATCACTTTACCAGTTAATTTATTTTATCTATAGTAAAATGGCTAATAGGAGGCCAACTCGGCTCTCTGTGGACCGTGTCCTACAAATGATCCAGGACGAATGGAAGGACAAGCCTATATGGGAAAGACCCAGCCTATATGGAAGACCCAGCCTATTGTCCCCCCACTGAACAAGGGCTGTCAGACACACACGAGTCCCCTGATGAGTCGTCTGAAGAGGCCGTGGATGTTGTGCCGGACCGGCGGAGCCACAAGGGCTCATACTGAGCAGAGTTATCCCCCAGACAGGCTGCAACACCAAGTCACAGTTTGATACATATTATGCCAGGACCTGTATCTGGGTTTAGGACTGTCTCCCCAATAGATGCATGAAAGGAGTTCATGTCTGATAATATATTGGAGTGGTGCTGACATGCACAAACAAGGAGGGAGAAAGAGCAGCCTCAGACACAGGGAGAGAGTGGAGAAATGTAACCAAAGATGAGCTGGTGGACTTCATTGGATTGACCATTCTCGCAGGATGCGAGAACAACTGGGATGTACCGGTACGTACACCTTTCAGGAGTCCTCTGCACAATCCGTTGTACAAGGCCACTATGTCAATTCGAAATTCGCCAGTTCTTACGCTTTGATGACAAGTGGACCAGGGCCGACCGACTGCAAACAGATTGCCTGGCACCCTTCCGCCACATATGGGACCTGTTCTTGATCAACTGCTGGTTCAAATTCATCCCCAGTGATTGGGTGACAGTGGAACAACTCGTGCCTTTCAGAGGGAGGACCCAGCTTCTGCAGTACATGCCGAGCAAGGATCAATAGGATCAAATCCCACTGTCTGATTTTAGATTTTCTCCAGAATGTTGGGAATAATTAATACAACATACAACCAGCCTTGCTAGAGTGCCTGATTAGCTCAATAGGATTATCTTTAATCAACAAGTATTTGTCAAAGGACGTAGAATCAAATCCAGCAGTGAAAAGGATGTTCTAAGGGGCAAAACGGCCTTATTTTACAAGTCGTGTGAATGGACGGACAAACCACAACAAAAAGTTATCTGTATACATACAAGAACTCTAGACGTTAAATTGTCTTTTAAAAATTGAGAAACCTTGAGAAAATTCAGACTTTATTTTTGTAGCTCTGTCTTTCTTGACACAACTTTCTTTTTAAAATCTTTTGAGTTTGGAAAAACATTCTTTGACTGGAGAGCCAATCGATCTATAATTCAACCTGTCAAATTGGAAGCTGGTAAAGTTAATCTGTCATTGATCATATGTGTTAAAGTAAAAGCTGGTTAGTTTAAAAGAAAGTAAATTGGCTGCAAGGCAGCAGAGCTGAGACAGCTGTTGGTAAGATCTTCAGTCAAACTCTACGTGACTATTGGGTAAGCAAAGGGTCAGCAGGAGCTGAAAGACCTGAAAGAGCCTCATTCATTAAGCAAAACCTGGAAAGGAAAGCAAGCTCAACGTCAGGCCTCAGTCGGTCTCACCAAGCCTGATTTCACCATCTTCCAAATACCCTCTCAACCACAAACACACACACGCGCGCGCGCGCACACACAGACGCACACACACACACACACACACACACACACACACACACACACACACACACACACACACACACACACACACACACACACACACACACACACACACACACACACACACACACACACACAACACGTTTGCCAAAGCCAACTGGCCATGAGGCTGACTCATTGCCAGTTCTTGGACTGTTGATGGGATAGACCACCAATTTTTAAAGATAGAATAACAATTTGTAAAATGCGAAATGCGATATTTAGTGACCCACATTACTTATATCACTATATAATGATAAGAGATAAAGTAATTTCTTAATGAATATTTTAAAGAAGATATTATAGGTATTATAGGTATAGGAAATATAAGGTACGGTGGGAATGATTTACATCCTTGTGCAAGAAAAAATAGGTTGAGCATTTCCCTTGGCTTCAGTGACATATTGCAGTAAAGATGACTGTGATATTTGCACAGGCTGCCCTTGTAAATGGTACTCTGTTTCACAGGAAATAAATTCACCTCTACATTCCATATGTTTAGAGCTCACATCTGCACTTATTCTGCTGGTAATTACCAAAAAAACATTCAGTAGGACAAGGATTACTAGGGTCTTTTAATGTGTTTGTCATTTTTTGTAAAGTAGTGAAATCATGTTAATTAATTATTTAAAAGTCACAAAAACACCATTAATCATTGGTTTATTCTTGGAAAAAACAAGAGCACTTTGAATGATTACTCGCTTGATCCTTGTCAGATTTCCATTGAGGGAAATAGAGTCTGATAGATGTCATAATAAAGCGATTCATTTTATTTAATAATTCCCTACTATTTCCTGTAAATGGACCTTTTTTTTTTGAGCTGATTGTTGGCATTTATGTCGTAGAAATTTAATGAAGCATTAATCTACTGTAGATATGATGGAGACTTTTTGCTAAAGCTAACTATCTCACCTGGTCTCCGTAGATGATATCTCAGCATTTAAATCTTCAAACTCATTTACTGTACATGCATTATGAAAATAACTAATGTAATTTTCAAATGATTTGTTCTATAAAAAACAAAACCCAAATACATCAATTTCTATCTCAAAATGGACACAGACCTGATAGTCTTGTCTTGATGACTGAAGGACTAAAAATAAATCAAAAATGTTAGCGTTCTTACAATTTGTAGTTAGAATCAAGGAAACAAGGGAGAACTCATACTAAGTGAAAAATCCTCCTCTTATTTCTGTTAAACACTCCCCTCCTCTCTGTTGCAGTGCTGTTAAAACTATTTGTCCCTGAATCAGTAAATGTGATTTTGGCATTTATTCTAACGAAACTGTCAAACTCAATAAAACTGAACTGAAAGTAAAAATAAAATTGATGTAACTTTTCCTGTAATTTGATGAACTGATGTTGAAAAGCAGTATTTGGACCAAACTCAAGTAACAAAGACACCATTGTATGTTATGGACAGGTGACGACCTGAATACGGTTCTACTGAAGCAAACATTTTAGTTTGGAGGTTGGTGCACAGGAAAAAAGAAAACCTCAGTCATGTCCTCCTCAGATTAGAAAATTGGGGTAAGAGGGGAGGTAATGTGAGGGTTTACTGGCAGGGCACCATTGATTAGAAAGGGGTCAGTATTCAGAGTGATGTGGAGCAGCCATATTCAGTAACAGCATCTCATCCTTTTGCCAAAGCCAACATCTGGAGTCGTCCAACAGAACAGCAGCAGTAGCAGTACCCCCAGTCCCCTCTTCTCTTTCAGCCCCTTATTGCATTTCATGAGTCCCCAGAAAAGCTATACAAAAAAAGTAATATTTCAGAGAGTTTTGTTTAATCAATATTTGAGACAAATGCATTTGAATTTAAAATCTTTATTCTTTGAAGTTCAGAAAAAAAATATTCAGTAAAAAAAAATGCAACTGCAGAAACAGGCGGGTCAAAAGGTTAAATAACATACACTTTTAAAAAGGTTCTGCTGCCTTATTTTTAAATTTTTAATGCATCTCGTGACAGACTGAAACTGTCATAATACACTGTTGTTGCATGTTTCAGAAGAAGAAGAAGAAGAATCAGAAGAAGCAATAAAAAGGAAGAAATACAAGTCCTAAGTTTCAACTTAAAGGAAATGAAAACGTTTGTCACACCACATCTCTGTATGACTAACAGTATGCCTCAGTAAACTTAGTGAACTTCTTTAACACACCTGACATGACCTGGTACTCTATTTGAATTGCCAGAATTGCACAGATGCAGTTTACACGAATGCATTTCGTGTAAACATTTCCTTTTATTCTTGGGCTATTTTGATGTTGTGTAATAACATAAAAATAAATTCTGAGAAAAAAAATACTGAAAATAACTCTCAGAAACCAGATAAAATATTTGTCCAACATCTAATGGTCAATGAAGCATGTCCCTGCAGGGTATTGCAATCTAAGTGTTTCCAGAAAAATCTGTCATCAAACTATTTCGTGGTTAATGGTCAGATTCTTTGTTTTTCAGTTCAATAATTGCATAATGGAAGCACTACATGTGGTACCAGCCTCCCTCAGACTTCAGACGATCAGGATTTGTGGACAAGTTAATGTTTGCACATGAGTTGGAGTGTTAGTGTGTGCTGTTTGTGGTTGTGTTGTTGTGTTGGTTGTGAGAGAAGTTGTTGAGTTAGCTGCAGTTACACCTCTAGAATAGAAAACAGTCAAATGCCATAAGTATGGCCACACACACACACACACACACACACACACACACACACACACACACACACACACACACACACACACACACACACACACACACACACACACACACACACACACATGTGCGCGCACACACACGAACACTCATGCTCACACTCTTTCTCCATGTCTCTGGTGTTTCCATGTTATTTCTTACTCTGGAACCAACATATTACTTATCATAAAATTGCTATGATTACTTACAGTACATTGAGCCCCTAGGCTTGATTGCACAACATCTGTGGTTTTTCGGTTTAAGGGAGTATTTAAAAGCAATTCCTTACATAACAAATGTGTAAAATTTCAGGTGCACCTCAATCATTTCCTTACTTGACCTTCCTGAGTTGCTGCAATTCTTCCCCAAAGACGCCTTAGCTGGCACATTTTTCTTTTAATTAATTGCTATTTTACCTTCCAGCAAATTCTGATTTTGATCTCATTTTCTGTTAGGACATGTTACACCTTGAGAATCTGAGTTTACAATAGATTTAGGTAAGGCTAGTTTCAGACTGTCATTTCAGATTCATCCATCCATTAATCCTCTTGTAGATGAGATGATCAAAACTGTCTCGTCTACAGCTGCTTATTTGCCTTGCGGGTCAAGGGTCTTATAAAACTTATCTCAGCTGGCTACGGGCGACGCCGCCAATTGTCTTTGCTCGATGTACAATAGGCTTTCCAGAGGAAAAACATGAGAATGAAGGAGTTCTCTCTGTCGTGTATTCTTCACTGCTCTCCCCTTCAGAGCTTATCTGCAGACTGGTGCAGTTATAGGCTGTAGACAAAATATGGTAAAGCAACACACAGAAGCACACTAATGTTGTAACTGAGTCTGTGACGACACTCTGGATGATTTGTGAATTATTTCTTTGACACCTGATTGGAGATGTCATCAGAGTCAGGATAGTCTGCTCTGCCTCTGTCCTCAGGTCAACATCAGGAATCATAAGTGGGTTTGTGAGTGCAGTGTAGTCAAGATGGGGAACAGTGTGTGTGATTGTAGGACCTCGCAGACCTGGAGACTCCGGTCTTCCCCACACGCCTTGTTTTCCTGTGTGAGGGTCTCTCTGTAGAGTCTCTGAATTATTTTTTATTTTGCTTTCTAGTAATTTGTACGTTCGGCACAAAGTTTCATAGAAATCCAAATGGCACGAAGAACGAGATGCAAGAATGAACAGGAGGCAAGACATATATGAAGATTTCCAAAATTTTGCTTTGAGACATCAGGATCCTATTTAAAGTTAATGCTTTAAAGCAAAATGTTAACTGTAATCAAATTCCTAAGATAAAAATAAAAAAAGTATTAATCCTGAAAAACAAAACTAAAAAACAAACAACAACAACACTTGCATCACTTGCAGAAAAACTATATCACAAGATATATCATGTAACATACAGGCTAACTCTTGCTTCCTAGAAACATGCCTTTGTGCTGCTGCTTGGAGGGGGCTGATGTTATTTCAGTGGGGCAGCGAGGCAAATGGGCGGGTTTTATGCAGTCACTTGGGAAAGAGAAATGTTTTTAAGGGAGATGCAAACATGCTAGGGACTCAGTGAAGATGCAGGTTTAGACTTTCTTTGAGTGGAGTCTATGTTTAATGGTAATTCAGGAGCAAATTTTAAATAGTTTCATCCTCACTACGCAATGACCAGTACTGATAACTCTTTAGTTTGACTGCTTGTAAGTGATATAGGGAGACCATGGCAACAACAGCTCTGACCGGTTTCTCTATGATGAGTCTGCTCAGCCTCGGGTACCTGACCTGGGACCTGATGAGTCCAAACCGGCTGGACAATGAGCCTGACCAAACTTTTTTTGACAGGTCACCTGTCCCTCTTCCTCCTCACATCATTTTCATCATGACAGATGATCAGGGATTCAATGACATCGGCTACCACAGCTCTGATATCAGGACACCAGTCCTAGATAAACTGGCTGCTGATGGAGTCAAGCTGGAGAACTATTACATCCAACCCATCTGCACCCCATCCCGCAGTCAATTCATCACCGGCAGGTAAAGTATCCTCGGAATGGTTGCATGGTTCATATTTATTACTATTAGGATTGGATATGTATTACTTAGCTTTATTTATTTAGTACTTTATTGAATTGTAAACTTGTTCTATTTTGGTCATATAAGCAAACTGTGGTGCCTGCTGCTTCGTGATTATGCATAATATATTTTTGTAGCAAAGGAATAGCTGATACACTAAACCCCTGCGCTTTCACGCATCAATTTTAGTAGGTAGTCACGTGATACAGTACGTGCATTCTATTGGCTGACGGAATCCTGTGTTCCGTGAGTCAGCGCACTTCTATGAGGCACAAAATTGCTTTAGACAGTCGATAAGAGTGTGGGAAAAGGTAATACAGATAGAAGGTGGTTTAATACCAGTATGGGGAGGGTTTATAAACGTTTAAATTACCGTAGATAGTAAGATAAATAGTTCATCTCTAAATCGGGGAATTTTTTATTTGTGTGTGGTTCCTGGAACGCAGTAACTGCAAGTAATGAGGGTGCACTGTATATTTAAAAGCAAAGATAACAATTTTGTATGGCTTAAAACACAAATAACTCCTGAAATGCCATAAAATAGTTTCATATTTCCATTTGCTATTTTGTCTTTATCAGCTGAGATCCCACTGAAATATAAAATTGATTGTTGCTGAATGAAAATTTACTCAAAATGGGTTAAACTTAGGTTTAGTATTTTTAAAAATGTTTAACCTCAACCAGAAAATAACAAAATAAAGCCGGATAGTAGTTTATTTTATTAGCACTTTTTTCTTTAGTTCACTATTAGATAAATCAAAACAAAGACAGATCAAGGTTCAATCGAAAAACAAAAGAAGAAAGGTGTGGGCTACAAACCTTCTCACGGCTTTTAATGTGGGATGTCTTTTGTCATCTTCCATCTTCCCTTATTTAGTGTAATTTTGTATTCATCAGTTGGATGTGTTTATAACACACTCTTACAGTCTCCTTAATTATTGACCCTACAGGTACCAAATTCACACTGGCCTACAGCACTCCATTATTCGACCCCGCCAGCCCAACTGCCTTCCCTTTAACCAGATTACTCTTCCCCAGAGACTACAGGAGCTTGGCTACTCCACCCACATGGTTGGTAAGTGGCACCTGGGTTTCTATAAGAAGGAGTGCCTGCCCACTCGGCGTGGCTTTGACACGTACTTTGGCTCCCTAACGGGCAGTGTGAACTACTACACCTATGACTCCTGTGATGGTCCTGGGCTATGTGGCTTTGACCTCCATGAAGGGGAGTCAGTTGCCTGGGATCAGAGGGGAAAATACTCAACCCATCTCTACACGCAGAGAGTCCGCAAGATCCTGGCAACCCATGATCCACTATCACAGCCACTGTTCATCTTCCTCTCCTTCCAAGCTGTCCATACACCTCTGCAGTCTCCTAGGGAATACATCTATCCCTACCGAGGGCTGGAAAATGTGGCACGCAGGAAATATGCTGCCATGGTTTTAGCTGTAGATGAGGCTGTGCGGAACATAACATATGCTCTACGCAAGTATGGTTACTACCAGAACAGTGTCATTATCTTCTCTACTGACAATGGAGGACAGCCCTTGTCTGGTGGCAGCAACTGGCCACTCAGAGGACGTAAAGGCACCTACTGGGAAGGTGGAGTCCGGGGTCTCGGATTTATCCATAGTCCTCTGTTAAGGAAGAAGAGGAGGGTGAGTAAAGCGCTGGTGCACATCACTGACTGGTACCCCACACTAGTGGGATTAGCAGGTGGCAATGAGTCCCTGTTGGAAGGGGTAGATGGATATGATGTTTGGGAGGCCATCAGCGAGGGAAAAGAGTCACCAAGGTTGGAGATCCTTCACAATATTGACCCTCTGTATAACCATGCACGCGGTGGCTCCCTGCAGAGAGGATATGGGATCTGGAATACAGCTGTGCAGGCCTCCATACGAGCTGGAGACTGGAAACTCCTAACAGGAGACCCTGGCTATGGAGACTGGATACCCCCACAGATGCTTCCAGGATTCCCGGGTGGCTGGTGGAACCTGGAGCGCCACACCGAGCCCCGGAAATCTTTGTGGCTTTTCAACATCTCTGGAGACCCCTATGAGCGTTTTGATCTTTCTGAGCAGAGACCAGATGTTGTTAAAGAGCTGCTAGCTAGACTGGTGTACTACAATCGTACTGCAGTGCCCGTAAGGTACCCGTCAGAGGACCTACGGGCTGACCCCCAACTAAATGGAGGTGCCTGGGTGCCATGGGTTGGAGATGAGGAGGAAGATAGCTGGGACACTGTCCATCTCAAAAAGAACAATGACTGGAAGAAGAAGAAGCTTAAACGGTCTCAAAGCAGGTTGTTTTTCAGGAGACTCAACACTCGAATGATGTCTAACAGGATATAGGAAGGTCATGATGTAAATATCATAATCACCTACAGGAGATGATATGTGACACCACCTGTATGAAGGATTGCTCTGTTACTTAATGGAACATTTTAAAAACAAGTTTTTACTTTGGCTGAACATGGAACCAAGATTCTTCAGGATTCAGCTGCATAGTTGACAACAAGTTGTAGCTGCAGACTTATATCAGAATTAATTCATGAAATATTAGCCAGCTGAAGAAATCATCTGCAGCAAGTATAATGACTGTAACTGCCATCTACCTCTATGTAAATGTGACATTTGTTGCTTGATGAAAGTAATTACTAGATCACAACCCTGACTTTATCAATAACAATCAATGTTCTGTATTGTTTTGATGTATTTCCGTTTATCAGTTCTCATCAGTATGAAGTGTTTTACTTTCAGTAAAGTCACTTCCAGGATCACTTAAGTTCATGAAAAGTTTAAAAGGTTTTGAAAATATAGCAAATTTTCTTCATAGTTTAATCATAACTTAGCACAAGATTATTAGTGTGAAAAGATTAGTGTCATCCTGTGAGTGGAGAGAAACCATCGGAGTGAATATGTCTGTGGTTGGGTTTTGCAAATTCAGCAAAAAACACAAATTGCTGATCATTTTAACTCCGTGGATACCCTCAGCTCAACACTACATTTGATAATTTTTCAGCTGATTTTTAGATTTTGCATCCTTTCTCACCACTAGTCACATGAAACATTAACAAGCATCTGTTTTTAAAGAAAAACTTCCGAGTAAAACGAAATTAGGCACCCTGCCAAGCACCAGGCAGTGTAAATTGTGGCTTACTTGTGATCATGAAGTATTTAGCAGCTAAAGTGCTGACCATTACCTAAATTAATATTGGACTCCTATGAATCAATGTAATCAATGGTAACATTACTTTGTAACTGTTGGAAGTGTAAGTAACTAAAAAATTGGATTACTATGGATTACTATGTTTCCAAGTATATACAATAGAAGAGAAGAAACAAAAGCTCATAAAATTTGAATCATGAACTCTACAAGAGAAATCTGTACTATTTTGCTGTTCACAAAGCCATATAAGCTTATATCCCTTTCATCATATTGAGCTTTGCACAGAAATATTTGTCTGGAATGCAGAAATTTTTTTCTACATTGGTCGTAGTTAAGTTTCCTCTGACCTACAGACCGTCAGAATTAAATCTAGGATTTTACTTTTTTCAGAGTAGTTGCAGTTTTCCTGCTTTTTGAGTAAAGTACAACTTAAAGTAATGAAAATATGAACTGAAGTGAAACTCCCTAATGGGTGAGAGATGAAATATGTTCAAGCTTTTCTCCACTTATTGCATGCATACAGGCCATTTTTGTGCATGTATGCGCATGCTCTGGCCTGTGAAAAAAAGTCCAGACTTAATTCATCACAGTGATCTATCGTGACGTGCATGACTCAGAATCTTCAAAGATATCTGAAAATATAGTGTTTATAAGAGTAAAAAGTTAGTTTTGATGCTGAGTTAGTTCCCAAGGCAGAGAGCGTAGTCCTATTTCATGTCTATCTTCAAGCTGTCATATCAAATAAAGGTTAAAAAGTACAAAAACCGCAGGAAAACAGCAACATTTTGTTTTGCACCGCCTCTTAAAGCCACATACATCGTTGTTAGTCTCACTTCCATTTTTGGGTGGAAGATTCAGAAGAAAAACGAACTTGCAACTACATTGAAAAAGCTGTTGTCTCAGTTCCTCAGATGAGATTTCAATGCTCTGACAAACCTTCAATTCCTGTTGGTGTGTCCGAAGATCTTCACACATGTTGTTGAGGTGACTTGAAGTGAGAAGACTTATCAGAACACTTCCTTCTTACCAGAGAACCTCACCTACTGGCTGACATTCATCATTTTGTCTTGTAGCAGGTTTAAAATTGGTAAAGTCACTGATCTTTTTAAGGTAAATGTTATTCTGGAAGAGCACGGAGTGAGTTCTTGCTCTTCTTGTGACATTTGTTGGAGTAACATATGGTAAGACGAACATTTGTGGAACATTATAATAGCAAACCATTCCAGCTGGTTTGTTATCAATGTGCCTTCCTCAGCTCCATTTCCAGTTGTTGACTCTGCATGTGACGTCACACACAACACATCTTTCAATTTCAGTGGCCATCAGCTGTGGTTTAAGAAACAGCTTCCCACTGGACCCATAAATGCTTTCTTTTCTAAGGAAAGAAACGGTGGCCATACAGCCAGTATTCAGGAATAATACAGAGTATTTTTAATTAACAATGAAACACTGGGGATCACAAATGTGGAGAGGAATGATTCTGGTCAATACTAAAGTAGAGGTGCTTTATCCAAATGGGATACAGTATTTATGAAAAACATTAATATAACTTTGGTTATTCAAGGTAATCTTTGTAAGTTGTAACCACATTTTCTTACTTTTTTACACGTAATCAATGTGTCAAACTGTGCTATAATTCTATCATAGCAATCTCAGTTCACTGAAAATAATAATGGACTTCTGTAAGTTCCCTCAGATTCTCACAGAGAACACTGGAACTCCTTCTGCATTTAGTATTTACTGGCCTTCAAACACCTGCTGAAATGATGAATGTTTGTTTCTCACAAAACTATAAACTTTAAACTATAAACTTTCTAAATTTCCCAGTTTGGGATAAATAAAGTCTATCTATCTATAAATGTCAGTTTGTAATAATTTATAATTATTATTATTATTATTACTGTTATTATGAAGTACAGTATTTAAAGCTGAGAATATGAATAAAATGTGTCAAATTCATAATGATGCTTGCCGTGCATGATAAGAAGTTATCCAGATAATACTCTCACAAGTGAACCCAAGTTTTAACTGAATGAAAATATTTTTGTTGAATACAATCTTGGGTGACTTTATTTCGGGCATTTTTTTTGCAACTTTGTTATTTTACTTATTTAGGACCATGTATCAGTTTGGGGCAATATATTTCAAATACAGTGTAGTTGAATGTCTTGCAGCTGTGTAAAATTACCAAAAAATATTAGGCATTTATAGACAAACTTGAATGACTGAAGTAGTTTATTTCTAAGCGATGTCTGTCTAGCTTCTCTGTAGTTGGTGCTAAAGAGCATCAGTCATGTGGAGTTATGAGGACATCTGGAGGCTTTGTTTGGGTTTAACTCACTTTATGTCCTAGCTAAGTAACTTTTGTGTATACAGTATTCACTTTAAATTATGACTTTTAGTTTAGTTTTCTGTCTGCTGACGTTTGTGTTTTATAGTACTTGGAGATTATCTGTTAGATTATCTGATTATCTGTTGTTTCACAATCTAAAATATATTTTAATTTTAATATTTTGTTTAATGAATGTAGAAAAATTCAATCAGACCGATGCAATGGTTCACTGAGAAAGCCAATTCAATCCTTGAGATGCAGATACTGGATCTTCTGGATCATTTCTTCAATGTTACCACATGAAGCTTTTTTAAAGAAAAACAACACAAACAAAATAAAACAAACAAACAAACAAAAATTTTGATTGGCTAAGGCCTTTCAATGTAAACAACGAATAATGACATTTCAGTCTGCTCATGGTAGACTGCGCATGTATGCTGAATGAAGTCATCCAGAGGTTCATCTGGAAGGTGCTGACTGGGCCAAGAGAGATTGAATAAAAAGGAGTCAAGGAAGACTGGACTGTTTCTGAGGCTCTCAGAGTCTCACAGTGATCTATTTACCCTGGTAGTTACAGAATCAAGTATCATTTGCAAATTGTCCAGGGTAGATTATAAACTATGAAAGTAAACCACCTGACGATATGTTAACATTTCAGGACAAATAATGATGAATACATAATAAATAATAAAATTCATCACATATCTCTGCCTTGAAATGCTTTTAGGCAGTCTACTTCATTAGATGCTGAGTGTAAAATGGGTCTCTTTATTACAAGCTTTGTTTCATTTCAAACGTTTCAGTTACGTAATTCTTCATTTCAAGTCAACAGTTTCCAGTGGAGGGCGACAGAGAACTTCAAAGAGAAGTAGGAGAGTGAGGAGTTGAAACCAGGCTCATGTAGAGATACAGTATCTGATAAAGTGTGACTGCTTTGGGCTAAAAGCATTTTATATCTCTGTTTTAAATAAAGAAGTAATTAGTGGAGTTCAGTACTATTCAATTTAGCAGGGGTTGTATTATCATATCTATGTGCAAAAGTCAAACCAATAATTTGTTTATCTCATCAGCAACAACTCTTACAATTTCTGCTTCCATGCATGTGGTGGACAACACAGAAAACATTATGGTGGGGGTGCGAATTTTGTGTCTGTGTCTGTGTGAGAAAAACTCTACATCATAACAGAGGCTTAAATACTCCTTTCGCATGCCGTCATCATAGGACTTAATTTGGCCTTTTCACCTTTCCTGTTGGTTTCAGTTTCCTTTTATTCACATCTCTGTTAACTTCTGAGCGGGGAAGGAACACACGATTGGCTCGTGAACCGCGATGAAAAGAGGACTGTTCAGTGTGGACTTTTGTGTTACTGTATTTCTTTTTTTTAAAATTATTGTGGGGGTGTCACCCCGTAGGAGCCGATTAATGTGATGGGTCTCCTGTGGTAAACTGGTGCTCAGGTGTAAGTAGGAACCATTGTTGGACAGTTTAGGTGTCTGCCTGGAAGCATTAACAGTTCTTTTGATCACAAGAGGCTGAACTTGGAAGGTTTTACTATTTGATGTTAATTATTGGTCGTGTTAACTCAGAAAATTAATGGAAATAAAACAACATGTCAGACCTTTGATTAACCAGAATCGTGTTATTCACTTAAGTGTGGGGGAATACCTGACTTAAAGCTTGGCTTAGCCTCTACACCACCGAGGATAATATCATAAAAACCAGAGTGGGCATTGATTCCCCATCACCTCAACAAATCACACCCTGATTATGGTGATCTCTCAAAATGTCCTTAGAGTTTTGACTGTAACAACTTTGTCATGATCAAAATGTAGGACTGTCAAGATGAAATTGAAAGCAAAAAATAGTTTGATGATGTTACATCAGCCATACCTTTGTCTTTACTCCATCTGTTACATCTAAAGACAGAGTTATCATCAACCCGTCCTTGTGCTAGATACGATGCTTATTTAACATGATATTTTCTTATTGTTTATGCAATCAAAAGGCATCATTCCTTTCTAGGTTCAAGGAAAACCCTCTAAGCCTAAATTCATATTTAACACAAACTTAAAAACACATAAAACATTTGATTTTCTGTACCAGACATGCTAATGGTCTGTAAAACACGACACCAAATAGATTCGGATTTCCCGTCACGTCCAAATAACTCAAATATCAGAGTAAGTGAACAGTTTGCTTTGATGTCGGACTTCTTATGTGTTTTTTGGCTTTCCTGTTAGTCATCTGCAGCGTTTCCTCACTCTTATGTTCACATCTCTCTGAACATCTGAGCATCGAACAAACACACATTTGGCATATTAATAATGAAGAAAAGAAGACTGTTCAGTTTACACATTTGTGAACAACAAGACAAAAATTTGAGTCAGTGTGAAGGTTAGTACCAGCAATGTAGACCATGGGCTTTCTGTGAGAAAACCATGTGACAACTTGCCTGTTATCTTAAATTCAAAAGTCAAATTTTTAAATCAATGAAGGGCTTGAAGGTGTCAGTTTCTTTCATTACAGTTGCAGTGTCGTTTGAGTTGATGCTATGCAGTGCAAGTGACTGAAATTAGATGAACAGATTTTATTAGTGTGGAAGTGGGCAGATGAAATCACAAGGTGCATAATGCATACAATCAGGAGCCATGAGTAAAATACAGTCATTAGCCAGTGGTCAAAGATGAACTTGTGCGAGGCTACCGAGTAGCTACCAGTGTCAGGACTGGCAGTACCTTGGACCGCTGCAAGTGAACATACTGTTACACCTTCTTTTTGAGATTTTTCTTGTTTAGGATTTTTTATTTTTCATTGAACAAGTGTTCATCAATCTAACCAACTTGAGTGCATTGTCATTTCTTGTTTCGGCGTATGAGCTGGGTTGTAACAGGAAGGCATGCAGCGTCACTATGGACACCTCCCACCCCAACTACTACTACTATTTGCTCTCCATTGTTTACTGGTTTGGTTAGGTGCCAAACATCTTTTTGTTGTACTGTATGTGAGTTGTTCAATAACTTGGTGACTTTACTGATTCAGTCTGCCTTTAAATGAGTTCTGGCTAAACATGTCATTCATTAAGTGACCAGAGATACGATGTAACATATGATGATAGCCATTGACAGTCATAAGAGTTTCTCGTTATTTCCTTGTTAATTTTCAAACATTAAAAAAATGCAAATACCAGCTGTCAGTCTCAAACCCTCCTTCAGTCAGAGAAATGTTTTCCATCTGTTGCGCTCGCACCCAAGCTAGCCTTCTGGTTATTGAGAAAAGGGAAGTAAAACTGATAACACTTCCTTGTTTCTTCTCTTCCCATCAAATGATAAAAACATCAAGAGTCTGTTTGAGCTTTCATGGTAGGGCGTGCATATTTGAATTTGGTAGAAGCATAAAAATTTGCAAAGAATTGTTGAGTGGGCCAGCCGCACATAGGGGAGACATGAAGGCTGTGGTTGGAGCATTTCTGATGCTGCTTATCTGCCATGGTGAGTGGTTTAACTTCCTATATTAGTAACAGTTACACTAGATTTAAGAATATGTGGATGAGGTGTGTTGCAGATCTTGTTTGAAGTGTTATCATGACTATGGCATAGACATAAATATTAGTAACAGCATCAAGCAAATCATGTAGACATGATGCCGGGTGTGTCTTCTGAGTAAACTACCATTTTTATTGATAAATTTTATGAATCATCTGACTTCAGCAGTTTGAAAGTGTTTATTCAAATAGTTCTACAAACATTTTTCTGAAATTACAGATGTCTAACAGCAACGGCAAAAACAAAGTCATTGTGAAATTACTCTCAACTCAAATTAGCTTGATTTCCTTAGAATATAGTTTTAAGATGATACAAATTTATTCTTATTATAATATAATACTATTTAGCAGCTCAGGGAATATCTTTTCTTAAATAACACTAGCGGGAACCAGTGGAAATCCACAATAAAACAATAATATCAGACTTCATACCAAACATATAAAAAACAAATATATTGGTATTATAAACCAAGCAGACCCAACGTAGTCCAAAATCAACGTGGTGATGTAACGACTTTGTGTTGGCAAATCATGGATTGCACTGGACGATCATTGCGAAGCCATAGATGAATGTTAGCAGGCCAACTGGAGAAAGAAAGCTAATTAATCATGAGTTTGTGAAAGGAGCTAATGTTAAAGGAAAAGGCACTGGTCAAAAGAGCAAGTGGAAAACACATTTTAGAGAAGTGATAGTTCTGTTAGCTGACTACATGAACAGAACTGTATGTAGTTCCTTAAAGACCATTTTTGTCAGATGCTGAGGAGCATTTTGGATACATTGATTGCTGGAATTGTTGCAAAAGTTATGACAGTCTAAAATTATGTTAACTGGGAAGTCCATGTATAGTTATTTCTTCTCCTAACATAGCAGATGCCTTACACCATTTAGTTCATATGATTCCTTCTGGCAGATGCGCCGTGGTCAGGCGCCTTGATTGGTTGGGTGCTTGATTGACAGGTATTGGGTGGAGCTGGTGACAGCATGACAGCGTGAGACTTTTCAAGTGAGCTTATTCAAATATATAGGTGGGGATTCTGTGATAAAACACAGAAGTTCATGATATTTGGATGACTGGATTATTTTTCTTAATTAAAAAATCTATAGTACCCGAGTCGCTAAACTTCACCTTTTCTGTGATGCGCATCTCTACAACAGCCAGTGTAAATCTCTGAAGTGTTATTGGAGGTTTATCAAACCACTAATTCATAACTTTCCTTTTACAGGTGTTGAAACTTACTGTGAATTCAGGCTGAATGGAAGTCATTGTAATGGAGCTTTGGGAGGAACTGTGGTTCTCCGTCTGATGAACAGCACCTCAGGAATAAATCGTTTCAAGTGGATAAAAAATAACACAGAAACAGTAATACATTGGTTTAACAAAATTTATTTCCCAGAAATATCAAGTAGAGCCTCATTCACACCTGATAATGGAACACTTATAATCAACAAACTGAGAAGAACCGATGAGGGTCAATATACTCTGAAATGCCATAATTCTGAGGGAAGGCAGATAAACTCAATTTTTCATTCACTGACCATTCAAGGTAAATATTTTTGTTGAATTAAGTAATACAAAACTTTTCTGTCATAACTACACTATGTTTTCCATACATCTATAATGCTGACTGAACATGTACTGTTGACCAAGACTGTGTCCACACCAACAGCCATTTGTGTCTCCTTCAGCTCCTGTGTCCTCTGTCACGCTGGTCTCTGAGTGTCTGTCCGAGGGAGAGATGAGAGTGTCCTGCTCCTCCAAGGAAGGAGACAGTCCGCTGTACAGCTGGACGCTGGATGGATACAATCTGACAAAAGCTCAGCTCCTCTCAGGAAACAAGGAGACTAACAGCATCACTCTGAAACAAGGGGTCTCAGGACGACTGGTCTGTACTGTCAGAAATCACATTAATAGTGACTTTAAGGTGGAGAAAATAGCCAGCTGCAGTAAGTGAAAACCTGAACAGATGGTTTGATGACTGTGTCACTGATAATTAACCACATGTCTTCTGTTTAGGCTTTATTAACTGCACCTTGTTGAATGGGACACACTTATCACAGTGGGTGCGTGAAGCTGACAACACCCAGTGTAATGAACTGCCAACAACTATTATTGGGGGTAAGGAGACTGACATCACTGTGTCAAATAAACCCTCCACTAATTTCACATCCTCCAACCAAACAAGATCAATCACAGGTGCTGCATGGTTCAGTAAGTGAAAACTATGTTGATACACTGGTCACCTCTCCTGTCTTTCATTCTGTCTCTGAAAAGCTGTAATGTTTGCTGACTTGAAGGTCTGTGTGTCTCTTTGGTCTTTGTGACTGAAACAGAACCCCTGCTAATAGGTTTGTTCACCGCACTTCTGATTCTCCTTTTGGGTGGAGTAGCATTCATCTGTGTGCATAGGAAGAGACAAAACAATAAAGGAAAAGGTACAAAACAAAATGACTACTTTCCCTGAAAAAATACGACCTGCAGTTTGCTCTGTATTGACATGATCAATACCAAAATGCCAAACTTATATATATATATATATATATATATATATATATATATATATATATATATATATATATATATATATATATATATATATATATATATATACAGTATATGATATATTTGCAGTAATTAAACAGGTTATGCTCGTGTCGCCTTTCCTTTTTTTGCTCTGCAGCACAAAAAACTAAACAGGAGATGTATGCCAATGTTGGAATCATGGATCAGCATCGCAGACAAATAACACCAAAAGCAGAGAATGAAGTGGAGTACACCCTCGTCAATTTTAAAGGTCAGCCACGACAGACTGCTGACCAGAAGAGCGACAACCATGTGTACGCTCAGGTCCGTGTAGCCAAGTAATACATAGCATTTCTACGAACTCCACCAAAGTGGAGGTAGATGAGGACGTGTCTGTCAGGACGACTGTGGATCCATGGTAAAGAGACTGTGTCCTTGTCTTATCAGAAGGTCAGTGATTCTATCTCCAAACCTGCAGCTGACATGTTGAAGAATCCTTGAATGAGATACTGAATCCCAACCTCCTAGTGGTTGTTCCACTGGTGTGTGAATGTTAACTGCTCCTAATGAGCAAGTGGTCCGTTCGATGGTACGAATGTTAGGGCTGTAAAGCACCTTGAGTTGGCAGTCAGACCAGATAGCCCCTTATACATCAGGCACTGCTATTTTTAAACATTGTTGTGTTTGACTTCATATCTTGTACGTATTTTTATACGATGTCTGTAAATGTCCCTCCAGTCTTTAGATTTTATTTGATGTCCTTGTGATGTTAAAATAGCAATGTTGTCTAATTTACAAGGACATTTAGTTTATTTCATGGTTTAAAATCTACATCTGTAATTCCAAATAATAATAATAGAACTTTTAAAAATAACATTGTCTTTACATTTATTTTCTAAATCTTCTATGATAGGTCGACATGAAACATTTTGTTAAATACAATCAGTGTACTTTATGTCAAGGTAATGAAGTTTATTATTTAATAAATCATTATTTAGTCTTGTGTAAATGTAATGATGTCTTTATTTAAATCAAAATATGTTTATCAAACCACGGATGATGGATCATTTGAGGGTAAATAAATCAATTGATATGCACATGTATTGGTGGATTTCTTGAAGGTCTGAGAACTAATCTTCTATCAGTCTCAGCTGCATTCCTTTAGTTATCTGGTCTAAAAATAGCTCTGAGGAAGTCGACAGAGAGAATGCTGTTCTCATGGTGTTAACACTTCTGCTTTTTAATGGAAATGCATTTCTTGCTTAAAACTTGGTTTATTGGTTCTGAGGTGTGATTGTTAAGACTTCCTAAACACAGGACATTCGATGATTGTGTTACTTTAGGCCCTAAAGTAAGTACATACCCTAAAGTTTAGGCTATGTACTGTATATGTAACTTAGAGGAACATATTCAGTGTTCTAAATATGATATCATATTTTAGCATATAATCAATGACAATGTGACATAGAGGAATCCTATCAGATCATAGAATAAGAATTTAGGTCTCTTATTTAAGGTTACACAGCAGCTTGTGTTGAAGTGAGTTTAATCGAGGCAGAGGTTGATTGATTTGGTTTGATAGCTTGAGGCTAAAGGTTGAGAACCATGCACATAAACCTGATGTTTATGGATCATGATAGTTGTAGTGACCTTAAACAGCCACTATCACCTTCTCTTTTCAGATGAGCCTTACCAACGAATCACATTTAAACATCAGACTGACATAATCTACAGTAAATTATTTACACAGGACAGATGTAGTGCAATAAAACTGATCCTATGATACAGCATCCCTTTGCCACCTCATAAATATGATATGTAAATCACATATCCAATAGTTATGTATTGTTTCATTGGTTAGCCTTTTACTTTTATTTAGAACGTAAAATAGGAAAGCAAAGGAGTAAAAACTATAGATAGATTTATAGATCAATTTGATAGATAGACTGTAGACAGATTTGTTTACCTAAAATTAAACATTTACTTTATCCCTCATAAAAATCAGGTGACTATGTCATTGTCGTGACCCACTCATGTGATGTAAAGTTGCTATGCCAAAGGCATTTGGCTACGAAACAAAGACAGTCTTTGGGGTCAATTCTTCATTCTGGGGCTCACAGTCCTCCACTGAAAATCAACTTAGGGTGACTTATCATTAATTACAAGATAAAGACCTAACAACAATATAGTATATCAGGAAAAGTATTTCAAAATTATTGAATTGAAATTACAACTTCTATTGTGGCAGAGTGAATAGAAACAGATGTAGTGATGTGAGATAAAAAATGGTACACCTGAAAATACAAATGTGTGTTGGTAGAAAACAACAAATTCTTTCAATAGACACATCAACTGAACAGAACACTGGTTGGTCAAAGTAGGTAGTGTACTGGTTTATTTTAAAATTACTGGCTGACTGGTCAGGGGGAAAAAATCTTATTTATAGTACAAAACAAAAACAACCCAACATACATTAGAATTTTTCTCAATCCACAGTTCAATACTTTCTTAAACAGTTTATAGACACATATCAAATAAGTGCCGAAAGATTGCAGAAGCAGGAAGTTTTTTCCCCCCACTTTAAAAGTGTTTGGCACAAAGACTGTAGATTATGAATCACACAGTAGCTATTTTCTAGCTGTCTTTTTTAAACACATTCAGCCTACAGTTTGTCAATCCAACAATAGAGAACAGTGAAAAAATGTGTGTGTGTATATATATATATATATGTGTGTGTGTGTGTGTGTGTGTGTGTGTGTGTGTGTGTGTGTGTGTGTGTGTATACTCAAATCCTTTTGTCTTGTATTTATGTTCTTTATTCCTTCTATTGAATAACTCCCATCTCATTCATCTATTCTCTTATGCATTTATGTGCTCTTGCCTCAGTTTCAGATGCATCTTCTCACGAAGTTAAAACACATTGCTGTATAACTACTTCCAGCAGCTACTTAAAATACGTAAAAATATTAATTCGTACTAAACAAAAACTCACACTTGTTACAACATCACTTTATGTGAAGAAAGATAAAAATCCAAAATTCCTTCAGCCATTGGAATCCTGTTCTTGAAGCAGGTGACAAGTGAATAAAATCAGTGTCTTGTTGCTGATGGTGATCATCACAATACAGTCTTCTGCTGTAGCTCAGTAGAGACGATCACTACATCAGATGAAAATTGCTTGTCATTGTAAAAGGCAGGAGGAGCAACATAATAACATCATGTGTATGTGAATCATAATTTTTTCTGTGGCAAAATTATCAAAACATAACACTTAAAACAAGTGCTTTTCAGATGTCTTCTTTAAGAAATACACCTAGTACTCCTCCAATACTGCATCCAACAAAATGTTGCCACTGGGTCTGCCAGCAGCATGGGATTCAGTGGTTACAACAAGATCAGGTGTGGTGGGAGTAGTTCTGGATGCCTGCTGGGAATGCTGCAGTTTCCTTCTGTTCTCTTTCCTCTCCTTGGCACGTCTGTTTTGAAACCAGATCTTCACCTGAAATGGGCACACATGCTAACATGAAATCGCAACAAAAACACACATCATGCAACCCTCTTGTCTGGATGCTGATAAAGTACTGGAAATAATGACGATGCATTATCACCTCATCGCTTCCTTTGACTTATCTTTGAGGTCACTGTTAACTTTTTTACAAGTTGCTCATTTGAGGCTCACCGTGTAGGAGCTGCCTGCCACACTCCCTCCCCCTGCATGCCTACAGGCCCCCCTGTGTGTGTTTGTGTGTGTTACAGGGACCTGTACATACTAACATATATCCATGTGTTTGTTCAAAACTAGAGTGCTCTTAATTTCCCTTTGGGGATTACTAAGAAAAAATAAAAAAATTAAAGTATATAAAATTAAAGTATATAAAATTAAACCTTGTTATCAAATTATCAACCTTTTTTTTCTCCATTTTTCAAGTTTGTGAGATGACACCATGTCCCTGTCAATGAAAAAGGTGTTTGAGCTTTTAAATTCTTCATCTCATATAATGTATATCAATTACTACTCAATGTCTACTCAGCATTGATCCTAAGCCAAAAATGGTTCCTGTCAGATGAGAACACATCCGTGTCTGGGCAGAAATTGCCTCACAAAACAGGAAGTAATGGTCATGTAATGATAAAAAAAACATGCATGCGCTTTTTCCTTATGTGATAAATTAACTAACTGAAATAACTTGTAAAAGTGAAGTGGCTGGGGCAGGGGGGTGGGGGGTGATAATGCGAGCTTAAGACTGTCACCTGCTAGGCCAATTTTCATAACCCAATCAGCCATGTCGGCCAACTGCTGCACATCTGTAATTTTGTTTGTTTTTTGTTCGTATTCCTACTATTTTTAGTTTTCAGAATGAGTAACTGCTGAATGCACACTGCGTGAATGACGTCTCACAAAGTAGCTTCTAACATTGACAGTTTCTTCTAATGGCCAAGAAATGTTAGGGCAACTTTAATTTTGGAAGTATTTTTAAACAAAGCCATCCACAAAGTACAATGAATCAATTTCCTTGCCTTTTGTATGTGTAAAAAATATTTATTATTATTATTATTATTATTATTATTATTATTAAAAGGGGCTCTGAGAAATGTCAGCATCTCATCCAACTGTTTTTCTCCCTGTGTTTTCTAAAATGCCTCTACATGACTTGTTTTCCTTGAACTTCTAGCTGGTGTGGAGTCTCCTCACCTGCCTCTCGGACAGACCCAGTTCAACCGACAGCTCAGCCTTTCTCCTCATTGTGATGTAGCGGTTGTACTGAAACTCTCTCTCCAGCTCCATGCGTTGTTTGTCACTGTACACCACCCTGTATTTGTCCTTAGTGCGAGTTTTCCCTCCTTAATCACACAGAACAAAGATTTAGTCAGACAGCTCATTCAGGGGGGAGTCTTGGTGTCTCATATGAAGATGTCTGGTACCATGATCAAGTTCAGGCGCCACTTAAAACCTCATCAACTGAATCAATCATGCTAACTGCTTG
This sequence comes from Antennarius striatus, assembly GCF_040054535.1. Classification (NCBI taxonomy): domain Eukaryota; kingdom Metazoa; phylum Chordata; class Actinopteri; order Lophiiformes; family Antennariidae; genus Antennarius; species Antennarius striatus. The sequence goes on from NC_090785.1 coordinate 12,161,596, forward strand.
TGTAAAGTCTCCCCTCTACATTGCATCAGCGGTTCTCCTTATCAATGCAAGCGGTGTATACATAGGTGTTTACACAGGCAGCTATTCATTGACACACATGTTCACACACACACACACACACATCAGAAAAGGTGAGTCAGAGGTATTGATCTAAAATCTTGAGCATGTGACAACATCGATCGAGGCAGACCAACACACATAGTACGGGCGTGAAGATTTGCCTCTGACAGACATTTGGTCGGGCTTCTGCAGACTTCCTGCAGCTCTTGTCTTATCTTGTTTGTCACCCACCCAGTGGACAGAGAGGGTGGAGAGTTACATGTCTGCAGACTTGATGGGCTCCAGTGTTAGCTTAGCATTAACATCTCACAGCATTCTGCCGGAAGGGAGAGGCAAAAGATTTGATGAATATGTGTGTGCAGTCAGTCTGACTTAATCTCTCTAGGTACATGTTGAAATTACGCCTGTCTATGAAGGTGCGTCTTACTGTTCTCCATGTTATCCCTACACCTGCTCAATGGCAAGGAGTTTCTGTTTTCATTTTGTTTGACTTTGTTGTCAGCAGGATTACACAAAAACAATAAATGGGTTATATATATATATATATATATATATATATATATATACACATATATATATACATATATATATATATATATATAAAAAGTCCCTCTCACCCTTGTGGGGTGGTATCTGTGTGTCATCCTCAAGCTCGGGTCCTCTACCAGAGGCCTGGGAGTCTGAGGGTTCTGCGCAGTATCTTAGCTGTTCCTAGGACTGCGCTCTTCTGGACTGAGGCTTCAGATGTTGTTCCAGGGATCTGCTGGAGCCACTCTTCCAGTTTGGGGGTCACTGCCCCAATGCTCCTACTACCACGGGGACCACATTAACCTTAACCTTCCACATCTGTTCCAGCTGTTCTTTCAACCCTTGATATATATATATATATATATATATATATATATATATATATATATATATATATATATATATATATATATATATATATACACATATATACATACATACATACATACATACATATATATATAATGCCACATTTAAACATAATAAAATGACCTTGACCATTCTTAGTCATGAGAGCTGATTTCGTAGTCTGACCTGCTGCCTGTTAAGATACCTGGTGTGCTCAAACCACTTCACAAGCAGTAAATGTGACTTGTCCAAAGGGAACTACATTACCCATAAGGCTCGTCGGCCTCCGTGGCATCCTGCAAACAGAAAGCATGTCCCACCTGGGGTGGTGGGGGTGATGTCTTCATGCAGTATCCTCCTGGACAGCAGAAGGTCCTCCCCGGGGGTGAAGGTGTACGGGCTGAACGGCCCCCCTCCTGCGCCAGTGGGCGTGCCGCTCAGCTCCGGGGAGGAGAAGCTGATGTGTCCGGCGCTGGGACTCGACCCGTAGTGACAGTCCTCCCGCGGAGAGTAGACCGGGTTCCAAGGAGTGGTGGACGGGTCACCGAATCCAGGGACGTGTTGGTAACCACTGAAGTCATACATTGGCGCCATGCACTGAGCGCTCAGAGACAGAGTGTGCGCCGGGTATCTGGAAGACGGTGAGTGGTACATCCCGGTGTCCACGTCCGACAGGTGAGCTCTCAGGTGAATCAAACAGCTTGGCTCATGGCAGGCCTCCCTGTTGGCTCCTGGCGGGCTCTGGCACTCTGCTGTCCCTTCAGTCTAAGGTTCAGGGTTATGGCTGGCCGGCTACCTGAGCAGTTAGACAACACACCTTTATAGATTTACTGCCAAGGAGTTCAGAAGTATCACAATGACGTCACCGTTTTACCTGAGAGCCACCCACCATACACCGTGATGGTACTGACTCAGGTGGGGTGTACGTGAGGTCACACGCACGACCACGCGTAAGCACGTGCACAGGGGTCATGTGATATTTACAAAGGGAATCTGTGGTGTATGAAAGGATCAGAATCAGAATAACTGATTGGGTCCCGAGGAGGAAATTGGTCAGATTAAGAGAAATTATGAGAATAATGAAAAAATAACAGAATGAATGACAAGAATCTAGCAATTCTTGTCATTCATTTATGGTTGGTTTAGGAAAAACTGCAAGTATAAATTTGAACTGCAATTCTTCTTATTCTTGTTCTTAACCTAAAGTGTCATTATGTAAAATAGTACCTGTAGCTGTCAGTTAACATAGTGTAACGCTTTACAAAGATGAAACTCTTAAATCGGTCTAGTGTTATATGCTGTATCTGCTGGTAATCCAAATCACCTCTGAAACTGGAGGTTTTTTGACCGAATTTCCACAGGAGGGCAGCAAAAACCACCAGCAATTTCTCTCAAACCCTTGAGTAGGTACAATCTTATTTTTTCTAATCATATGAACAATTTATTTCACTTCCTTTCAGCCTCATGTCTTTTCATTTATAACTAAACTGATACACTCAGAATATTTTGCTTTAAATTCATCTGCATATTCCACTTGTTGAGCTTGTCTGTGAGTCGTTCTCCATCAGAGTCCACCAAACATTCATAAAATATTCATGTTAGTGTATCGGTCAGAACACTAACTATCCACTATAACAGCTATCAGCTCTTAACATGAAGGAGGCTCATGATAATGGACAGAAAATTGCTGCTGGCCTGAGCATTAAGCAAAGTGCAATGTCAACATCAAAAACATCACAAAACGAAATGTGAAACACAATAGAGCATAGCCACTAAGTTAAAACAACGTGTCTTTAAATATAGACACAAGGATTTAAAGTACACATTAGTTCATGTAAAAATCTACAACCTTGACAGAATAATTTGTCTCAAAATATACAGACTTCCAAAAAGTTTAACTGGCATATGGTCTTGCTGTATACAGACCTCAGCTGTATAAATGTTTAATACTTACTTTAATAATGGGTTACTGTAAATAATGATGCATATATTGAGATGCATATATTGAGATGTATAGTTTAAATTACACAGCATAAACACTGTACCCACTAGTCTCCTTGGAGTTGTTACAAGTTCATTGATGGGGAACTAATAAGAGACTCGTTGCCTCTTTTCACTGATTCTAAGAGCTCACATGTGTTTGAATGAGAGCTGCTGGTGCCCAGACATGCCCAAAATTTTCATCGGTCATGGTCAAGCTTTCCGAACAACCTACTGCCATCTAGAAAAACACTTCAACCACTAAATGTTAAAACCAGTGGGAATGTTTCTCAAACTCCACAGTGATATGACAGTGACATGAAATAACTGGGAAAGAGTGTATATTATTTGAAATGCTGTTCGATACACAAAAGCACCACTTGTCATCATGATCAACAAAACAACCAGATCTGCCAGTGTGACTATGCTTGACTCCAGTTTGAGCGTGAGATGGTGTTCATTCTCTAGCCTTTATTCCAGGATCATTAATGACAGCCACACACTAACCTGGTCATGTGACTGTAACAACACTACATTATTTCCTCTTGCAAATTCACGTCGGGTTAATGTACTATCCCAAAGATAGACTTTTCCGTAAGTACATTTTATTGAATGTTTTCAGGTGGATGGTGGTGACTATACTAGACTGTGTTGATTTAACTCACTTACATTCTTTCAATAGCACAATTTCTCTTTTTTGAAAGTACTTCATTTTGCGTTTTATATCTTTTTTTGAACAGTGTGCAACAGAAAGCAACCAGGAAACGAAGATGGACAGTGGAATGGAATAACATGCACCAAAGAATCCCAGCCGGTCTTGACCCTGGGATGTTGTGATTACATGGTCTGTGTCTCGTACTCATAACTAAGGTCACCGTGACGCTTATGGTTTGTCTGATGTCTCTAGATGTGGTTTTAGCATTTTTAAGATGTTCTCTGTTCAACTGAAAGAGAACTGTAACTTATGATTGTTGTCAGCTATACTTATTATAATAACTTAGTATTTCCTCAATAAAACCAATGAAGAAATAGAAAATATCCTAGTAAGATATCCGAACAACAGCCTAAAACTAAAATGTTGTCAAAAAACAATCTTCAAATTTTCAGAAAAGATCTAGAAGAAAACTCAGTATATTGTTTCTTGTTTGATCACTAATTTAATCAAAGAAACATTTAATTTATCGTTGCTTGTTTGTTTCTCTTTATTTTCATTTTCATGAGCGGTTATACCTGTAAGAACAATGATGAGTTTTGAGTTTACGAGAAAATACCTTGTTTACCCCACAAAGGTAATAATTGTTATAACATCATAGTTGGCTTTGCACTTCCTCCAGGTAGGAGAGACAACAGGTGCTCAGTGCTAGTTCTGCCCCCCCCCCCCCACACACACACACACGTGCGCACACACACACACACAAACATTTGGGAAGAAGCCACTAGCAAGTCAAGCCACACCTGTTCTAAGGTGAACATCTCGTGTCAACTCTTTTGAACTGAGACACACAATTGCCGCAGACACACAGAGACCGTTTATGACCAGAGGGCATAAAGAATAGGAGTATACAAGCATCCTATAATACATGATCTGAGTGGAATCAATGTTTTGGGGAGAGATATAAAATTGTTTATAAGAATATAATAATGGATCTCTAAGCCACTCTGAAGCTGTCACATATAAAGAAACAAACATGAATAAACTGTAAAGACTGAAATTACTGCCAACTGCTGTTGACCAATTACGGCTGATTTTTTCTGGATGTGAGCTTCCTGATGATAAAGAATTTTTTGTGGAGAGGTACTTGTATAATATAAATCTAAGATGTATCACTGCTACATAATTATCTTCTGCATTATCTTTTGTGAATACTTTAATTAGTATTGCAAGTGCAGAATGTACACGAGTAGTAGATTTGGTGAAGTACTTTCATACTAGACAGTTTTCCAAGAAGGTGTCGATTACACAGAGAGAACAAAATACATGTTAAGGTGGGGCAGTCGTGTGTAACGTTGCTCTCCTCCTATCTAATAACACACTAATTACAGCAGGCAGGACTTCTAGATTTACCCTCACAATTAGTGGAGAACATGTTTACTGTCCAATTCAGCCCCTGTTCTCCCCTCCCCTCTGCCTCTCCTGGCCCTTTGTTGAAAAGAAAAGACCCTCGTTAGCTGCAGAGCTGTGTTATGAATCTCAAACTATCCTCTTATATCCTGGGAAAGGAGAGAATTTGGGAGAGTGCCAATACAGAAACACATATTTGCATGGTGTGTTTACGCATGTGTGTGCATGTATTTGAAAGAGAGAAGGCTGATTGAGTGGAGAACAGAGACAAAGCAAAAGTGTTGAGTTGTCTTTTGTGAGAAGTGGAAATAGAAAGAACATAAAAATGAAGAGAGATGTACACGTAAAAGGAACATGGTTGGACTAAAGCTGTAAGTATGCAGTGTGTTTAACCTCTTTCACACCTGATTGGAATGCTGCGATTGTATGAATCAAGTTATTTTCCTGAGATACTGAGACTTCCATTGTTTCCAAAGCAGGCCACCAAAAGCTCTGCCAGTCACCCCTCTTTCATGGTTGGACCTCTCACTCTCTCTGTCACTCGTTATCCTCCTTTTTATTGAGCCTGTTTTTCTTTTATTGGAGAGGTTAGATGTGGTCCAGATTGCTGTTGCCAATAGAGACTGTCTCAGTTCACCTCCATTCATAAGCAAATAGCTACAGCTTGGGAGAGTCTCAGCTGCTTCATAAACACCCCCACAAAAAACTATCTGCATGTGAAGTTTTCTTCTGTCTGTTCTGTTTCTCTGTTCATTGCTTTCTTTTAAAAACGTCCCTCAGCTAAACTTCCACTTACAATGCCGTCCCTCCCTCCGTCCTCTCTCTCTCCAGCTCACTCTTACTCCTGACTCAGTAGGGCTGGACCACTCTCCTCTGTGTGAATCTGTCAGGGAGGCAGGGTGCATGTGTGTGTGTGCATGCCTCTAGTGGGAACACTTCTTTTGGGAGCGGTGGGCAGGCTCTTTCAGAGTGTGAGAGAAGAGACCCCCGTGGCACTGTGATTTGACTAAACAAACAGCCGACCTCAGAGCGGTACCTCCTCCACTGGACTCCTGGGACAGCAGAGATTAACCTCAGACACTGAACATCTGAGGGATCTATACATCTGAAGCAGTAACTAAATCTCGCCTGGTTTCAGGAGGAGGAGATTGACTGTTGGCCTTAAACCTCCTCAGAAAGAGGGAAGACTTGTCAATGCTTCTAGGACCACTCTGAAGGTAAGGCAGTCCTACTTGTCTCCAACTATCAGGGATTTCACTTGTAGTCACTGCAGCAGTTAGATAAACTGTACAATGTGATGAAAATGGAGTTGCTATCAGATCAAAGATGCACCTTATCCTCACAACACTAGACAGGACTCACAAAACATCTAGATCCCAGAGTGATAAAAAGTCTCCTTTTGTAATGCTTGTTGACTGTCTTGTGTGTATTGCCAGTTTATGACAAGGTCCCTTTGTTTGCTTTTGTTACTTACACACTTGATTGTGTACACAACAGGAATTACAATGTGGTAGAATGTGAGGAACCTGTTCAAACATCAACATGGTGATGTCTTGCATGTTTGTACATAGACACCTTCTCAGTCCTTACATAGCGCAACTTTAACAATGTTTATCTTGTTGCCTCTTCTCGAGAGAATACGCTTGACAAGGCATCCCAGGGTTGCTCCCACTATCTCTCTCTCTCTCTCTCTCACACACACACACACATACAAACACACACACATACAAACACACACACACACACACACACACACACACACACACACACACACACACACACACACACTGGGCTGTATTGCAAAGACTATTTGTGTGCGCTCTACTTTGTGCTTCACTGCTAAAAGACTTGTTTATACAACCCTCTTTAGTCATCCTGAGTGAACCCACAATTCTCACCGCTGAACCATCAATCTCTTTCCTCCCCTGTGAATGGCCCAATCCAAATCAATATTCTCTGCGCAACTATATGCAGAAGCTTAGTGAAAAGTTGTGTCAGTGCAGCGATATCAAACCTGGAGTCCGTCAGAGTCTCCAGCAGCCTGTCTCATTGAGCATGGATCTCCCTTTAGGAATAAGAAGTATGAATGTGAAGTCACAGCTTGATGACTCACATACCTTTAAAAGAAAAAAATCAATGAGATTCAGTCTTGACTCAGCAGTCCCAAAAAAATCAGTCCAAACATCTCCTCACCATTCCTCACGAGAAAAGCTTTTATTTCATGAATGAGTTCCATTATAACATTGTGAACTATTTTATCCCTTGGAAGCATGTGGCATGCATGTCCTTTCCCTCTAATCCCACCATATGTTTTGCACCTGAAAGTGTTTCCACTTTTGTGTGCTGATGTTTAGTCATAGGATTTGTTAACTGCACATCCATCTTCTATGTACAGATGACCTTTTTGATATGGGATGTCTAAAATTGCACACGGTGTAAACAATGTTGGCATTTGTAGCCAGCCCTCCTCCACACCGTGGACTTTTGTCTTGAATACTTCTCTGACACTGCAGATATTTCAGTCCAGGAATTGTCTCATACAACTGGATGCATGTCATACTTTTAGTATCTGTGGTATTAGACAGCATTACATTCATGTAATACTTTTACTGTCAGCTGGATGTGTCTTGTCGAACAGCATCAGCTTAAAAGCAGTCAGTCCAGTCTTGTCAGAGTATATCTACACGGCATGAATTTGTAAAACATAGTGAGGTACTCTTGTCCCATGAGTGGTGGGGATTTTTCTCCCTGTGCGTCAGGCTGCTGGTATGTACTAAAGCACAACTCTTCTGCCCAGGCCTGATACAGCACGGCCCAGTCGGCTCCATTCCCCTGGCCCAGATCTAATCCTTCGTCATCAGCTGCTTCCTGGCTCTCAAAGCTGTCCACATGCCAGTTACTCTGAGGAATATGCTTCACATTATGACCATACAGAAAACATGCCATGAGTCAAATTTGGCCCACATATGGTGAAATGTAACAGTTTGAACACAACAGAAAGTTTAGGAACACATTGATCCTACTTTTCCGTCTTGTGACTTCTGTCTGACCTGAAAGCACAGCTGTCTGTCACTACCAAGCATTTTCACATGATTATTGCTAACCTATTGGTGAATTGATAATGTTTTTTTGTGTGACAGTTTCTTTCTTCAGTGGTCACTTATTGGCTGATTCATAGTTAGTCACTCATACTTTTGAGCTGAGCTGTTGCTTTGTGAGTCTGCCAGCTTTGTGGCCGTCTATTTGTTACTTCTTCAATGTACTCTTATTTGAGTCATATAGTTTTAATGAATGGACCTAAGTGGTGCTGCAATACAGCATCCTGTATGGTTGCAGGTCCATCTGGTCTCTCCCCCCCCCTTCCCGCTTTCCCACCCACTCACTGAGCTGACAGGCAGGCAGCTGTATCTCATCTCCAACCTCAAATCAGTTCTAAAAGGCAAAGAAAGGTTCATTTTTCAAAGGTGGAAAAAAGAAGCTGTTCAAACTTAATGGGGAAAAATGAGTCCAGTTGACTTTGTGTTGCCTTTTCAAAATCTATTTTAATGAAGAATTAACTTCCTTTCAGAACTCCTCTGTCCAGATTTAGAAATTTCCCTCAGCTAAGCTATCTACCTTGTCATGTTTAGCAGTCTGATATGAGAATTGTAAACATTTTTTCATGTAACGCTCAGTGAGAAAGTGCTTTCCCAAAATCTCAAACCTTTAAAAACAAGTTTTTAAAACCAGTTTTGAATTATTATGATTCATTATTACTGCCTTCACAAAAGTGAAGCGTACATCTACTTCCTCCTCCCCTGTACAGGTCTATTTTACTGGATCAGTAGAAATTCCTATTATCAGTAGAAATTTTTGTTCTCCATCCATTTTTTCTGAAGCAACAGTAACTCTCCCCAGAGTTTGAGATGTCCAGTCCAACAAAAACATGCCAGCTCTAGAGATGCAGTGCAGTGAGAGAGTATGGAAGAAAACAGCTCTGAAGGAAATCATTTTCTTTTATAAGATAAGAATGTGCAACACAGTGGAAAAGTTTGGCTAATTTGAATGATAGTTATGTGTAGTTTAAGTGGCGATCTCTACCAGAGTTTGGTAATAATGATGGATCAGAAAGAACACACAGTTCTGAGATTATTTCACTGAAAATTACAAATATTACCCAAATATATGACCCTGATGTTTAGAAAAACATGCTGAAGATGCATAAATAGAATGAATTACTGCTCAGATTAATGATCCCCTGTCTTTCTTTTCCCTCCCTTTCCCCTCCTTCCAACATTATGTGTTTAGGGAAATAAGAGGAATTTAAAGCCGGTCAGGCCTAATTGTGTACAGCTGTTTCTATTTCTTACTATAACGTGTGTGTGTGTGTGTGTGTTTGTGTGTGTGTGTGTGTGTGTGTGTGTGTGTGTGTGTGTGTGTGTCCTCTATATCTCACATATCAGACTGGGGGCTCTTAGCCTTAAGTGTTTGTTGGAAGGCCAGCAAGCAGGATAAAGGGGACTAACACTATGCAGGTGGTGTGGGGTGGGGGTGTCCTCTTTGGGGAATTGTAGATGGATTTGACTCTGCATATGCTTGCTAATATATCTGACACCCCAGTATTCCCTATGAGCACAAATAGTTTGAAGAAGCTGGAATCAAGCGGGAATCCAAAACTACACCGTACATGCTATCCAGTAATTGACTCTTTGAAGGAGAAAGATTTACACAAACAGATAACAGCTGGCTTGTTTTGTAATGTGTTAATCAATTTTCCATCATTTAGAGTCTAAAATTACTACAAAATAGATCATTAAACTGATATCAAACACTTGCCACATCTGAGACTGCCATTCTACAACTGTCAGTTTTTCACTGGAAGCCCTTTACAGGCCCCCCAACACCCCTACAAACAGCATTTACAACTCTGTTTGAAAAGAAGCAAGCTGAGACCCACAAGTTCCCAAATGTGTTGCCTCCACACATGTACAGTCACTGTGGCTGCACAGGCGAGACCGCTCACTGTCACTGCATCCGAATGCTGAGCCAAATAAAAACAGGGGAGGGCCTTTCAATCCACATGAATCTGCAGTTTTGAGTTGACTTTAACGCAGCTTCAGAGTTCTAGAGTTTCAGGACACAAGCTGGTTTTTTGGCTGTCTAGCTGTGTCATTACATCCTCTGGTTGGGGGATTAAGTGCTTTAACTGAGCCTGATCAAAGCCCATGAGTATGAACTTCATTTATGTGTCAGTCTGTTTCTGTTCAATCTGTCTATTTGTAAACAATTTGTGTACAAGTACAGAAATATGTGGGCATTTCTGATAACTGTGATGTATATTTTTCATTTGATTCATTTTCATTTCCTTGCAGGAAAGGAAAAATCTTCATTATAGATGCTGTAATTTACAATCTTCTGTTGTCAAGCGCTCAGATAACTGTGTGTGACTGATCTACAGAGTACTTCTGTGAGCTCACGTATAGAAAATTGGCAGATAATTCCAAGTACACAATTTAAACGTTACTGCAGAGGCGAATGCAGATTTGTGTGAACTGATGTGGAGACTCCTCAATTTAATGCATGAAATGATACACAATAAATTTCAGATGATATTTTCTACAGGTTTTGATATGATCTAACTCTTCTAGTGACATGGGCTCGTGAGAACATATCCTCTTGACATGTATTGTCAGATTTGAGCCAAAACCAAGTTTACTGGTAGAAGACACATTGTCTTCATTTGCAGGTTTTTTTTTTTTGCAGTTTCTTTATGTCCTCAGTTGGTATCAAAAACCTTCATTAATGCTGCTTTTTGTCACATGTCACACATGGCACGAAGAGTACTTTAACAGAACAGATGAAAACAAACAGATTTTTTTCCACTGTGCAGTTAAGCATTTCCGGTTTACGGGAACTCTCTTACTCTGAGAGCATGTTGATGACACGTGTGCTATTCCAACATTTTACACGCATGCAGGGGGCACTTTGTGATTTACATTATATTCACTCTGGGGGACGCTGAGGCCAACTGGGGTGTGAGTATTGGGTCTGCTGCTCTGGGACCAGAAGGTTTTCCTCAAGGGGGGTGGGGGGTGGGGGTTGATCGGTTCGAGCAGAGTGATAAAAATGTTGATTTGTTTGATCAAAGAGTCACTGGGTCATATTTTTCCCACAATGTTTGCCAAAGTCTGTCCATTCGGAGATACGTCGAGAAAACCTGATCTCCAAAAATCTAATAAAGACAAGTAAGACGTACATTTATTTTACGCTGTAGCTATTCTACTCTCATGATGTAGTATATATATCTAAAAGAGGTTTGTTCATAGACTAATCTGAGCCATAGTTGTTTGTATTGGAAAGAAGTTATCTTGAAATCGGAGATGTTTATTTTGAAGATCAGTTTCCTGTTCACTTCAGCAAGAAAAACATGTCTGTCTGTGATGGAAGATGGGTTGTTCGCTCCCTGTCGTCCCACTTGACTCTTTGATGTAGTGTTTCCCATAAATTGTGTTCTGTATGCTGCTTTTGCTGTGTTTTCCAATGTGTGGTGCTGTGTGCAGCGTTCTTGCGGTGTTGATGTTTAGTCATACTTTGTCATTGGTGTAATTGGTCTGTTGATTGTTTTTTTTTCTCTCTCTCTCTCTTTCCTCACTCTTTGTTCTTGTTTTGCCTCATCTCTATTGTGATTAAAGTCTTTTCGGTACAGCTTGTTATGAAAAGTGCAATAGAACTTTTGTTTTGTACAGTTTGTCATTTGCCATTGTGGTGTTATTTTTTCTTTTTTTACTACTTCGTTCAGGTTGTTTTAGTCTGCTCTATCACTGATGCATCGCTGCCTCACACCCACATAAGGCCAGAAAATTTCCACTTACAGGAAATTAGAGTTCTCCAGCTGCACTTGGGGAGGTTTTTTGGACATCTCTCTCTCTCTCTCTTTATCAGTCACATCCTCTCCACCCCTCCATCAGAACAACCTTTACCCCTTTTGAGATATACTTCAGCAAACACAGGCTACAAATATGGTTCGGTCCCCACCTCACTGAGTGCTGCTATATCACTGCCAGATGTTCAAATAAAACACACAGCTATAGTGCATAGATAATCCCAGTAGGATTCTAAAGGCTGCTGTTGGATTTGGGCTCTGCGCGGGATGCGTGTGTCTCACTGAGGTGGATTTTAGCATTCTCCTCATTAGCTGGTGACACTGACAGTGTAGCAGGGGTGTTTATAAAAAACCAGCAGGGGTCAGTGAGCCACCAAATTCCCAGCATCTGTGGGAAACTCTTGTGGCGGGATAACAGTTTATCCGTTTGGCTGTTTTCTGTGCCACCACTTACATAAACACTGTTCTTTTCTTCAGACCTCCATGATCAGCAGAGGAATGGACTATCCAATTTCAAAGAGTAAAAATACAACTACAAACATCTGTGTTAGAAAAATATTTTTGTGTTAGAAAAAATATTTTTAAGATCCATTACATTAAGGTCTCTACGAGATCTCATCTAGACTGAGAAGCACATTACTTGTGAATGCTATGAATGAGGTTTTTTTTCTGTTTTTGGGCTTGTTTTTTGCTATTTACTTACACCAGGAGTACAATCAATCTTATTGTTTCATTTTCTTAAATCTTTGTTAAATCAAATTATAGTGTTCTCTCTGCTTGAATCTCTGTCACTCATTTTGATGTGATCTTCTGGCTTGCTTTAACCCTTCCAGTGAGCAATATCCTATCTTCGGTGTCATTTAACCCCTCATAAGCCTCTATTCACACAAAACTATTCAGACCCAAACTGCCTAAGGCAAACTTTATTTTTCCACCTCTTTCAAAGATAACCAAAATAAGATTTGATCAGGGGTTCTTGTTTGGTTTGAGATGTTGTCGTTGTCTCAGATTGAGTTTCAATTTCTTTGCTGCAGCGGCGCTATAGCTACTTGGCTTGTTTTTGCAGAAAATAGTATCAACAGCAAGTCACAGGAAGGGTTTGTCCTCATGGTGCCAAGTGACGCATGCCTTTGGCATCACCACATCTGACTTGTCGCTCAAAGTCATCCTCACTGACACTGGTGTTACTGGTGCTTGTAAGCACTGATGTATGACTTCCTCAGTAGACCGTCCCTGGTGGGAAGTTGCTTGGGCCCCCCTGGGATAAAGTGACCCCACAGCTTGTGTCGTCATAGACAGCAGGGTCCCAAGTGTATCAGCGGTCCTGGGAAAGTTGCAGACAAATACTGTGGGAACATGAACTGTACGCAGAAACTCCTGCATGTGTCCGTGCGTGTGTGTTTGTGTCTGAGTGGAGTGTAATATAGCGCCTGTCATGCGTGTTTTGATGAATGCAGCATGTATTAATGTGCCAGTACAAATATCTACATGAATGTATGAACTGTGACACATAAAATAAAAAACTCTCTCGCTCTCTCTCTCTGCTCTTTGCTCACCCCTTTTTTATTAGAACCAGAAGGCTGGGAGGAAATGGACCAGTCATGTTTTTGGAGCGACTCAAGAGCTTTTCATTTTGGGAGCGGAAGTGCCAAAGGCTGTTAATTTAGAGAGACAACGTGTATCTGGTTTGAGAAAACTTTTACTTTGCCACTGCTGCCAAAAAACAATAATATCTTTATTTATGATCATAAAACGTAACTCACCAAATTGCCATGAATAAGTTAATAAGCTTGGACACACTTTTATGGATTCAGCTTTTGAGGCGGTGTTACCAGATGTTCTCATTGATACAAGAAATGTGTGATTAATGTCAGATAAAAAGAGAATCTCCTCCTGTAGATTCATCTGGAACAAGTGTTTTATGACATAATAGTTTCTTAAGGTTTCTTAAAATAGGGATTACAAAGTTGGATTCCACTATCAAACATCCAATAATAAATTAGGTGAGCTTTCGCAAGATGCGTTTCACAATTTTTCCACTGGCTGCTTCCTCCTCTTCCTCCTCCACCCTCGTTCTTCCCATGCCTTGCTCTTCCGCCCTCTCTCATTCCCACCCTCATGTGTACAGGCCTGTGATCCATCCTTAACTGTTTCCAGACGTCTGTTCACTGCAGACCTTAACCCCATCCCAAACATAATAACAAACCATTCCTCCCCTCAGTAATCTTTGCTAATGCCTTCTTTGCAGTGAAATTGGTCAACAGTGGTTAAAGTTGAGAAATAGGAGGATGCTATAGAAAGTATTAGGCACCTCTGACCTCACTGGTTCTTCACTAAATGCTTAGATGTTGACACCACAATGGTATATAACATGATATCCCAACAGCATTACAAATTTACAGCACACTTTCAAAATCCCAAGTACGCTCCTGTGTCAGCAGTGTACAGCCATTGACTGACTTTCACTTTTGTTTACACCGAAACCAATTAATGGCTTAGCGAGGCTCTAGAATAGCTTGAACATAGCATTGGTGCTGGGCTGCAAAGCTGCACACAGTGACCCGTTTGTTTGTGGACAGAATGCCGGTGAGGCAGAAACATAAGGAGTTACACATTGTTACTCTGTCCCGGAGCAGTGAGGCATCAAATACCTCCACAGTGAGCTGCATCTGCACCTCAGTCTCTGTATGCCAGCCAGAACTCATGAAAGGAATCAGTTTGACAACGCAGAAATCCTTTTGTTTAGTTCATTTATTATGCAACTGTTTTGTGCTGTTTAAATAGTATAAAGGCAGATTGTTCTGGCAAGTAGTCATTTACTAAAGTCCAAATTCATCTGAGCCTCTGGAGCTCTTGAAGGCAGGAAAGAATCCATCATGATATGAGAAATTCTAACTGGGGACAACAGGGGTGAACACAAACTAAATACTCCAGCTGTTTTATTTATTTAGGATAAATTTTATTGTAGATGTTGTGAACAGAGTGGTTTGTGTTCAATTAATACTGAATAAGGATACCTGTAGTTTAATGACCATTGTTAAAGCTGTTTCTTTATTGTTTTGTTTTGCAGAATAAAGTGTGCTGAGGGCCTCCACCATGTGGAGGGTGACAGCATCCACATCTTATTTGATAGTCACAGTCACAGGTGAGTCCACGGTGTCAGTTATTTAATTTAAAATATGCCATTTGTGTTAGTGCCATTAATGCGCAACATGCCAAAAACAAACACTTTAATGGCTGATTCTCTTTGTTTTAAACAATAGCGAAATGAAACTACATGTAAAAGATGGTATAAACGTCAAAAACACTGCTTACTGCAAGGACAAGTATCTTCGATGTAAATATCCCCAACACATCATTTTAGTCCGTCTGTCACAGATATGGCATCATTACCTCCCACACATCCACTCCAGGCATTTCTTATCTGTCACCATTTAGAAATAGAGCAGGATCTGGCGTGTACTGTTGATTTAACCTTTGACTTCTTACCGTCATCTCTCTGACCTCCAACCTGACCTTTATCTTGTTGTGCCAACTGCAGCTCTCCTGTATTTCTGTGCTGAGCTGAACTGTCTGGAGATCAGTCCTGACCACAAAGAGCTCATCCTGGCCGAGGGTTCCTCTCTCTCTGTTGTCTGTTCCGGCTCAGAGGAGATGACGTGGGAGATCAAGAGGGATGATGTGCCAAATTTCCAGGTTGAGCAAGTTGAAAATGGTCGTCAGGGTCTGCAAATTGTCCAAAACAGTAGCAAAACCAATGTTTTGACCTTGTGGCATGTGAGCTGGAAGGACACGGGAGTGTATCAGTGCATTGATCGATTCACTGGAGAAACTAAGGAAGTGGCTGTTTTTGTTCCAGGTGAGGACTGGTTTGGTTTCAGTTTGGTTTGTTTTGGGGGTTTTTTTGTTTGTGTTTACATGTGATTAATTGAGCATCTTATGCTTAATAATAAATTTTTAATGGAAATACTGTACAGTACGTTCTTGTTCTTTGCGGTTAATGCTTTCCAGGAACGACACGCGATTAACGACTTCTGCGAGAGTGATGAACTATTTATCTTATTATTTATATAATAAATATTAAGACTGATGTCAAACCTTCTTCTATATATATTACATTTTCCCCCACTCTTATCGACTGTTTAAAGCACTTATGTGCCTCACGGAAGTCTGAGACTCACGGAACTGAGCGCACTTCAGCCAATAGAATGCACGTACGGTATCACGTGACTGCCTACCAAAACTCTGCGATGAGGTGAATTCGCAAACGTTGATGCACGAATACGCGAGGGTGCACTGTCAAAACAAAAATCTGTTAACATGAAACATTAACTTCCTGCACAGCTCCACATACAAGACACTATTAAAGTTTGTTAGTATGTGGTTTGGAACTCTACAATTGTTTGAAGTATGTTTCTGTTCACAGACCCTGATGTGTGGTTCATAGAGCGCTCCCATGGCATGGTGACAAAAACCTACGAGGAAAGCATTGTCCCATGCATGGTCACAAATCCAAACATCAGTGTTACCCTGCATGAGAAGGACACTGATGTGCTCATCCCAGGACTTTATATTCCTAGTGAAGGCTACAAGGCACTGCTGGAGGACAGGACCTATGTGTGTCGTGGAATGTTGAACGGGAAGGTGAAAGAGTCTCAGGACTTCAATGTCTTCAGCATTGTTGGTAGGTAACCAGTTTGGTTCCTGAAACAGTCCCTCCCAAAATGAAAATGCGATCATTATCGTCTCACCCCCATATGTGCTAAAACGCCCAGGAACCCACAGATGCACACAGTTGGTCCCTTTAATTCAATCTCTGCCTACACCCAAACTATTAAAGTTAATGAGCCTATCTTTTAAAAGAGCCATAAAAATACTCATTAAACCTCCATGACACTTCTTTCAGCAATTTATGCAGCCTAATCTACAAGCTTCAGAACCAAAGGGTTGCTCTGCCAATCCAAAATATCATTCACTTCTGCATTATCGTACATTCTTTGGTCACAGTACAACTGGTGCACACATGGACTATTTAATGAGGAGACACTGAGGGAAGTGCTGGACTTTTGGTCTCAAAGTAGAATTAATGGCCAAAGAATGCATTACAATGTTCTGCACAAGCTGTTTAGAGAACATTTGTTTGCTTTTGTGCAGCTGTAAAGTTTCTGATTGCTGTGATGAAACTGCAGGGGCTCTTTATAGCAGCTCAATGCTTCACTGAAAAAAATATTATTTTTTTTGTTTGTTCAGTGATTGATTGGCTATGAGGTTCTTCTACATATTGTTTTCATAAATCACCACCTCCTCCTTCTTTCCCCTATACTCTCCCTTCCCACCCCAGTCCCAGAGGCCATTGACGCCTACATTAATGCGTCAAAGACTGTCCTGAAGCATGGCGAACCGCTGACAGTGAACTGCACAGTGCATGGAGTGGAGCTAGTGTTTTTTTCCTGGGTGTTCCCCAACAGAGAGGTGAGTAGGCGTGGAGAAGAACAAGCTCTCTTGTTCAGCTTTTCCTTTGTGATCACTCTCAGGCCTCATGAAAAAAACCCAAATCACATCAAGATGTAGAGACGCACCTTGATTTTTATTCCGATGTAAAAGCCTTCTAATAACATGTGATGTTAATATTGCAGTGAGTGGTCCGTCTTTGATTTAATTTTGAATTATTACAAAGACCTCAAGAGAGAATTTTCAGGTTTTTCTTGAGACACAGAATTTTTTTGTTAAATCACGTAACAGGAAGCAGAACATTTGGAAACACTCACTGGTGTGAAGTATCTAGGGGAATACAGAATTCAAGAAACATTATTCCACATCATCCAAATAATGACCATGTTCAGCACATTAGGGTGTCATTTCCCTCTATTTTTCAGGTTGAGGTCGAGCCTCTTACAGACGTCCTGTCTCCTATGAACATGCGCTCTTGTCTGATCTTCCCTGAAGCCTCGGTGGTCCACAGTGGAAACTACATCTGCCATGTCCTCGAGAGTGTCCAAGGCCAGACCGCCTCCGCCGGCATCAACATCACTGTTCTTGGTAAGAAGAACACGCACGCACGCACGCACGCACGCACGCACACACACACACACACACACACACACACACACACACACACACACACACACACACACACACACACACACACCAACTAAAACAAACTGGCGGCAGAGAGATTATTATGTTTCCTTAACTGAGAGACTCTTTTTATGTAAACTTATGGTCAGAGAATCATGTCTTTTGAAAGAAATGAAGAAGGCCTCCATTTATTTCTCTTCAAAGTGTGAAATAAACCATAATGTGGAAACACTTTATGATACTTTCAAAAGCAGTCTTGGCCAGGGGGTGTAGCACATCTATATTTAGACTTTTGGTTTTAACATTAAACAGGAAATCATGCATATAAGCAAAAAAAAAAAAGGGATCTGGCAAACTTAGGCACAGAGCCAATAAGTGATTCTTCACTTTGAACTTTTTTTCTTTGCTCCTCTTTACAGTCACTAAATGGTTCTCAAAATGCTTATTTTGACTGCAGAACGGTGTGATGTGTTTATGAAATCCTTGAATTATTTAAGCCATCATGCTCTATTAAGAACAGGAAAGTTCAATAATACTGTCCAGACATTTCAGTGGAAAAGATAGATATTGTCTGGTCACAGAAGGCTAGCTGCAGCGGTGTAGTATAGAGGATCATCTCCAGCCAGCCATCCAGTGACGTAGCGTGGATAATCTATATAAAGTATTCTGTTGTTTAACAATGTAATCAATAGGATTAAACGGTAAAAGATGGATTCTCATGCCTACTTGAAAAAAAAAAGGAATGATCATAGCAATAAAACCTTTGGGAATTATTGCTACTGTACTGTAAATCTTAAAGCATTTTGTGGTTTTAACTCCTTTTATCTTATAGTTGTAACCCTTTTCCTCCCTGCACCTTTTCTCTTTTGATTTACTCTTACAGTTTGCATCAACTCACTTCAAGTCACATTTGTTTTGATCAGAAAAAATTCTAGAAACCCACTGCTGACTACCTACGCGGCACCAAGTAGCAGACAGGCTGATTTTACAGCTATCTAATGAAGCATTTAGCAGCCAAAGACTGATAGGATTTTCTCCGGATAAACAAAAGAGTTAAAGTAAACTTTTATTCACTACATAACCAGAATTACAACTACAAAAGGAATACTTAAGTTTCAAGTGTCTTGTTTATGTCTAATTATGTAATCACTAGCTAACAAGTTTTATACTTAAAATGTGATGTAATGTGTTATTGCTGCGATCGCCAAATGTTTACACTGCACTCAATGGACAACAAAAGTTATTGTAGGATTGAGATTTGCATCAAGACAAAAACCAGAAATGGAGCATGAACGCATGGTTAATTTAAGTTCTTTATTGCAGTATAAGCAATATTATTTTTTATGCACAGTCAAATTTATGACATGTGACTTATTTTGATTACTGTAATGATGATATTATTATCTATTTTAGAGCAAGGATTTGTGAATGCGAAACCTGCTCGGAAACGTAACATTTCAGCCAAGTTGCAAGAGAATGTGGAGCTGAGAGTTGAGATCGAAGCCTACCCTCCCCCTGAGGTTCGCTGGAGCAAAGATGGAGCTGCAATCAAAGGAGACAAAACAATCACAACCAGACAAGAGCAGGAAATCAGGTGGGACATCCGACAAGTACTCTTTAGTCATTCTTTAACCTTAAAAACATAATTAAAGCAGTTTCCTCATATGAGCTGCTACATTTGCCCAAAGACCAGTCGATCTCTTAGGGTGTCAGCCTCCAGAGGCAAACAGCTCTTGTCAGTCATCACCAGATAAGGTCTTCACAGAAAGAAACACAATACCCTCCAAAGGGCAGGATCATTCAGCACACAGAAACCATAAACACAGGATACCTGTCACAACTCATAAATGTTTTTCAATCAAACCCCAAACAATGTCTTAATTACTCAATCATGTTCTCACACTTTTACAAACAATGCAAAATAAAAAGATTTGAGAGATCATGCACATGTTATTTAAAATTCACCACAAGTTCCACCACTGAGTGCTTCACCAGAAGATTGAAGAAGTAACAGCAACAGATGTGACTGTTTCCTTCAGAACAAGACAAACTAATCACATTATACTCCCACCCAAATGCACCATGACAATCAGTCAGCACGCTATCAATGCCACAGATCATATCTCTCATGGTAATGAAAACAAACAAATGAGAAAATATGGTAGGTTACACAATTGAATCAATAATGATAATAATAATACATCAGTAAGAAATGGTTCAACACTTACCCTTATATTACCTTACCCAAGCCATTTTCTTTTAAAACTTCTCATGTTCTCTTGCTGTCTCTATCTCTCTCTGCGGCAATAGGTCCTGTAATTATAGGTGTGGTAGCTTCTGATCAAATATCACAAAATGCAGTTGCAAGCAGATAATCTCATCAAAACATTTATTGTGTTAAGAGGGGAGATTTGTTTCTAAGAAAGCAAACCTGCAAAGGAAAGGTTCAGTTTCTCCACTGTAAGTAGCAGGAAATAAGATAGACAGACAGGGAGATAGACAGTCTTAAATATAAAACTGGTGCTAATGAAATCCTTCCTGAAAGTCATCTTTCACGACCATCAGTCTCCTATTTATTTTGGAGGTTGGTAGTTGTGAATAATCCCCCTTTTTTTTAGTGTATTCTTATTTATTCTGAATTTCCTCAACCTCAGGTATGTTAGTATTCTTACCTTGGTGAGGGTGAAGACGGAGCAGAAAGGTCTCTACACTGTCCTTGTCACAAATGGAGATGACACAAAGGTGGTGACCTTTGATCTGGAAGTCCTAGGTGAGTGGGTGATTTAAAAAAAACACCACAATATACAAAACATTTGATGGTGTTTTCATCAAATCTAAATTCTTTAATGGCAGACTTCCTCCTGAAATTCATTTCTTCATCATATTATTGCATAAAAATAATCACTAATGATAAGTGACTGTGTCCTCTGCTTACAGTTACACCTCAGATTAAAGACCTGACAGACCATCATCTCCCTGGGAAGAGACACTTGGTGACCTGTGTAGCTGAGGGGGTCCCAACCCCGTCCATACAGTGGTTCAGCTGTGACAGCATGCTCAAGTAAACCACACGCTTCCCAGTGGCCACTAGGGAGCTGACCAAACACAACTGTGTCCTACTTTAAATTTCACCTCTTGTCCTTCTGCAGGTGCAGCAACCAGACATCTAAGTGGCAGCGGCTGATCCCAGAACCAGAGGTGTTGACCATCCAGACCAACGTCAGCTTCAGCGAGACTCGTAAAACCAGCCGTGTGCGGAGTCAGCTGACCTTCCACAAACCCCAGCATGTCACAGTTCGCTGTGAGACCAGCAACCAAGACGGGGTCGTAGTCGACAGGAGAGATGTCAAACTCGTCTCCAGCAGTAGGTTTCATGTGGATGCCCCACTTTTATGGATTTTTGTATTTGGAAAACACATAGAGATTGTAGAAATTTATGGTTTCAGTTCAGACACATTCAAACCAAAGAAAAAGACCTGATGGTGGTAAAAAACAAGACTGAAACCTTGCCCCCACCTCAAATGTACTACCCTCTGGATACCTTCATAGCAAAACTGTACACACACACACACACACACACACACACACACACACACACACACACACACACACACACACACACACACACACACACACACACACACACACACACACACACACACACACACACACACACACACACACACACACACACACACACACACAACAAAATCTGTTACTAAAGTGTCATACATTAGTATTTTTTCATTTTTTTGTTTTCACAAATTTACTTGAACAACTTGAAGCCAGCTCTAAATAACCAAACATCTCCCCATCTATATATTTGAATAAACTCACTTGAAAACCTCACTCTTCTGGCGTCTACCAGGAAGTTCGGGCCACTAGCCGAGTTACTGTAGCTCCAGGTCTTCATATTTGTCCATGTCTCTCACTTACAGAGCCGTTTTGGCTTCGTTAAACATAGCGCTTTATATTCTTTGATTGTGACGGACCTCACATTGTCGTTTGGGGAACCCCGATGCTTTATTCACAACCGTACTCACAAAGTCGGCGTCTACCCGGATGGCTGAACTGTAATGCCGAAGCAGCCTTCGTCTTCGAGTCTGTCCGTCCCACACACACGGAGCCGTTACGGCTTCGTTGGACACAGGGGTTTGTTTTCTTGTGACAGTGAAAATAAAAGAAAACAAACGAAGTCTGATATTATTGTTTTATCGTGGAATTTCCACGGGTTCCCACTAGTAAAATAATATTAAATAATTTTTACTATCATTAAAGTTTTACTCTTTATTATTTATTTAAAAAATCCCACAAAAAAGTAATTATTTCCTGTGAAATTTTCTCTCAAATGTTGAGGTATGGGGTTTGGTGATTGTTAGAGTTTTGGTCATGTCAGAGAGTAGCAATAAAATTGATTTGATTGCTCTGTGACTTTCTTTGCAAACTGTGATATTTAACACCAATAAGAATTTGAGACAACTTCATTAAATCTTTGAATGAATGGCTTAAAGCTCATTCCAGCTCATGCTCCATTTCTTGTTGCAGCTCTGTTCTCCCAGGTGGCAGTGTTGGCTGCTGTTCTGGCTTTAGTAGCCATCATCATCATGTCTATCATTATCCTTATTGCTATATGGAGGAAGGTAAGAAACAAATCATAAATGCAGGGGATATTGAATTAAAATGCTAGCTTTTTCTAAGTTATGTTTTCTATATTTCTCAGAAACCTCGCTATGAGATCAGATGGAAGGTGATAGAGTCTGTGAGCCAGGATGGTCACGAGTACATCTACGTGGATCCCATCCACCTACCCTATGACCTGGCCTGGGAGATGCCACGAGACAACCTGACGCTAGGTGAGTCTATTGTACAAACGGACTTACCTTGGCAAGACTGAAGAGGCTTTCAAATATTGTTAAGACTTCTGAACCATCTACCCAAGTTATAACTTGGTTAAGTATGATTCTAATGTCAAGTTACTTAAAAAAGTAGAGAAGCCTCTATCAAATATAATGTTGCAGTGTCTTTTTCAGGTCTCTCAGGTGCTTCACTGACGCCCCTGAGCTTTTCTGTGTTTCAGGTCGCACTCTTGGTTCTGGAGCTTTCGGCAGGGTTGTCGAGGCAACAGCGTACGGTCTCTCTCATTCCCAGTCCAGCACAAAAGTGGCTGTGAAAATGCTGAAATGTAAGACAAATAATGAAAGTAACATAGCAGAAAGCTTCAATCCCCTGCTAATGTCTGTCAAGCACTGACACCAGAGCCATATTGCTGTGAACACAGCCCACTGAGCCTTTGTTTAGTTACAGGCATTGGCTGAGTTTCAGGCAGCAGGTCATTCAGCATTTTGGCAAGGATATAGTGTGAACTCAGTATGTTCAGATCTCATACTTATTTCCCTTTCTCCATCC
Source organism: Antennarius striatus (assembly GCF_040054535.1). Classification (NCBI taxonomy): domain Eukaryota; kingdom Metazoa; phylum Chordata; class Actinopteri; order Lophiiformes; family Antennariidae; genus Antennarius; species Antennarius striatus. The sequence continues at coordinate 12,184,920 of NC_090785.1, forward strand.
AGCCACAGCCAGGAGGAGTGAGACCCAGGCTCTCATGTCAGAACTGAAGATCATGAGTCACCTCGGACCACACCTCAACATTGTGAACTTGCTAGGAGCTTGCACCAAACATGGTCAGCAACTGTACAAAACTGAGATAACATCATACAATTAGTTTTTCATATAGTTTTTTATGCATTAATAGCACCTGAAAGGAAACTGTCTTGGTTGTTCAGTTTGGACAGTTGACATGTGAGTGCAGAGACATTTGTCGTCTTGGCTATCTTCCATGTCTCCTTTCTTTGACTGAGCTCATAAAATGTACCATAAATTACAATAATGTCCCTTTTTCGACAAAATAATATAAAAAATAATACAATACATTTTCCATACATCTCATACATTTAATGCCCTTAAAATATATATATTTCTCATATAGTTTTTTTAAAGTATATTCTTGTTCAGTTAAAGTACATTTATCATGTCTAATTGCTGTTTGCTTTGTGATTATTGTTGGCAGATCTCATATTATTATTATTTTTTCTTTCCATCAATCAGGTCCTCTGTATCTGGTGACCGAATACTGTCGCTATGGTGACCTGGTGGACTATCTGCACAGGAACAAGCACACTCTCCTTCGGGACTACATTGAGAAGAATGAAGATGATGGTTGTCTTATTTCTGGAGGAAGTACCCCCCTCAGCCAGAGGAAAGGGTGAGATAAGAAGACAAAGGTTTCTTTTCACAGCTGCACAAAGGACCGTTTTGTATCTGATCCTCATTCTGTTATCACACAGAAGGAAATACCCATAGGTGTAAAATCTGAAATCAAGAAGAACCATGGATAAATGCAGAATTAGGTCATTTTCACACTTCATGTACCCTTCCAGCTATGTATCGTTTGGAAGTGAAAGTGATGGAGGATACATGGACATGAGCAAAGATGAACCCTCGGTCTACGTGACCATGCAGGAGCAAATAGATGCCATCAAGTATGCAGATATTCAGCCTTCTCCTTACGAGTCACCCTACCAGCAGGACATCTATCAGGAACAAGGTCTGAATTGGGTGTGTGTTTGTGTTTGTGTTTGTGTGTGTGTGTGTGTGTGTGTGTGTGTGTGTGTGTGTGTGTGTGTGTGTTTATTTAAAAATGTTAATTTAAAATAACTCTGATTAAATACACTGAGTACTGGAAACAAAGAATAATAACGTAAAGTAGAAGGGTGGTATGACATGAGACCAACCAGTTACGATGCATTTGCTGCTCCAAGCGGAGGAATTTCCCAGTGTTAATGTGTGAGAAGTTATTTTTATTTATTGCACTGGAATTAATGCTACAGTGCCTTGCGAAAGTATTGGACCCCCCAAGAATTTTTTTGACATTTTGCCACATTTCAAGCTTCAAACTTAAAGATAACAAACTGAAAATATTTCTCAAGAATCAACAACATGTGAGACACAATCGTGAAGTGGAATCAAATTTAATCAACATTTTATATTGTGTTTAGAAATAAAAAACTGAAAAGTAGGATGTACAAAAGTATTTACCCCCTGTTCTCTCAGCTCAGCTAACTGACTCCAGAAGTTCCCTGATGACTTCTGAATGATCCAATATTGACCTACATGACAACAATGACAAACAGAATGTACCTGTGTGTCATTTGGTCTCACATTTTATTTTTAAACACAATATAAAATGTTGAATAAATTTGGTTCCGCTTCACGATTGTGTCTCACATGTTGTTGACTCTTGAAAAATATTTTCAGTTTGTTATCTTTAAGTTTGAAGCCTGAAATGTGGCAAAATGTCAAAAAGGCTTGGGGGCGGGGGGCAATATGTATGTATGAGCAGTGGCATTTTCTGATCACAGAGCAGAGAAAATGTACAGATAAATCTTACCGCGCATGAAGGGCACGAGCTTCGTTTCAACCCATGAAGTCACAGGACAGAAGGGGCGGCTTTTGGATTGGACCTTCGGGGCCCCGGCCCAAACAATGTAACATTCACTCCATATAGTGCCTTGCAAAAGTGTCCTTCAAGCACTAACATTACGACTGTTCTTGATAACAATCACATGTTAACAGTTTTCAAATGTATGATAATTCAGATACCATAATAATGTTTTTTACAAGTCACTTGTGAGTGACCACAAAATATTGTTGAGGAAAGTGAAAACAGAAAATCCTGTTTTGCGGGAATAGTCAAACCGTCATACTTTGGTCTAAATTACATTATATTAATAATTTTACCTTCAAAAGCAAATGAATTCATTTTCAGGTATAATGTAGTCAAGATAAATAATGAATCAGAAATGAAATCACAGACTTTAAAGAAATACACCTGTTTCAAAGGAGCTTCCATTAGTTAATGCAACCAACACAACCAGGATGATGTGAAATCAAGCCGCCCCACCTGGTAACAGACCACTCTCAAAAATGACATTTAATCAAACTTTGAACAAGATACATTTTCTCAATGATATAGAAATTTTATTTCAATGTCATATGGGTTAGGTAATCTATGATCTGAGTGAGAAACAGCAGAAAATAATCCTCAAATTTACTTCATATATATTTTACTTTATAACAGACGTGACAGGACAACAGAGATGCTCCTCGTCTTATTTTTGTAGTTTCCCTTTCAGGTGGGGGCAGACTGGATCTGGCCATCAGCGACTCTCCAATCCTCACTCATGATGATCTTTTGGGCTTCAGCTACCAAGTGGCGAAGGGAATGGAGTTTCTCGCTTCCAAGAACGTAGGATATCATGATTAGCATCCAATTAGAGTTTAGATCTGGATTGTGTGATTTTTTTATTACTGAAGGAATAGTTCTAGATTTTAGGAAGCGCTTATGATGATAATGAGAGCAGTCAGTTAACAGCATAAATGTATATTTTTTTTTGAAGTTTGCTTACAAATTGAAGTGTGAAACCAACAATATTTTGACTCCTATTAATGTTACTCCACTATAGTGTGTTCATCGTGACCTTGCAGCCAGGAATGTTTTGATCTGCGAGGGGAAACTGGTGAAGATCTGTGACTTTGGTCTGGCAAGAGACATCATGCACGACTCCAACTACATCTCTAAAGGCAGCGTAAGAAGACAAATTAGTGCTCAAGTCAAGTGGAGAAAAAAAAATCCTGTAACACTCGCAATAAATGATCTTCAAATTTGGAATGAAATCTTGTTCCAATTAAGTTTATATACAGTTACAGACAGGAAGTTAGGCCAAAAACAGATTCTGTGTGATGTCATTGATATAACTTAAATAATGTAACAGCAAACAAGATCCTAACTGGATCTATAATAGAAAACAAATAACTGCGATCTATATTTTTAACCTCATCAACTGCGTACTAAAACATTCTACTATAAAACTATTGTTTTGTCAAATGGTGTGTGTGTGTGTGTGTGTGTGTGTGTGTGTGTGTGTGTGTGTGTGTGTGTGTGTGTGTGTGTGTGTGTGTGTGTTCTCTCACCCAGACTTTCCTGCCCTTGAAGTGGATGGCACCTGAAAGTATTTTCCATAATTTGTACACTACCTTGAGTGACGTATGGTCATATGGCATACTTCTCTGGGAGATTTTTACACTTGGTCAGTCCACAGACACACACACACATACACAGACGTAAATGAAAAAATGCCACTAGTTTCAACCTAGAACTTGTTTTCAAGAACGGCGATTCATTCTCTTTAATCACTTATAGAGCTCATATTGTACCAGTTACATCTATTAACTTTTAATTAACATTTGTCAAATGTGAACCTTAAATGCAGAAAACATTGTATGGAAAAGTAAAACAAATCTCAAGTTCCATGTCCGATTGAAAGTACATACCAGTTCTTTTTTTAAGCCTCACATGAGCCCATAACCTCATTAGGCACAGCTAAGCTTTAAAATCGTTTTTTCCTTGGTCAGAATATTGTGAATCTTTTTTCTAAAAGAAAAAAACTACTCATAATTTTTGAAATGACCATAAAAACAAAGGAGACAGTTTAGAGACAGAAATGTTGAACGGCAAATTCACAATACAGCCTCTGTATGTTATAACCAGAGACCCACTGTAGCATCCTGCCCATGACTTTCACATTCAGTGCCCGCGTTATTTTCTAAGGTAAATAAAATGACTTTACTCTCATCTCAAATGTCTTCCATATCAAGACAATATCATTCCCTACTGAGACATATTTTATGGTGTGCATAAATTCCACTTCATTTTTCTCACCTTGCATTGTCAGGTTTCAAATTATTTGAAATACTTTCTGCAGGAGGAACTCCTTATCCTGACCTGCCAATGAACGAATTGTTCTATAGTGCTTTAAAGCGAGGCTATCGAATGGCTAAACCTGCCCATGCCACCGATGAAGTGTGAGTCTCTCTGCAGTCCTCTCTTTTATGTAACTGCGCCAAGTACTCTACCATAACCAAGAACAAAAATATATAAATCATTCATGTTGCAGTTATGACATCATGAAGAAGTGCTGGGATGAAAAGTTTGAGAGAAGACCGGAGTTCTCCTTTCTAGTCCACAGTGTGGGGAACATGCTGACAGACAGCTATAAAAAGGTATTTCATTTTTAAATCAGTGCTGAATTTAATACATGAAACATAAAAATCACATGTTCCTGATTTTAAGCTGTTAAATCATGCTTGCTTGAGGTCCTCTAAAAACAATGTAGAGTTATTTGAAATGTACAAGGTGACAGACTCAAAGTTACCTGTGAAAACAGTGATGCAATAACTAGTAATGCAATTACTTCAAGTAATTTGACTCAATTTAATTGCTTTTTCGTTTAAAATAGACACCAAACCTTAAATGTCTATTTATTGAAATGCACTGACAAAATATAGAGAATAATAATTTCCTGAACACAGTAAACATCCAGACGTACAAGTCCTTGATAATGTTCCACAGATATTTATCCTGATGGCTGTGCTGACTGTGTGGGGTGATTGAGTCATAGAACTCAGCAAAGACATTTCTGAGTGTTAGAATGATGCAAAGCAACAGAATTAATTGGACACTAGATGATTTTTAATATAAATTCCCAACTTACTCTCACTGTTTACTGAAAGTCAGTCAGGATGTGAAACTGTACTTCTCATCTTCATTCTCTAACCTGAGTTTCATGAGTGGATAATTATATTTATCATTTCTTGAATAATTAAAAGAACTTTGTCCATAACAGCGATACAATCAAGTCAATGACAACTTCCTGAAGAGTGACCACCCTGCAGTCGCCCGAACTAAGCCTCGACTCTCCTCACCCTTTCCAATCACCAATCCATCATTTGGCTCCCCATCTCCCATCACGCCGTCTTTACCTATGGACCCCTACACCCAGAGGCCTGCCCCAGGAGAATTTAGAGGAGAGGCAGACTCAGAGGAAGTGGTGACTTCATTCAACGAATACATCATTCCAATCCCAGACCCCAAACCAGAAGACGCCTTCACTGACGTGCCTTCAGAAAGCCCTGCCAGGTAACAGCTAGTAAAACAGATGATCTAGATGTGAACCAAATGCTGGGGTTGCAAGAAAAAATAAAGTTGTATTTACTGAACAAGAAGAGCGATTTTTTTTCAACAGACACCCACTCATCCAGATGTTATGTTGAAACAATGGCTGCATTGTGAAGGCCGACTTAGAGACATTTTTAACAGTCTATATAAATATGCAGCAAAGAAAGGTTGTTTTAGAAACAAAAGAATTTAAATGAACAACAAATATTTGATTAAGTAAAAGCCAAGTCCATTATCATGAATAATCAAAACCGTTTCTGTGAATATACTGATCAACCACATTATGACCACCACTGACATGTCCAGTGCATTACATAGATTTATTCGTTCTCATGGCACCTGAGAGTGGGTGGGATAAATTAGCAGATCGATTGGCAAGCATAAGGATTTGGCTGTACGACTGAGTCTTGTGGTCTGCAGTGGTCAGTGTCGATCAAACGCCTAGTTAACAAGCAGCAGGGTCATGAGTGGCTATGGTCGAGCGATGAACGTGGGGAGCCAAGACTGAACAGTGTGGCCTGATCTAACAGACATGCTCTTATGGCTCAAATTGCTGTAGAAGTTAGGTGTCAGAATACACAGTGCAGGTCCGGGTTCTCGAACAGCAAAAGAGGGACCTACACGATTTAAGGCAGGAGGTCATTACAATATGGTTTTACTTGTTGATGTTTTGAAAACTTGTCTCTGAGCTTTTTTGGATCAGTTCTTTTCACCGCAGACATTTCTTATAACATTGAAAACAGAAGCACTCAGTCTAATGAGGTTGTCATGAACACAGTAGGTTTGCATTTAAAATTAGAAATATCCACCACAAGGTCCAATCAATTACAAGATGATCCTACGGTCATTTCAAAATTGCATATTAATAGCCTGTGCTGAAATCAATTAATGAGTGAAAGAAAATTAATCAGCAACTATATTGGTAACAGACTAATTATTTTTTTTTGGGGTGAAAATTTAGAAATATTGGGTTGATTGTAAGGAATCATAACTTTTATCAAGCTTACGTGACCCAAAACTGAGCCACTTTGGGTCTTCCTTGGAAAGTTACTCTATATATAACTGTGAAAATAATGTGATTAAGCGGCTATTAAATTAACACATTTGATGCATCTTTTTTTTTAGCCTTAGTTGGATCACAGATTATATGCTTCTGACAACTGTGAAGCAGATGCTGTTCCATATTCTCAACATTTAAGAAGGGCTCTTTAAGTCAATGATACTCCAACAAGAGCCTCATCTGTCTATGAACTAACTGTGTCTCTCTTCTGCAGTTAAGGTTGATATGGTGACAGAAACTTCTATTACCAAGTCACCACTATGGATTCATATGCTTGCAAAATTTAACAATAATAATAATAATAATAATAATTTTTTTAAAAAAGAAATAGACCGATGGAGTGATCGTCTCCTGAAAATTCTTGATAGGTAACGCATTTGAAGTAAAACATACATTACCAAAGCTTAAAATTTTCACATTGGGGAGAACATTTGCTTTTAAGTAAATTTTAAGTATTAAATTAGTTGTGGTTGTTTAGCATCACACTAATGAATGCAGCCTGTGGTTTGTCCTTGAATAACTCACATGGCTGAGGAAACTGTTTGAACCTCCCTTTTGCTTGGCTGCCCTCAGCTCTCTGGGTCCGGAGGAGGAGACTGACTCCATGTCGCAGGACACGACTGACACACTTCCGGAGGAAGACAGGCTGGAGGAGACCAGCGAGAGAGAAGCTCTGCTGGGGTTTTCAGCGACACCCGAGGTGGAAGACAGCTTCCTGTAGCCACACGTAGGAAACCCTGACAAGAAAACTATTTTCTATTTTTTTCCAAACCTGTCTGAAAAAGGGAACATGACTAAAGTAGAACATAGCACAACTAGAAGGCAATCTTATATTTACACTAAGTAAGCTCTCAAAAGTTTGATCTTCTTTATGATCTGACATAATGCTTAGTACCTCTGAAACAAAGTGATTAGTTCACTTAAGCAAGATGTTTCCAGTGAAGCTTCTAGAATATAAATACAGCAATCACCTCACTCTTTTATGAATTAATTCACATCAAGTAAAGATGCATTGACTGTCTGAGATGACAAAATACACTTTTTAAGCCACTTTTAGCCATATGTTCCAATTTACTGACAATTTTACTAGTTTTACAAAAATGGAATGATTTACCAAACGCTAATAAACAAAATAGTATTTTTATAAATGCAGTATCTTTGTGGATCAACCATTCCATGCTCTTGAAAATTAGGAAGTGAATATTTTTTTTCCTGATCTTAAGAACGACCATCAATGGTAGTCACTGTTTATAGTTTTGTAAATGGACCTGATATAAAAATCCTACATGCACTGTTTTACTGCAAGACTTTCTTTCTACATAGCTACATATGCCATATGAAGGTCACCAGTTTTTTTTTGTGGAAAATTATATGTGTTTGTATGTTATAGTGTATTTTTTACATGTCTTATATCAATTCATATCATAGTTCTGTGCCAGATTTGCACTTTATTTAGATAGAATTCATACAAAAGGTATAAACTAGTGCTTAGCCTGACATTTGGCACTGATGCTTTGCAGCTTCAGCGCTCATCTACACTACATCATATTAGAAAATGGGGATTAAAACATGAAAACTACAATTAATTGAAGCCTCTCTGAAATGATCAGCGTTTATGCTTCTTATCTACATTTTTTATATTTTTTATAATATTGCTTTACATGATAATGACATTCTCATCAACATTTCAACATTTTGTGCAAACACTAAATCTTCATCTGAGTTCCACAAAATTCCTGTGCTGTGATATCAACAGCCTTACTGTAAAAATATACTTTTTATCTCATGACTGATCAGAAAACTTGTCCTCAAGTTCAAAAGAATTCCTCATTCAAATCTTTCTTAGAAATGCAAATTAATGGATTAACTTTATCACTTGTCCTGATACACAGCAAAATAATTTTGTACAAAATGTAATTTTGTGCCAGTGTTTGGCAAAAAACAAAATACTGAAATAATTTACATACCATAAAAACAGTTTGTATTAACAATTTATAATGCATACAATTGGGCTGAGTTTCGTACCTGAAAGGTTAGAAAAGCTGTGCTGCCTAAAGTAAGAACATAACTACCAATTGTGAAGTAGTCCTGATGAGCGGCTATCCCATACTGAGTGATTACTAGCTTTATACATAGATACAATAAAGACCACATTTCAGTTTTTGATTGATCATAATATTGATTACTCACACAATTGTTGTACGGTAAATCATTTTCTGCGATGAAAGGATACTCATAGTTAATGCATTACTGCCATGGTACAAATGGAACATGTGCATGAGTGAAGACAGGATTTGTCTTGTTGCTTACTCATTAAGGGCTACTGTTCAAACAAAATACAACCTAGATTGCTTATGTATAAATGTAAAGATGGCATTTTTAGTGCTCTGGTACTTTGCATAACATTCACCTATACAGTGATTCATCGTTCATCGCATACACCACCAATTAAAACACTACTTTTGTCTTTTTATGTAGCAAATTAAAATGCACAAGTTCACTGTATCACAACTTATGGTACCAAAGATTCTTAACGTTTACAAATGTATTTTTATATTTGCCAACTTCTATGTTGTAAATGTGACAATAAAAGTACTATCATAGGAGTGACTGATGTGTGAATCTTTTATGACTTTAATTAAATAGTTCCTAAAATGTCATTATTCTGCCTTCAATTATTTTCCGCTGACAAAAAGGTAAATATACTAACACTAAACATTAAAAACATGAACTTAAATTTCAGGCATACACCTCCACTGAGTGTCTAAAAACAAAACTGACATTGCATATGTACATACTGCCTTTTCTCTCAAATTTCAGAATGCTTTACTCTGATTTCAGAATTTGACTTATAATAACCCTTTTTAAAGAGGCGAAACCTTCCTGTCTGGAAACTAACACTGAGTCATCCCCTCAATGGTTCAAAATTGAACAAGATCAAGGAATTGACATTTATACCCCTCAAAGCAAGACATTCGTGTCAAAAAGTGGTCTTCATCCCCAAATATGCATCCGGCAAAACTGTCTGCAGAAAACATAATAAACACATTGCCAGGGCCCACTAGGATGGCAGTGATACATGTGACAGTCATGAAGTCAGTTTTTGAGCTGGTCTTGCCTAATTCAATATTCTAGAAAATTATTCTAGAAATGACTACCATAATCTAGAAAGGAGTCGTATTTTGGGGAGGAAGTGGAAGGAGCTGGACACAGCACATTTAGATGCATACTTGGGGCTCCTCATCCTGTCTGGGGTCTGGAAGTCAAAGGACAAATCAACAGCCAGTCGGTGGGATGCAGAGACAGGCAGGGCTAGATTTAGAGCCAAAGTGAGGGAGATCCAGGAGAGGACTGCACCTACAGTAGTACAACAGTGAGTGAAGTAAGTGTGTGTGTGGGCTTGTGCGTGTGTGACAGACAGAGAGAGAGAGAGAGAGAGAGAGAGAGAGAAAGAGAGAGACAGAGAGAGAGAGAGAGAGAGAGACAGAGAGAGAGAGAGAGAGAGAGAGAGAGAGACAGAGAGAGAGTTGATGTGGGTTAGTTTAATGGCCTCTTGCATTTTTTTTTACAAATGAGTAATACATTCTATCTGTATGTCTGTCCAATACTGCATAAATAGTTGTTATTGGAAGTTTACACACACATTGAGATAGAGTAGAGAGTGAGAAAGAGAGAGAGAGATGAAAAGAGAGAGAGGGGAGAGAGAGAGAGAGAGAGACAGAGACAGAGACAGAGACAGAGACAGAGACAGAGAAAGAGAGAGAGACCTTCATCATCTGTGTTATAAGTGCTTCAGAAAGTGGGGATTAAAACATGAAAACTACAGTTAACTGAAGCCTCTTAGAAATGATCAGATCATAACCGCTTATGCTTCTTATTGAAATAATTTTTTAATATTGGTTTGCATGATAATTAGTGACATTCTCATCAACATTTCAACATGTCGTCCAAACACTAAATCTTCATTTGAGTTCCACAAAATTCCAGTGCTATGATATCAACAGCCTTACTGTACAGTGTGTGTGTGTGTGTGTGTGTGTGTGTGTGTGTGTGTGTGTGTGTGTGTGTGTGTGTGTGTGTGTGTGTGTGTGTGTGTGTGTGTGTGTGTGTATGTGTGTGTGTTTGTGTCTTGGGATCAGCAAAAAAGGCACCATAGTAAAGGAATCATGGTCCTCTTGTTTCTAGGTTACTGCTGGGGGAAAAGGGAAGAGGAAGAGGTGCCAAGTCTAGAGGCCATCTAACACGCACACACACACACACACACACACACACACACACACACACACACACACACACACACACACACACACACACACACACACACACACACACACACACACACACACACACACACACACACACACACACACACACACCTTGTTCATATTGCTATTGCTTGTTCTTGTTTTCATTTCTGATTTATAAACAGTAAATATATATACGTAAAACAAAATTTTAACGTCATGTTTTAATGTTACAAGATCACTGTAAAACTATTGTATTTAATATGTTAGTCTTTCAAAAGTAATAATGTGGTAAAACAATTTTTTAATGAAAAATGAGTGAATTATCCTAGTTGAACCGTTACCTGAAAGACAAGGAACAACATTGCACTAAATATTGAACAATACTTGTTGGATTTTTTTTGGTTTGGACATGTTTAGGATAATTCAACATGCACCGGGTCAAATTGACCCATAACACACCAATGTTGATTCTGACAAATGTACAAATGAGCGTTAACTTATAATGCTGCAAACATACAGTAGCTAGTGTCAAAAGTCATAATGTGTTGAAAACATTATTACCTGGAAGCTCACAGAACCATACTGTAGCATAGATAGCATGCTTTGCATCAATAGTCATGATGTCACACACCCACTCAACCACCACCTTGTATTTCTGTACTTGGGGTTCCGGTAGAGGCTTGCTTAGGAGAATCCTGATCCATGCAAGACAGCCCTTAAACAGGCCCGAGTGTTGTTACGTTGTTGTCATTACATGCTGGTGATCTGTGGTTGGATGTGTGTTGTGTTAAGGCTAAAGGATGGCCCGGGAGAATTGAGCCATTCTGTGTCAAATTGGCAAAGGCTCAATAATTAGTTAAGCGTGAAATGCAGATCTGACACACACACACACACACGCACGCACGCACGCACGCACACACACACACGCACACTCACTCACTCATAGAGCTCCCTCCATACTCCACCCACCACTTCTTGTTTGCTGTGTGAGACTGTAAACAAGCAGAAGGGAGAAGAAGGGCAGAGCAAGCAGAAAGGTAAGAGGATAACCTGGTCTGATCATCATATAAGATACTTTAAAGTGAGAGACGAGGAACCGAACAATTTGAGATGTAGTTTTGTCTCATTCTTCTGATTCATAGAGCTGCAAAATCAGCATTCAAACTGCCGGTTTGAAGTTGATCCAGGATGCTGTTCTACCTCAGTCTGCTGACCGGGATTGTGGCCTGTGCCACGCCAGGTAAAGGCAGAAAAATGTTTATTGTTGAATCTACCTCTTTACCGTCTTTTTTTACCCTGTGCTTGATTTTAACAGCTTCCGTCGGTTTAAATGTAATTTTTTAATTTAAAATAAATGGAACAATTCATGATAGAAAACTGTTAAACAAAGAAAAGCATATAAAAGTAATTTAAACAATCTAAAAGTAATTTATACAATTTAATTGGGTTTTAATTAAATTGTATAAAACATTACTGACTTCATCACACCCTCCATGCATACGTCCTGTACATAAGTGGGGCGATTGTCTGCAGAATCATGAGTTGTTTTTTTGTCGCCACTACTGATAGTTTCTTTATCTGTTTGGTCATGTTGATCTTGGCTTGAAACATCACATCACCTGACTTGTGTCAAATTGCAATGTCATGTATTTGTATGTAAGCACATAAAAAGTATTTGATGTTTTTGGTTTATTAGGGATGAGTAAATTAGCTCTGCTTTATGGTGGATTATTGGGGCACAAAGGGAATTTGGTTGAGTGGTATTTGTTAGTTGCTAAATGCATCGACGTGTTTTTTTTTTCAACTATTTTACTCCTCGTGCTAACTTTTACTTGTCTGTATAGTAAATTTTAAAAAATGCTGTTCTTAGAATCTCAGTTCTGCTTTAACCTTCAAAATATATTCTAGATGAGAACTTTTATGACCTTTGAAAGTCATACTCAACTCTAAATGACAGAGTTTAGCAAGAGTCATACTGATGTCAGTCCTTTCAGTGAATTTAACACATTTGTTCAACTTGGTCTCTACACAATGCTTCAACACAGCCTTCAAAGAGTTCATTGTCTTTCATGTTTAAAGTTTCTTTAACATGGCCTGAGGGTTTTGGTATATTTTTGATTTTGTGGTTTGTCTAAAAGATGTCAGAAATGTCACGTCCTTCTCAATGCTTAGCATTGAAAGCTAATGATCGAATATTTGCAGTCTTTACAAATCCGTTATTGAGTGGGATTTTGAAATAAAGAGGCTTTATGGATCAAAGGATATTGTTATAGTCCGAGTCTTCCATCTCCTTTCTGAATTCGTTAGGTTGCTTCCAAAATAAATCTGAGAGCATGTAACTGCATTTTGAGCTTCTATAAGGTGGAAACAAAATGTTGAGCCATGAATGATTAGACATTTAATAGAGCAAAAATACTCTCATTGGACCTCAGTAACCCATAGTCTATTTTGATTTATTTTGTTTCATACTTTCTATGTACGTTTTTCTTTTGTCTAAAATAAATGCCATCATTGAGTCATATTTGTATTCCTTCTCAGTGGAATGGAGGCATCCAGTGATCAGGTTCAACTCTAAGGTAGTGGGGAATTCTGAGGTGGTGGTCAAAGCTGGGACTTCTCTAAATCTGCAGTGTGAGGGCGATGGGCCTGTAAACTGGCAAACAAGGCTAACCAAACACAGACGCTATGTGTCCAAAGTCAGTGGGAACATCCGCACCTTCAAGGTGGAACGACCCTCTGCTGAATTCACTGGAACATACAAGTGTTATTACACTGCTGGGTCTCAGTATCGAGGACTGACCTCCTCAGTGCATGTGTACGTAAAAGGTGAGCTCTGATAAATGAGAGCAAAACAAATCTGTGAGCTTGGTTAGATCATTGTTTACTGTTCTGTTGGTTCTGCTTACTTACTTTTCCACGGCAAACATTGTTCTATGATTTAATCGATTTTTTTCACGCTTCATTTAACTAGATCCAAACCGTGTTTTCTGGACCAGTAGTACATCCCTGCAGGTGGTGAGCAAGGAGGGTGAGGACTACCTGTTGCCTTGCTTGCTAACCGACCCAGAGGCAATAGACTTGGGCCTCCGTATGGAAAATGGCACTACTGTGCCGCCAAGATTGAACTACACAGTTTACCCTCACCGTGGTATTCTCATCCACAACCTCCAACCCAGCTTCAATGCTGACTACGTCTGCACAGCTAAAGTCGGCGGAGTGGAAAAGACTTCCAAGATCTTTTCTATCAACATCATTCAGAGTGAGACCACTCGGTTGTTGGGGATGATTACCCAACGCTGTCATGACATCATTTGCATTGATATGTGCATCAAGCTACACACTCATTTATAAATTTTTCATGCTCCAGAGCTTCGTTTTCCTCCATATGTCTTCCTGGAGTCGGATGAATATGTGCGAATTGTTGGGGAGGAACTCAAGATTCGTTGCATAACACACAATCCCAACTTCAACTACAATGTCACATGGAATTACACCACCAAGTCGGTGAGTATGAGGCACTTTGGGAGTTTTCTTGTGCTAAAAATGATTTCACCTCCAACTTGATTACTTCTTAATGTCCTCAGACAGTAACAATAGAAGAGAGGGTTCGCTCTAGTGGAGAAAATCGCCTTGATATACAGAGCATACTGACTATCCCTGCTGTGGCCCTCGGAGACACAGGAAACATTTCCTGCATTGGCACTAATGAAGCAGGGGTGAACCGCTCAACGACATACCTGCTGGTTGTAGGTGAGATGTGGAGACAATCACTTCTGCTGTGGTGTCGTGCTGAAAATCGCCTACAACATTCATAAACTATTGAAAACGTACTGTGTGAACTTCTGTCAACAGACAAGCCCTACATTAGGCTCCTGCCCCAGCTGTCTCCTAACTTGGCCTACAAGGGTCTTTCGATTGAGGTGAATGAGGGGGAAGATTTGGAGCTCAGTGTGCTCATCGAAGCGTACCCTCACATCACAGAGCACAAATGGCACACCCCATTATCTCTCAGCTCGTCCACACAGGAGCACAAGCTCATCAGATACAATAACAGGTACAACACAAAGGCTGGAGCAAGTAACAAAGGACAGTATGGCTTGTACTAAAGTGGTCTTGTTCAAAATGTCACAACGTGTATAAAAAAACAAAAACACTGAATTCAGGCTGGGGAAGCCACTCTGGGATTAAATCACGCCATTCGAGCATTTCTTGATTAGTATAGTGACACTACGTTCATGTACTTCCTCATGGATGTAGTGCTTAAAGGAAGAGGTGTTCTATTTTAAACTTGTCCCACTATGCAATCATAAAGAGGCTCTGTCTGTATTCAAATGATATAAATTACTCATGAAGACTTTCCTCTTTATCCCAGTTTAAATATTTTTTTTGTTTTTTTATAGATATCATGCGAGTTTGCGGCTGAAGAGGATGAATGCACGGGAGCAGGGACAATACACATTTTACGCCAGAAATGACCTGGCCAATGCATCAGTCACATTCCAAGTTCAAATGTATCGTAAGTGCAAACACTTGAAATCAGTTTATACGTTTATAATGTTGTGTGATAAACTCTTGTGAATGGATATCATATTCCCTTCAAATGTGATAATTGCTGCTGGTCTTTCTTTGCCTTTGCTGACAGAGAGACCTGTTGCCATGGTGAGATGGGAAAATGTAACCACACTCACCTGCACCTCGTTTGGATATCCTGCTCCCAGAATCATCTGGTACCAGTGTTTAGGAATACGACCCACGTAAGTTCTATTACCAACTTTAGCTTCTATACTGAGGATTAAAGCATTTGGCCTTGCCTCGGACCTTTGCCTGACCATGTCCGTCTTACAATGAGGCAGGTGCAACGGAAACACTAGTGGGCTGCAGATGGCAGCCGCACTACAGGCTTCAACAGTGGAGGTCCAGAAGGAGGAGTACGGAGCTGTGGAGGTGGAGAGTGTGCTCACAGTGGGGCCATCCCGGCGGAGGATGACAGTGGAATGTGTAGCCTTCAATCTTGTTGGTGTCAGCAGTGACACTTTTGCAATGGATGTTTCTGGTGAGGACATCAATTGTAATTTTTCAGAATGCTGTTTATGAGCTACTACCTTTAATATTGTGGCATGACACAGATAAGATCAACCAAACCAGAAGATTACTTTGCAGTTAAAAAATGAGCATGATTTAACTATTAATGATACACACCCAAGCAATATACAGTACATACTCCACAAACTATTATCAATGACTCTGCTTTTGCAGACAAGTTCTTCACTTCCACCTTGACCGGAACAGCAGGCATTCTCACCATCCTCCTTTTCTTACTGGGTTTACTGCTGTACAAATACAAGCAGGTAAATTGCAAAAAATTGTGAAAATGTACAGCTACAGCATCCAAATATTCCAAATGTAGATAAGTGACTTTGTTGCCATGTTTATATTGCTTTCTTACTTTTATATTCAGAAACCCAGGTATGAGATCCGCTGGAAGATCATTGAGGCAAGAGATGGAAACAACTACACTTTCACTGACCCCACTCAGCTGCCATACAATGAGAAATGGGAGTTCCCAAGAGACAAGCTGAAACTAGGTTTGCATCATTTCAATATTAAATTAATTATTACACTATAAATACTACTGCAAAATCAATGCTACACATGTCCATCCACATGTCCATGTCCATAAGTTTGTCAGGACCATCCACTGCAAAGTTTAATGGTAATCAGTTTAATAAGTTTTCTGCAATTATGGCAGATTAATGAAAGTGTTTCTTTCCATCTAGAGAGATGGAACAATTCCTGAATTTGTCCTTATATCCTTATCAACATCTAAATTAATAATTGTTCGGTCGAATACAACAAAGACTAAAACAATAAAAAAGAAATGTGAAATCTGGCTGTGTATCACAGATTTAGCTTAGTTTATAGCTTCCCGTTGTATCTTTTTCTGACCAGGTAAGATCCTGGGTGCAGGAGCTTTTGGAAAAGTCGTTGAGGCCACAGCCTATGGTCTAGGAAAAGATAATGATGATGTACTGCGTGTGGCTGTAAAAATGTTGAAAGGTGAGTTTAATGTCAAACATTGAATTTAAACAAAAGAGTGAGAATGTATAATTTAGGTACTGAAAAATATCATCCAGCAAAATCCTAAATTCTTTGTTTCCTGTGATCAGAAGGGACAATAAATGAAAGCTTGTTTTGTGCTCCTGCAGCCAGCGCTCACTCAGATGAGAGGGAAGCTCTGATGTCTGAACTGAAGATCCTGAGTCACCTGGGACATCACAAGAACATTGTGAATCTACTGGGGGCCTGCACCTACGGAGGTCAGAGAGCGTCTCCTAAATGTTTTCCATGACAATTGATGAATCTAAAATATTGAAAAAGCAAGTCTTTGAAAACTCAAATTCATTCAAGGGAAATCTTGTAATTTGCAAAAGTATGCTTTCTCTGTCAAAGGAATGTTAACATGGTGTGTTTCTTATCAGGACCAGTGCTTGTAATCACGGAATACTGCAGCCTCGGCGATCTCCTGAACTTCCTCCGCCAGAAGGCAGAGACATTCATAAACTTTGTTATGAATGGTCCCGACATTACTCAGATCTCCAATGACTACAAGAACATCTGCAGTCAGACCCGATGCATTAGGAGGTACATCATTGCATATGCTGGGTGCAGTATTCATGACAAATATATGATCTCCTGCATCATTTCTGTTGACACCCCTCTCTCTTTCTCCTCTTGTTTTCTTTCGTCCTAAAGCGACAGTGGTATTTCTAGTACTTCCTCCAGCAGTTACTTGGAAATGAGACCCAGCCAGCCTCCAAATACAGAATCGTTTCAAGGCAAGAAGCATACCACAACCAATACTTTTGAAATTGACACAAAATCAATCAGGACACATCAACTTCCTGGTGACAGAGACCAGTTTCTTTACTCCATGTGTTAATAATATTATTTATGTCCACCAAGACTCCGTGTGTGACGAGACCGTCAACTGGCCACTGGACATCGATGACTTGCTGAGGTTTTCCCTTCAAGTGGCTCAGGGTCTTGAATTTCTGGCTGCAAAAAATGTGAGTGGTTGTATTTGAGAAGGGATTTTAAAATTCAAATGTTTAAAACAGCAGTAAAATTTGTCTCAAAAATGATGCTCCTTATAGAATATGGTGTGTGTGTGTGTGTGTGTGTGTGTGTGTGTGTGTGTGTGTGTGTGTGTGTGTGTGTGTGTGTGTGTGTGTGTGTGTGTGTGTGTGCGTGCGTGCGTGCGTGCGTGCGTGCGTGTGTGTGTGTGTGTGTGTGCAGTGTATTCACAGAGATGTAGCTGCTAGAAATGTCCTCTTGACTGATGACAGAGTGGCCAAGATTTGTGACTTCGGTTTAGCACGTGACATCATGAATGACTCCAACTATGTGGTGAAAGGCAATGTGAGCCTTAAGTACATCCAACATTTACTACATATTAAGCAACTTAGAGACTAGATTTAAATTTAAAAAAAATCTGCATCCTGTGGTAGGCACGCCTGCCAGTGAAGTGGATGGCTCCAGAGAGCATCTTCAACTGTATCTACACTGTCCAGAGTGACGTCTGGTCCTATGGTATCCTCCTGTGGGAGATCTTCTCTCTAGGTTTGCACATTTGTATTTACCCTACATTTATGCACACATTTGTTCCATAATGTGGTAAATTAAAGTATTCCATTCACAATTAGGCAAGAGTCCCTACCCCAGCATGGCTGTGGACTCCAGGTTTTACAAGATGGTGAAGCGCGGCTACCAGATGTCTCAACCAGACTTTTCCCCTCCTGAAATGTAAGTTTCAAACTGGTTCATTCATTCATTCATTCATTCATTCATTCATTCATTCTTCTTGATGAGACGATGTGTCGTGAGTTATGCTGGCGTCGATCCCAGCTGGCTATGGGTGAGACATGGGGTACATCCTGGACGAGACGCCAGCTCACTGCATTCACACATGAAGACAATTTAGTGTGTTCAAGCTAAGCTGCATATTTTTGGAGATGGGAGAAAGCTAGAGAACCTGGAAAGAACCCACAAAGACATGGGGTTCTCTCCAGGTTCCCTCATTAATATTTATCAAGAATAAACAATGATCCTTCTTACCTTTGTCAGCTGTCCATCCGATACTAGTGGCATCCTCAATGCGCACTTCATTTATTGCTGACTTTAATTTACTTTCTACCCCCAACTCTAAAAACATGGCAAGCTTGAACTCCAAATTTGACTTAAGGCCACTGACAAAAAATGGGTTTTTCCCAGTATTGCAGAGGGCCCTAACATTGTGTCCTGATTTGAAATGGTTGTCACACCACTCAGAGTAATTATGGTGTGGAAACAGAGGGGACTGAATCTGAGTCAGAACCTAATCATCTGTTGTTCTGCTATGAGTCAGGCCTTAGTTCTGCCTGTTAGCCACATGATCGTGAAGCTAGGATGCCATGTAACTGCTATTTCACAGCAGAAGAATGAGACTGGAAAGGGCAGGGGTTCTTGTGAACGACTCAGTCAAATCAAATTGCGTCATTACCTCCACTGTCCTTAGTTATCTAATTCGGATTTAAAGGGTTTCTTGATGTTACGTGTCCCTGTGGTTCGTCAGTGCACAGGAGACACACTCATGGAAATATATGTACTGACATTTTTGTTTGTACAATTAATCGTTTTATGCATGGTTCAATTTTCTTTCAGCTACACAATCATGAAGATGTGCTGGAATCTGGAGCCGACAGAGCGGCCAACATTTAGCACAATTTCTCAGATGATAGCGCTACTACTTGGGGATCAGTCTGAGCCGGAGCAAGTGAGTTTGTAGAACGTTGGGTTTTGTGACCTGACCCCAAGTGACTCCAGATGGGTTTTGTTAAAACTAGGGAACATAGCATGTAATATGTGACTAAAAATATCCCCAGGAAGTCCTACTTTTCATTTAATTACTCTAAAGACACAACGGATTATAATTGTGCTGCCAAGTTCACTTGTGACAAAATTTCATGGAGGTACTCACAATTAGAAAACTGATGATATTCCAACGAAGCCAAGATTTTTGGCTTTCTTGGCTCAGGTGACACTATCCTAATGTAATGCTTCTCTACAGATAATCTACCAGAATGTGCAGATGCAAGTCACAGAGGGTGAAGCGGGGGACGAGCCCAAGTACTTTGACAACCCCTGTGATCAGACTTGTGACCACGAGGAAGAGGAGCAACCTCTGATGAAAACCAACAGTTACCAGTTTTGTTGAAAGCCGTAAGGGCCAATAAATCATCCAACCAATCGACAAGCATCAGGAAAGTGGGATCAACTGTAGTTGGTGGTCAGAGTTACACAGCTTGTCACAACCACAGGACACTTGCAGAGAGTCGCCTCCTCTTCGATCTGTTTTTTTTTTTTTTGCCTGTCGTGTCTGCTCACCCAACAGACAAACAGCTACAGCAAACATGTGACTGGCTTCTTTGCAGACCATGACTACAAATTGCCATGTCTAACACTGGCTGCAGACTTGAAAGGAGGAAACATACCAACAAACCACGCAAGGTGGATGTGTTTAACCTTTCCTCTGATTGAGCTCTTAATCATGATGTACGTTTTTACCACTGCCCCATGATAGTGAATATAGTTTTTATGGAAATTTTAATCACTTTTGCATTAAGTTACTTCCTTTTCATCATTATGCTCCATTCGTGTGTTCTCAGAGAAAAAAATAGTCTACCCATCATAATGCATTCTAGTCGAGTTGGGTTTATATTTTTAATCAACCTAATTGAGCATAGTGATTTTTTTTAACATGTTTTTTTAAAAACATATTAAATTGATCACAGAGGAGGAAAAGAATGATCATGTTGTTTTTCTCTTTGTGCGCCTGGAACACAAATTTATTTCCTGTGACAATGTCAGAGTCGCAACATGTGACTGTTCTGCCTCTGAAAAATTAATTAACCAGCATTCAACATGATTAATGAGCAGGGAACACAGCAGTGAGCAGGGAAATATTTGTATCTGTTATGGATTGGATGAACAATGTTTTGCATGGTCCAACTTACTCTTCTCATTTCCTCCAAAGATGATTGTTTGGATGTAAGCTTCACCACTTTCTGTGTAACAGTCAACCTACACTGCCAATTGCATGAACATTTTAGAATAACATATACACTGTTGTGAGATATACAGACTGTATATTTGTTTGACTTCAAGCATTTCATAATGTATAAATCTCATGATGTAAATCAAGAGTTTTCTTTATTTTCACTGAATTATTGCAGAATAGTTTGTAGAAAAATGCATCAATATTTCATAAGTGTTGTGTGGGGTTTTGTGCAAATGAGTTTATCAATGCAAAAGCTGCCGATTCAATCGCTGAACTACTGCCAGGGTGCAAAACTGCAATTTATGCTGATATTTGTGGTGCTGTTTTTATGTTCCTCTCTCACTTCTTTTTTTTAGTGAAAAATGTCAAATCTTCATTTCCTCGAGAACATTTCCCACAGTGTCCATCAGTGATTCATATTATGCAATTTTTTTAGGGTCATTCAGAAAGTCCAAATGCTTTTCCTACTATGCATGATTTCAGTTAAAATTATAGTTGTTAGTTCATAATTTTCAGATGTTTGTAGTTAAGAGTTTAGAAAAGCATTTTGTCTTTGTATAATTGTCTACCAAGCAACTGAATTATTGAGCTTGAATAAAGCAGAATAATTCACGCTTTTATTACACTATCATGGTCTTATTCTACTTTTTCATTTGCTATATGTGTATGTGGTTTCAGTGACACAGCAGAAATAATTTCTTCTCATAACTTATTTTAATGATCTTATTATCATTATTTTATTGTACCTGTGGTAATCATTATGATCATTAAATTTACTGAAAAAAAATCTCATTGCTCACAATAAATGTGTGAGCAATGATGAAATAATTGCACTGTGGAATGACACATTATAAGTGATATTGCTCTTATCAATTTAAATAAATCCTAATTCCTTGACCCTGAAAACCTACTCTTAGCATTGGAACTGTGTTCTAACCACTAGATTGAGTTATCAACAAAAATACAATTTTAACTGCACAGAGGTGGCATCTTTATTTTTGACTGTAATTATTTTTAAGTTACTGCCAAAACGAACATCCCTCCTAATAGAGTTGAAGAAAGAATCTGCATGCTTATCGAAATCCATCTTAAGATGTAATAAACTATTTTGTGGTTCTTGATCCACTTGGTCACAAAATGACATCATCTGTAGTTGATGAATAAAAATGTACCAATTCTGCATGAATTTTAAGTGATTAACAGCTAATGCTGCATCACGTTGATTTCACTTTAACTAAAAAACAAAGAAAAAAGTCCTGTGAGCCCTGCATGCATGATTCCAGTCAGACCACAATCCAAATGACTCTGCAGCACAAGAACAAAGTGCAAACATTGACAAAAATAACTTGGTTTCTATAGATGCCACAAAAATATAGAACATAAAGAATTGCAATTTTGTTTAGGGTAACCAGAAGCATGGAGATTAGGAGCAGTTGGAGGTGCTGGTGATTTCTGTGGTTCGCAATGCGGATACAACCATCTTTTCTTTTCATGCCACTTTACAATTGTATTACACGTAATTTCAGATAAAACATTTTTTCCTTTGACTGCAATATAAATTAGATTCTCAATAATTACTGTCAAATTATGTTATATTTTTTGCACACAAAACAGAGAATGTGAAATATACTGTGCTGTTTGAAATCAATCTTATTTGTGTAGGAGGAATGAGAAATTGATGTAAACTCAAATGACAATTTTTTTGATAACTGGCTTCTCAAATGCTCAAGATTTTTTTTCCTCCTTGCAATCAGGTACTTTTGGGCTTTTGTTGGACAAGCCAAGCAGTGATCAAATAATCATCAGATTAACCAATGACAGATAAAATCATGTAGTTTTAACACTCCAATGCAAATTAGTTTAAAAAAATCTGTGACTCAACCAACTGACACAAATGATACTTTTAGATAAAGCATGACTTTTAAAACCTTATGTAATATACAGTAAGGTAGAAAGTTATTTTTTCATTTCATCCATCTGTCCAACCATCCATCCAGTGTTCTGCGACTGGGATGAATACCACATTGTTCCAATGCAGCATTCTTCAAATTTCCATTTTTTCACTGTATTTCAGGTTTGTAAGATGTATATTACCTAGACACAGAGGTCACTTAAGATTGGTAGGATTAAAGCATCATGGCTATTTAATTAAGAATTTTATTCTCAGACTAAAGACCACCAAGCATGTCCAAACATTGCATCTTGAGAATTATTACAAGACCATTTAGATAAATAGCCAATTTTAAATTTATATTTTCTCACGTTGGGTAAAAAAAAGAATGTAAATATACTGCTTGGTCAACAAAACTTAAAAATATTGACTGCTGATAGTCAATATAGTGAAGCATCTGATAAGTGTCCTTCGGTGGATCTTGAGAGAAGAAAATGTGATCAAAATAAAGCGAAGTGTTCTGTTACAGTTCATTAAAATTAAAAGAAAACACATTTTATCTACAACAAGGCAACAAGGTGAGAGGTTAGGAGTGTGCAGCAGAAAAAAGACATGTCTCTGCACACCAAGGACAAATAAATACAACTTATTAGTCATTGTTAAAAACATAATTTAAGACTTTGAAGGTGTTATAATGCTCATTACATTATTTCAGTCTCCGGACAGCAATGGATTTATTTATATTTTTTTAGCTTTTGGCTACCCATTTGGTAAAAGACATAAAACACAGGTACATTCTTTCAGTCATTTGAAGGTGGAATTTTTCAGTCGCCATCAACTTCACTTGTATTCTCACAACTATTGTCACAATTTAAAACAGACCTGGTAATCCAACATTCAAGGGCCTTTTCTGCTATATGTATCCATATTTAACTCATTTCCTCACATCAGTAAAACGTAACAGCAATGTGTTGATTAAATATGCTAGTGCAGGCTAGTCCTTCACATCAACACATGTATTACCTCCTTGTTGTAACACTTTAATCAGTGTGGTCTTATCATGACGATCATCACTTGCACTCCTCTCTTTGAATGCAGACAGATTTGCCATCAAGTCCATTTCGTGCCTGATTGTCTTTTTTTTTTTACATTTTATTGAGGATCCCCAACCTCAGTCTCAGTCCCACTCTCTTGTACCTGTCCCTCCATCCCAATCCCTTCATCTTCCTCTTTCTCAGTGTTGATCTGTGCCACTCCTAGTCTGTAAAGAGCATCCCTGATCACTACCTCCCCTGGTTGGCAAGCATTTACCACTTGGTTGATTTGCTGGCTCACAATGTCCCTGCTGGTCAGAAAATCTACCAAGCGGTTGTAAAGGTAGTAGTAAGCAGCGTTGCTGAAAACTACAGGTTGCCGCCGCACAAAACTAACAGAGAACGAGTCCTCTGGCTTCTCTGTGCACTCATTCTCTGCTTTGTCCATCTGTTCTTTTTGCTCTGTTACCTTGATATCCCCACTTTCCTTCTCTTTCTCTTTCTCCAGCTCAGCCACCAGGCCAATATAGGGTTCCAGATCTCTGCAGAGGGTCATTGAGTAGTGCTCTAAATGGTTAGCAGAAGGCCCCTGGGCTCCGGGCTGAACCAACCAGCAACATGATGACTTGGTGATGGGATGAATGTGCTGGTTCTCTGCAACCAACGACAGATCGGCGCTGTACGGCTGGTCCTGCAGCTCAGCACATGACACGAGCTAAAAGACAAAATTCAGAAACCATGACTGAAATGTGTATTTTTTTTCCTCTCCATCTACATGACCACTGATGTTATTTAGCAAATGTATTAGGTAACTGATGTCTGAGTGAAGGATAGATTTTCTAAAAATGAGTCTTTAATGTGAAGACACTCTTCATTCATAAGTCTGGAATATCCATAATCCAAGCGAATGACAGGCCCTTTAGCCAGCACCAACACAATTTCCTTAATATTGGATTTCATTTCAGCAACTCACCACTGGCTTTTCAAAAGGGTCAGAGAAGCAGCCCTGGTTCCTGCCCCACATCTGGGTTGCCACTTCAGGGTAGTTGGTGTCAGAGCACAGAGCCACCTGACGGGCACAGTCGCTGACGTACACTGGAGGCCAGTAGCGAGCTGACAGTAGAAGGTCCACGTGGTCTCGAGCCGTCTCTCCTCTCACTAAGTACTTAGAGCCACAGACCACCTGGATGAAAACACAGGAAGGAAAAATGTTTCAGATAGAAAACACAGAGGTGACGTTTTCATTAAATTTCAAAATGGTTATAAAGATGACAGCTGGTGTTCTTACCTTGTGGGGGCAAACCTTTGACAACTTGCCAGCTGTGAGGTGTGTTGGAGGCTGTGGGGCTGTGATGAGTCCGCTATGAATATGTGTGTACAAGGAGGTGAGGGAAGCCAGAAGATCATCCTGAAATGGGGAGACAGGAACAGGGCTTTCATGTTAACAAATTCAACATCATAGATGGGAAGACACACACAACACTCACACACCTTATCAGAGTCTGGGCTGATGGTAGACCCGCAGTGGTGCAACATTTTTTTCAGCTCGTCCTCACTGTGACCTTCAATGCTATCCAGTCTCAGATGACCGTCATGAATGAGACGCACCAAAACAGATGGATCTCCTTAAACAGATGAAAAGATTTTGAAAAAAAGTAAAACAAAAAAACTGACTGACCATAGAAGGCACTACAGAACAATATTTATCTGAAAATTCACCATAAATTCCAGGTACCTGAGGGCTCTTTTATATGTGAAAACACTTTATTCTTCTCTGTGTTGATGACAGTAGCGCTCCTCATGAGAGGAGGAATAAAGGGAGCAATGATAGAGGCATCCACCCGTGTGATGGGGACATCAGTGGGGAAAGTTGCTTGTTCAATAGCCTCACTTTCCATGGTTAGCCAGAAGTCATCCACATGCACTTCATCTGAGACTGAAACCTCTGGCCAGGTAAACTGTAAAGGAAATCAAATGTTCAAAGTCAAATGTTCTCCAGGTTATATACCAGGAGGACAAAGCTTCAGGTTCACGTTACACTTATGACTCTGGTTTAGGGCATGAGAGTGTGAAGAAAATTACATTAAACATTACCAAAGTTGTAGTTTGTTTAAAATACAAAAACCTTTAGTATTTAGAGAGAAAAACTTGAACATTGAAATCTGTTCTGCTATTTTTGAGATAAGGTTAGGATAAACTGATAAAAAAAATATTGTGTTAAAACTATTGGGATAGTGGCTATTAATTCAAGAGATTACTTGTGATGCTGACCATCACATAAAAAAAAACATTGAATCAGATTAAACACTTATTGGGTGAAAAAGGAATTGCTACAACACTTGTGTGCAGCAGCAACTAGTGGGAAATTAGCAAAACAAGATCAATGATTTGGTTAAATTACCTGATTAGAAAGGCAACTAGACCTTAAGCTAAAATATGGAGCAATAATGAAATGCTTAAATTTACTGTTGTAGAAGAGAAAGAGAGTGGCATCACTCACATTGACAAGAAGGTAGACAAAATATACAAACTTTCAAAACCAAAAGCTGCTCAACAGTTCTCCGGTTTATCAGTTCAGGACATGAAGGTGTAGCACTTTGGATTCTCGACTAACAGAGTGATGGCTGACTCATGGGACAGGTTCAGTAAATGTGAAAAGCACCTCACCAGCAGTAGGTCTCATGTATAAAAATTTCCAATCTTAATTTCCTCCAATTTCATTTTTTTGGGTTTAAACTATGATAATCTGTTCATGGGTACTGTCTCCTGGGAGCTCTATAAGCGATCTAACCTCCTCCTACACTTGTTCCATAACCATGTCAGAATTGTTAAAAACATTTTAAGGTTGTGATGTTGCATAATTCATCTTGTTTGCGTGTGAAGAATGCAGGAGGAGTATATAGCATGCACACACACACACACACACACACACACACACACACACACACACACACACACACACACACACACACACACACACACACACACACACATTTACAGGATAACATACGGTACACTAAAGAATACAACCATTTGATGCTGGTTTATTTCTTTTATATGACCTACTAACTTAAGGGGAACTAATTAATTCAAAAGTTACAGGTTACATTAATCATTGTACCTCCACATTCTTCAGTTCCAGGACGTTGTTTGTGAATCGTTGTGAAATCTCCATCTTAGGAGCAATGCCACAAATACCGCAGATCATATCGTTGTAATCACGCATCGTCAGACATTCAAAGGCCCAGTAGCCACTAAGAAGGAGCTCCTGAATTGGAGATTGCTCCTCTGGACTCAAGGCATGTACTGATGCAAAAGGAGAAAACAAAATTAAGACAGAAAGACTAAATTAATGATGCACATTTAGTGTGTAGAGCGCTTTGTCTGGTGTTTACCAGGGTGACTGGGAACGTGGTCTAATATGGTCCTGGATGCCAGAGAGGGATTAAGGCCTTGTTTGATTCCAGCTCTGAGCTTCAGGAACAGGTCAATGCTAACCAGCAGTCTATTCCCGACATTGAACAAACCTGCCAAATAGAAAAACTCTATTTAATCCTTAGAAGTTTGCTGAAGGCCATAATACCAGTATGAAAAAAAATCTTCAAGCACAAGAGAATTGTTGTTACAACTTTGGTCGTCTTCCCATTAATACAAGAAACACAAGAGTAGAAACCACAGCGAATATCTACAGTACTTTGTGTTTATTTAGTCTACCAAGGAGGTAACATGTTCAGTCCAGTTCATTTCTTAGTCAGCAGGAATGAGGTAAAGCTATTATGACTTTCATGAAACCATGGGAAAGGTAGCAGCAGGAAACCAAATCATGAAGCTAGACTTAGGGTCGAAATAAAAATAATATCTCAATTGTCAAATAAACCCTTCTGCTCTAAAGAGATTCAGAAGCATGTTTTTTAAAAATAACAAAATAGGTACTCTTATTTCCTTGAAGTCCAACCACAACCTGATCGGTTGTGTTACCTCTGAATAAATGATGACAATAATGAGGACAATAAACCAAAGTGGATCTGTCAGGTTTAATTAATGCCTGACTAGAAATGTCCTGAAACAATGTCTCAAGAAATGCTGGTGGTGAAGAACCATTGCTCACCTGGATGCAGGTCAGTGAAGCTATGCAGAGCTAAGCACTGAACGTTGAGACACACTTTGAGCTGCAGAGACACCGTCTGGAGGACTGTCTCAGTCAGCAGCCAGCAGTTCTCTTGTCCTGAAATGGTACTAGAACATATGGGTATACACATTAGGGAACAGCTGTACTGTTTCAGGACAAGACTCAATATTAATTTCAAAAGAAAGAAAAGTCCTTTTTCATCAAATTTCTTCTCTTCTACAGAAGCACTTCCTAAACTCAGATCTTGTGTCGTGCTTAAAACTCAAAAACTTATTTCTTCAATTGTATCCATCCTGTTAACTCTGTATGTTCATAAAACTGCCTGAACCCTTGGCAACAGCTGTGGACAAGAAAGGTCAAGAGTGCAACTGTAGCTCTGATGAGACACAGGGATTGTGAGTGTCAGTTGAGTAGAGGAAACATCAGTTACGGTAATTTTAGGGTAACGTTGACAGACTAATGTCAGCCTCCAGAGTATATACGTATAAATTCCTACATTTTTTCCTCACTAGTCCTCTATGAAGTTACACACAAGTCATAAACTGCACAGCAACACAATCTAAACCATCCTAAGTCAGCACCTTAAGTTAACATTGAATTAATTTTGAGATTTTTGTCGGAACAACAAACCTAAATATAATTTTATAACAAAATAAAATACGAGTTCAGAAGGAGGAACGGAAGTGGAAATTAACAAATCCTTCCATGGCGATGCCATGACCCACCTTCATCATCCTTATGCCAAGTCAATCACAGGCAGAGTAGGCTGAGTCACAGCATCGCCATAGTAAGATTTGTAAATTCACCTCACATCATCGACAGAATTTGACAATAAAGCTAGAAGCATGATAGGTAAATGATGAGATGAAGTAAATTAGTAAAAAGGGTAAATACTGGACTGTATCAGCCTCTCCTTGTCCCACAACAAACCAACTTCTCACCTCTGATCTCCTTTGAACAGAGGGTAGTTACACAAACCACATTGAGTGGCAGCTGATTCATAGAACTGAGGCCAACCAGTCTCAACCAGAGTCTCCGTCTCTGTGACGCTGTCAAGCTCCTGGTGGCCAGGCTGTACCAACACAATCTGAATACTGTTCAGCTCCTGGATGAGGGCCAACGTTTCCTGGAGCTCAATCTCACTCTCAGGAATCTGAAGGGTACGATGCAATAACTGCAGGGTATTTTGGCGTTGGATGTCCTTCTGAGAAGGACTCAGGGTCTGGTGTGGATCAAGCAGCATCACAGACTGCAAAACAAAGGAGAATGAGATGGACGATGTATAATCCTCTGTGATTTTTGTAGCAAATGCACTGTACAATGAAGCTTCAAGGAGCTGTCAACATGTCCTTAAAATGTAAACATGTAAACTTCTAAATATCAAGGAACACACACACACACACACACACACACACACACACACACACACACACACACACACACACAGACACACGTTGATGTCACGAGTTAAAAAATACAGTTCAACTATGACCACTTCTCAGAATTATTTCTGGAAAATGCTGGAGAGAAAACACGATGAATTATGGATGACACAGTTGGAAACTTTACCAGACTGTCTTGACTTGAGAAGAATCAGGAGGAAGTAAATGTTCACCTTAGTTCCCTTGGCGTACTTCAGGCTCAGCTCACAGCCACATTTAGGGCACACAGCAGGTTTGTGTCTGTTCTTATATATGTAGTCACAGGAGGGGTTCTTACAACGACCCCTTCCTCGTGCCGTAGATAGTCCCAAATCCTAACACAAGAACAATGTGCAGCAATTATTCACAATGTTATTCATCAATGTGACATTTGAGAAGTATCATCGAGTTAAGAAATAAAAGCACTTGAATAAAAAACCAATATACTTACAAAACTGGAAATAGTGTGTTTTTGTTTCAAAGGCATGACTGGCAGGATATTCAGCCTCCTGTCAGTCCATGAAGACGCAGCCTGGATTCCATCAGGAACAGAAGACACCTGTTAGAATAATGTACCAAAGTTATCCCATATTTACTGATTTACATACTTTTATTCCTTATACTGCATACCATGCGCATATAAATGTGTATGTGTTTGTCTGGCTATGCACTGAGTTATGTTTCGGCAGAGGTCGAAAGGTCACAATTAAGGTAGCAGCTGATGACTAGTTTAAGATGTAAACCCTGACCTGCTGAAAAAAAGGACAATACCATAAAAGGACGAAGTTACTCTTGTGACATTATACCATACATGGTGCATTGCTGATATTTTTGTCCCCCATCCTTTAGGACACATTGTACAGGGACTGCCCAACTGAAATAAAAAAAGGTTTCGGCAAAGACATGTTGAGAACGGGGTGGAGCTCTGTAACTGATCACATCTCTGCCCGTTCTCCTCGCGAGTAAAAAATATAACCGCTGTCTTCTCCTTTTTGTGAGTGTGTTTTAAATTTTCTAGTTTGTTTGAACCTGACAACACCTGTGGGATGACACATAATAAGTGACAAGTTGTATCTTTGCTGTTTCCATTGATGTTTGTATGAGTGTGTGGGTGTTCACCTGTTTGGTTGTGATTGCTGGGACAATCTGTCCGAGCTGCTTTAGGGTGCTGGGTTTGAGACCAGAGAAACTGTCCTGAGCCACTGTGGCTAAAAGACAGCCACATGAACAAAGAGTAAAAATTATTTGGTACAAAGAAACCATTTCTGATCTATATAATTAAGGCAATCTGTGTGTGTCATATAAATACATAGCACGCATCTATAGAAAAAACATCAAAAGATGGACAGTACCAGTGGATTTATTGTTGTAAGTAGTTTGAAGCTTTCCTTTCTCAGGTGGGACTGTTAGGATCTGGAACAAAGTAGAACCTAGAAACACAAACATGGGCCTAAATATGAGTCCATATGGTGACTTTAACTTTACAACAGAATATAGCTTGCGTGCTGCTTGTTATAGCTCACCTGTGTTATAGTAGGCAGGAAGGATGGGTCTCACAGGCCTCCTCCGAGCAGCAGCGTTGCCTCCGCATTGACCTTGGACTGCGATACCCTTAAGGCCATTTTTCAACTGTCTATTTGATAAGGGAGACCAAGAATATTACAAAAACAAAACATATGGTTACAATAAAAACAGCTGCTATAGGAACACACAGATTCTTATACCAGTATAATTGTATAACAAAATACAGTAATTGTGTTCTGATGTGGTTCAATGTCCGTAGACAAAATAGTGTGTTTTAGAATTAGAAACTTAACTCTTGTGATATACAGTGGGCTTGTGCTTTGAAGTTACACCATACAGTATATAATGTCTGCAGTGTCAACGTGTCAACAGAAGGGCAGCAGTGGCTCAGTGGTAGAGCGGGTTGTCCAATGCTCTAAGACTGGCGGTTCGATTCCCACACCTGCCCATCTCGGAGTGTGTGCACCTCCGGAGCACTGCCGAGGCACCCTTGAGCAAGACGCCCCCACAAGTTGCTCATTAGGGGCGCACCAGGAAGGAGCTGCCCGCCAATCTCCTGTCAGTCCATGTGTGTGTGTGTGTGTGTGTGTGTGTGTGTGTGTGTGTGTGTGTGTGTGCTACAGGGGCCTGTACACACTGACATGTATGTATGTGTTTGATTGAAGAATTTACTGACTAGAGTGTAACTAACTAGAGTCCCTTCAGGGATCAGACTAGTATACAAAATGTAAAAAAAAAAAAGTTTTCTGACCAATTTGATTGCGGTACAGTAATAAAATGCTGAGCCTCACTTTTTTTTCTCCTGTTCCTTGATGCTGCTGACCTCTGGTGGTTTTACAACAGGACCTGCACACTGCTTCCTTGGGGTTAGTTGAACTCCCCCTCCTTTTTTGTTCCCACTAGTGTTTATTTTGCTGGAATCAGCATTATATTCCTTTGAAGGTATGGGATCGTAGTGTTCAGTAGGCTTCGACTCAACTGTCTGCAAATGTGAGCCAGCATCTTTCTCTTTTTTCTTCTTTTTCTAGTACAAAAAAACAGGCAAAACTCATTCACTTTAGCACAGGCATCAACTGAAAGTGGCTTCATCATCGTAATACACCTGGATGCTGACAAACGATTGAACGTCTATGATATTGCTTGACACTTACAGCAGGTATCCATTTTCCACCAAGGTGGCTCCCACATTCTGGGCACATTGGTGGTTTGTGACGGGTGACATACACAAATGAACATCCAGCTTTTAGACACCTCCCTCGACCTCTCCGGGTGTACGTCTTCACAGACTACAAAAGAAGAAGGACAAATGGAGCTTTCTGTCAGCTGCTATCAGGACATCCAATCACCAGGTTTTGTATATTATAGTGATGGATATCGCAACACCCATGCACCCGTGCAGACGCCAACCTCATAGAGCAAAACCCTGTGTCGGTATCACATTAAGAAAGTCGCGTGACGGATACAGGAACTGTTTGGAACTGACACTGATGTGCCTCAACTGTGCTGTGTGAGTTGTGTTTTCTATGGCTAGAGGTTGAATCAAAAAAGTGTTACAGACTCAATCTCAAAACGAAGGAAACACCTATTTTTATTTAAATAAAAATTTGTAAGAAAAAAAAGAACCAGGCCACAAGCATCCTTATTCACAACACATTTAGATTTTCACGTTATGATACACGTTCACATTATCTGACTGTATCTAAAAACATTTTAAATTCAAATGAAGATATGAATTAATGCTGTATAAAATACAATGACTTAAATTACATTATTGTATATACTAGTTCATCAAAACAGTCTCAGTTGAGTCCGTCAACTAGGTTGCCTTAGGGGTTTTAAACTCTAGCAGGCGTCACTATGCAGTCACACAGTATCAACACAGTATCAATATGTTTGGCAATGTGTCCAAATGCTTCATGACGCTTCATCTACCCATCACTGGTATATTATATATTTCTCAATTTCTTTCAATTCCCACTGAGATCACTAAAGCAGATGAATGATGCAGCTGCTTACCATTTTATATGAAGGTTTGGCACTTTGCTCCATGTTGGATCCAACAGAAACCATCATTACTGAACCCACAGAGCTGACACCTACCAAAGAAGTGGGCTCCAGCAAGTTCTGAAATCACAAACAAATCCCTTCAATGGACTTTTATCAATGAAGTCCTTGCAACTCTTTTTAATAATAACTAAAGCTTTTTCTGCTAGGTGACAGAGGGACTTGCGTCTCACCTGAGTGGGTATGATTGCAACCATCTGAGTTGTTTCTCCCTGGTTTTGATGCACTGTTGGCACACAATAACCACGACCAGTGGCTGTTGTCTCATTTCCTTTCAGTGTGACCACATTGGTTGTAGGTTCAGCAGAAACCTCAATGTCCACGGAGGCTGGGGATTTGGATAAGAGAGCGGAAGGGGAGGAGGGTGGGATTCCTTGGGGTTCCATAGGATGAGAAGTTACAACCGTTTCCTGTAGCATGTCATCAACAACGATGGGTTGTCCTGAAAGTTCCACCTCACCTGCCAGCCCAAGAGGTGTGAACTGGGACTCTTGAGTCAGCGTTATTGGAGGAAGACCTCCTTCCACTGGAGAGTCCAGAGTCTCCACACTCACTTCCGGCAAAGAAGCCAGCTTGTGATTTACAGTGGATCCATTAGACAGGAGAAAATAACTGGCTCTGGGGAGGATTTTGCGGAAGCCTGGCAGGTCTTTGGAGGGGCAGAGGGTTGACTGAGGGACAAGCAGACAGAAACTGTTGGTTATTACCCAGAGAATCAGGTCAGCCAATTGGCCTCTGCTGCAGTGAAACAGGAAAATACAGTATACTTCTTTCTTGGGATACTTGATGTCATAGCATCACTTCATTCCGACTTCATCTTCACTTCCATTCACTTTAAATTCAATCACTTCCGTTGCTCTCACTGGTTCTCTGCACTGAGTTATCAAACTGAAGGATTCAACGTTTAATACCTAGAATCAACCATCCCCCATTGGACCTCAACATTGGTTTGCTTTAAGCTCTTTGTCTGTCATGAAGTTGCTGCTGCACGTTTTATCAGCATTAGATAAACATATGAATTACAACTGATTGATTTTGAACACCACAATTTGTGACTTTGCTCAATCTATCGAAGACTTTTCTGCAAACCCTTTTGTGATTTTTAATCATTTGAGCAACGCATGGACTTTGAATGTTTATAATTGTGTTAGATACTACAAAAACTAGTAGTTATCATTTAACCCTGCATTAAAACAGCAGAGGAAGTCCAACCACAAAAATGACTGACATGAACATAGTCTGCACATTCAAATGTCCTTCAGAGCAAGCCAGTTTTATCCAATATTTACACTGGAAGAGACAAAAGGCATCATAGCTCCTTACATGTATGGATTTATTCCTATTAAAAATTTGACTGAAACTTACTGTGTCCATGCCCTCCTTCTCAGACTTGGCCTTCTCCAGGTAATAGGCTTTCTCAGAGACGCTGAGCCTCTTCCAGCTCTCACTGATACGTTTGTTGATCTCAGACTGTGGAATGTTAGGAACTTCTTGTTGCATATCCTGGAGAACATCGAAGTAATACAGCAGGTAGGCTGACCTGGAGAAGACAGGTTACACATCTTGTTAGTACAAAGGCACTAACAGAAATTATGGGCCATGCTTAGAACTATGCCACTGGCTTTTTTGAGAG
The DNA here is from genome assembly GCF_040054535.1 of Antennarius striatus. Taxonomy (NCBI): domain Eukaryota; kingdom Metazoa; phylum Chordata; class Actinopteri; order Lophiiformes; family Antennariidae; genus Antennarius; species Antennarius striatus. Next base: position 12,219,525 of record NC_090785.1, read on the forward strand.
TCCTTTGTGATTTATACTGTACTTTACCTTGGCTTCTTAGGTTTCTCAAGACTGAGCTCTTGGGCTTTGCACTTCCTCTTTTTGGGGGTCGTCGCCTCCATTTGGGTGTAGCAGCTTTCCACCTCCTCAGTCACTTTAACAACCTCAAACACCTCAAGTTTCTCCATGATCACCACACATCTAGGCCTAGCATGAAAATGGTATGTAGTTAGTGATCATTTCGGACCTTCATGAAGTTTTTATTGATGAGAAATAATTTGTCACTCTTGTACTATTAAACGAACGCAAAGGATTCCTGAAGTTCATCTGAGCCAAATGTGGAGCTGTGATTCGGCTGAGATGCCAGTGGAGACATGCTTTTTCGGATGAAGGACAACATTACGCAGTCAAGACTGTGGATTCGTGTTTCATGCAAAGACATCAAGGGACGACAATGTCGTGGACAACCGACAGTATCGCAGCCAGTTGTCATACATGTGTCTCATCGGGACTACAGTATAGCGCTGGGATTTAAAGGACTGGTCCGTCCATGTTTTCAAACCAGGTTTAATGGCGTGTGTTTATACTGCCTGAACAGTGCTCGGCTATCCAATGAAATGAGTCCTTATTGACGCCTTACCTACGATGACCCGAGGCTCCTCACTTTGCTACCAACAACCTTTGGAGGTCGCCGAAAAAGTCCGAAGTTGTGCTGATAATAAGTAATTGGGACATTTATCGATACTTTGTGTTAATTGAAGGATATGCAACGCACAGATGTCTACAAACTAGCTTCGTTTCTTGTCGACATGTAGAAAACATGGCGGTATGTTACATTGGCCTTAAACTAATCAAATGCAAGAATACACAAACGTTGACCAATCACAGTGAACCTTGTTGACACGTGACGATTATTTCGTCACCAATCGACGGTCGTACTGAATATGGCCACAGGCCTTCGCTGTTTGAGCGAAAATAGTGGTATAACTTGAGAAATAATAGATATGTGAACTGTTAGAATTAGCTATAAGTAAAAGCTCCCGAAATAGAATGACGACGAACAATCCACAGATAAAAATGTGAGACTACTACAGATTAATATGTCACAAAACATACTGTAGAAAGTAGAGGTTTGCAAATAAATATCTTGTGAAATAATGAATACACTAGACTCTTAATATTTTTGATGGTTTGCAAATGAATTGGAGGACAAAAATCCTGCGCTCTGTACCGAACATATGAGAACAAATAGGCAAGCCTATTACAGAGTGAGAGTAATTGTATTACTGTATTATATATTGATTGGGAATTTTATCAGACGTTGCAAATTAAGTTGAAAATGTATAGCAAGGGTAAACGTAATTACATTAATATAAAAATTAGGTGATATATAAGATAAACCACAAATGACAACTTGTAAAATAGTGTAATAAAGAAAGCAAAAGGCTGCATTATTACAATATTAAAAGTAGAGAAAGAAGAAATGAAGGAGGGTAATATGGCCTGATATTTAAAATGTTTTATTCTCACATGCAATTATCATATAGATCAATATCGTGAAATGACTTCTCTGTTTCTGACCTATTTGATGACCTAGCGACAGTGCTTTGTGTACTGTAGTTGGGATAGTTTATAGAACAAAATGCAGTTTATAGAACAAAAAGTTTATAGAACAAAATAATTTCCTTGATGGGACCTTCTGAAGGGATGAATAAAGTCCTACTCTATTCTCTACTCTCTCAGTACCAAGAAGGGGTAATTTACACTCCGTCCAGGCGGTGGCAGTAAAGAGGAAAAGGTTTTTCTCAGCCGCCTTTACGGAAGAGAAGAAGACGTGGACAGGGCTCAGGCTGAAGAGCTACATCCCAGAGACCAACATGGGAAATGATAAGGTGAGTTAGTACATTCTGACTTTTAGTTTATTCATATTGTTTCTTGACATGACGTGATCTACTGGAGGAGAACGACGTAACGGTTCAGGATGAACCGTCCATCTGAGCGAGGGTTGCCTCTCAATTCAATCAGAATCCATTTGAGCTACTTTATTCAGGTTGCTATTAGCTACAGTAACACGAATTAGGAAAGTTAGAGAAAAACAACATGTTAGCTATTGATACGTTTTCTTTGTATGTTCATCTTAAACAACGTTGCACTGTTGCTGCACAGTATCTCAGTTATCCTCAGTAAAATGCTGCACTATTTCTTGCAATGTTTTAATTTAGGATCCCCTCCAACATCTCAAAGATCTAACGCAGCTAAAGAATCAGTTGGAGGACATCCAGAGGCGAGTGGAAAGCGAAGTGTCGGCAGGAATTCCTCAGGTATGTGGTTGGGTGTCTCTGCACGACTACAAGAAGTTAAACTGGTTTTCACGTCACCTACAATCCGTGGACTGTTACAGACATGTTCCTTCTCCGATCCAAGGAGAACAGGAACACTTTAGGGCAAAACGGAGAAGTTCTTAAGCAGTGAGACAGTATTTTATTCTGATGGGTCAGGTTTGTGTCCAACATCGGTGTTGAGTTAGAGCAACTGTATGTACATACAGTCATTTCTTTTAGCATTAACTCTTTAATTTTAGGAAAAGGCAGTCATAACTTGGTGTATTTCACAAGTATTCCTTGTTCCGATAGGTCGAATCACGTGCAGGAAACATTAATGTTTAATATATTTTTATTTGGGTTTCAGGGAACAAGACACCGTGTACAATATACTGTGTATAATGTAAATTTAAATGAGTAATGTGCATTATTACATTGTGTATTACAATAGCACTGAAGGAGTGGAATCTGAATGACAAACACACAACAATATAACTCAACGCAAAATCCTGATGAAGATTGTGTTCCTCTTAAGCTAGAACAGTTGTGTGGGTGTGGGTGTGTGTGTGTGTGTGTGTGTGTGTGTATGTGTGTGTTTTATAGCTGGAACTACAACATCTCACAAATCCTTTCATGTCTGATGTCTTTGTCCATCTAGACTGTTTGGATGTCTGAGAAATGTTGTTTCAAAGTCAGAACATGAATTCACACATCTGTCTTATTATTTGAAGCATTAATTTCATTTACTTAGAGGTTTTTACTTGAGAGTGCATCTCTCCTTACTTTTTATTTTTGTGTTGGAACTGCCTTAAATATGTGTACTTATGTTTGATTTAAAAAATGTTTTAAACCTTTTTTGGACAATATGTTCTTTTATATTCCTCTTCCTCCAACAGGGAGGCTCAGTGTTGGGATCTCCATTTCTGAAGGGGTTTCTGTCCGGCTATCTGGTGGCCAGGCTTCGCTCCTCTGCCATCCTGGGAGTGCTACTGGGAACCATCACTGGCATGTATGCAGCACAGAACTATGATGTACCCAACATTGAAAGGACCGTAAAAGAGTATTTAAACGGCCTGAAAAAAGGGCCCAAGTAATTTCAGCGTATTGCTTCTGTTCCCTGCAACATTGTGGAGACAAGAGGAGGAAATCTTTAGGCAGTGGCTTCTTTGTCAGGAGCTTGTGATGTCTTAGCCTTGAAGATCTGGACTACAATTATAATTAACTGGAATTTCATTTTGGACTCACTTATTTTTTTGTGAGAATCATTTGTTTCAAGTTTTTTTTTTTTTTTAAATTTAGTATCAGTTGATGTTAACACAAAGTATGGCTTGGTGCTGAGAACATTTCAACTTTGGTCCATTGTATTTCAGTGTGAATTAGTTTTGCTGCCTGGAGCAGTAACACCAAGCTGTTACCTGTGTATAACAGGCCAAAGTTTCTACAACTTGTGTGATTCATACTGCCATTGCATATGCAGAGAATTGAGCTTGAAATTATTTGTTTGATATTTAAATTGTTGAGCTTGATAAAATGAAAAATTTTATACACATAATCTAGTATATAGAATATTTATGAATGAATGAAGTGTAAATTTTGCTTCATTAAAGATGATTGTGATCCAGAATGTGATGCCCAGTTCCCCAGCAAGGATGAGGAGGCAGTGGGTGAAGAGGATTCTGTGGGGTGTCCTCTTTGGGTTGATGGTCCTCATCTATGGCTCTCATGCACCTCTCATCACTCTCACCAAGATTGATGATGAAGTCCCTTTCAACCCTTCATCCTGTGTTGTCATGATTGAGTTAGCCAAACTTCTCATTTCTCTGTTTGCCTTTGTGCTAAGGACAGGAACCTCTTCCTTAAATCATCCTCCAACTCTAGTCCTTGTGGCTCCCTATGCAGTCCCTGCCATACTTTATGCCCTCAACAACAACTTGGTTGTTCTCATGCAGGGATACATGGACCCAAGCTCATTTCAAGTGCTTTCCAACCTGAAAATTGCCTCAACGGCCCTGTTGTACTCCCTCTTCTTGGGCAAGAGGCTCCGGCCTGTTCAGTGGTTGGCTCTGGGACTCCTCATGTGTGCGGGCGTGTTCCAGACATACAGCAGCCTGGATCTAGGAGATACTCAGAGGGCAGAAGCTGAGGAGGGCCCAAGACTTCATATCACTACTTGGGGGCTTTTTCTTGTTCTAGTATATTGCTTTATTTCAGGCCTTGCAGCAGTGTACACAGAGATGGTGCTAAAGAGCCAGAGGCTGCCCCTGAGCCTGCAGAATCTTTACCTGTACGTTTTTGGGGTGGTCATTAATGGATTCTCCTCCTTTTCTTTCATAATAAGTGAAAAGAGCTTTCTGGAAGGATATTCAGGGGTTGTTTGGGTTATTATTGCAGGGCAAGTGGCTAACGGACTCTTAATGTCTGTGGTGCTCAAACATGGAAGTGGAATCACCAGGCTCTTTGTCATTTCCTGTTCCATGTTAGTTAACGCTTTGCTCTCCTGGGCCATTTTAGGCCTGCAGCTCACACCTATTTTCTTTCTTCCTGTTTTCATGATTGGACTGGCAGCTTATCTTTATTACAGACAGTAAAATGTTGACTAAATTAACCACAAGGCTACTTGAACTAAAAAAGAAGTGTTTTGTGTTTGACATTTTTTAAATGTTCTTACAAAGCTTACTCTTATACTTGATTTATAAACTTGCAGTCATGTCAGCAGAAGCCTGATTTTCCAATTTACATTAGACTTTGGAGATGGAATTCACAACCCTGCTGCAAATTGAAATAATTCAAGTCTTGATTTCTATTATTCATGAAGCATTTCTGAAAATTGCTGCTATTGTCACTTTGATGGTATTTTTTATCTGTAGTGCATTCTTTGACAATACTGTATTATTTCTGACTGTAATAAAACTTTAAATGTGTGCTGTTCATATCCAATAAATTGTAAACCAAAAATGTATTTCTCATTACTAACAGGGCGTACTAATATGAAAATGTAATATAAAGTCATATGCTCATTCATTTTTTATTCAATGGCCTTTTTATTTTTATTTTGAATCTTATTACAACCAGGTTATGAAGGTTAACAATGCCCCTGCCTCCTTCAGACCCCCCCCCCCACACACACACACACACATACACAACTAACATAAAAGTTAAACCAAATGTAAAATACAAATGATAAAAATAATGAAAATAAATAGTAATAAAAGAAATAATACATATACTCATTCCTCATGGTGATGACATTTCAGCCTTAGGATTGCCTCGAACAGCTAAAGTATCCTTCAACTCTGCCAGTGCTGGAAAAAGAAAGAACTGTTTCTTGGCATTCTTGTCACATTCACATTAAGAAGTTATGTGAATGTGTAAGTTCCATTAGTGATCAAACAGCCAGGGAGGTTGAGATGAGATGACAAACACTGACCTTTACGGAGTTGTTTGTTGTCGGCCTGCAGTTGCTGGTTCTGAGCAGAGAGATAGATGGCATCCTGCACTGCCTCCAGCAGCACTCTTCGTTGTCTGCCCTCAGACATCTTCCTCTGCTCTTCACTCACATGATGAAACACTCTGAAAACCTAGAGAGCAACAAACACTGACAAATAAGACCTGAAGATGCTTCTTTACTTTATCATTTATCAAACAACTACAGTTTTACTGAACAATCCCATGGTTGTAATGCATTTTATTTAACATGCTATATTTCATTTACGCATGATACTAGAAGAGTAGTTCATTTTGGCAATGTGTTGAATTTGTGCTTCTGGTTAATCTGGTAAAATTCCCTGCGTATTTTTGGGGACTGTAAGTTGCTACCAGTTCTGCTGGTTTCATGTATCTGATGCCGGAGACTCATACCACTCTCGTAATTCAACACAGATTGCAATTTTCCACAGATCACTGCATTTCAGCCAATTTTATTTCAAATTAATCCAGTTCTGTGAATTGTATACATCTGTGAATTGAGAAAATTTGGGGGGCAGTTACGTACCCTATTTCTATAGTTATCAAGAATACTCAATTTTGCAATGTATTTTCCACAAAGAACATGGAAATCAAACAATTTAAGTGCATTTGTCACCTAACTGGCTAACAGGCACAGGAATGTGTTGCACTTGAAATCAAAATCACGCTTCAGCAGCTAAGGTGTATGTAAATGTACTGTATGTAGACAGGTCCACTTACTCTATATACCTACTGGTGAAATACATTAGCAGAAAATGACTCAAAATGTAAGATATATTGTCTGAAGCAGCATCTCACTAATCGATCAAACTTTCTTCACCTGAGCTGAACTATTCCTCACCTGCAGGCTCTCCTCTCTGAGACGTCGCAGTTCTGTTTGATGTGTGTGATGCTGATTCTGCAGGTCTTTCTCAGCCTGTTGGGCCTCAGTGCGCAGAGCCTCTATCTGCAGCACAAGGACATGCCTCTCCCTGGTCAGCACCAGCAGCTGTTTCTGGGGGTCTTCTGTCTAGCAGGAGGAATAGATGGAACCATAAAAAATGCCAAGAATTAGGTTGCAAATGCAGTGGTTACCGCTGCCCTCCATAAATACAGCCTTGCATTAAGTTTTTAAACTGACTCAGCATCTTCAGCTAAGATAGATCACAAACCAAATAATGTTAAAAAGCAATGCATCTCATTATCTCACCAGTTCCTGTGCCAAGTCTTGCTCTATTTTCTCCACCTCTTGCTGAATTAATCGCTGACAGTTCTCTTTAAGTTGCCTCCTTCGTTCCTGCGCTTCTTTATATTCTAACTGAGACGGAACCTTAAATAGGCATTGTATTAGTGTGGCTTTCCTACTTATACACATACAAATATTATTAACAAGTTTAAAAGGGTATTCAGATGAGTAAATGTTCAAAACTCTATTTTGGATGCCAGGAGTTGGATGAATTTTGTTACCAGTGGATAGAGGGCAGATTTCACTGCAGCAGCCCCGTTGTTGAGCTTCTCCTCTCTGAGAGCATCTCGTAGCTGCTGGATTCTTGCTACTCTCTTTTGGACTTCCTCTGCATTCCCTTTTCCATCTTCAGATATGACACAAACTCAACATTATTGCCTCTACATTTTTGTATAAACACTTTTCATATTGCAGCATATTACCTCTGACGTGTTCTTCCATTTGTTGCTTCAGCAGGTCTCGTAAATATTTCATTTTGTCTGTGCCTTCCCGATGATCACTGTTGTGCCACTTGCTATTTGGCAATAGGTGACTCTGCCACATGAGTGCAAAACATGGTGCACATTATGTTGGATGAACACATAATTTCCTATGATGTCAAAGTTGTGAGTGAAAACATTTTCAGTGGAACCTGCGTTTTGTCTTTTATATTCTTTGACTTTTCCCTTCTCTTATCCCATGACTGATTTTTCACAATCTGTCGGTGAGATCACATCATTTATTCTAGCTATGAGCTTGTTGAAAAAGTGTAACATTTTGTTGTTAATGATGATGGAAAATTATTTACCTGCAGATTGTTGGTCAGCTCTGCCAGCCTGTAGGTGTTATGAAATTCATATCCCTCCTGTGACATCATTCTGGTTCTTAGGTCCATTATGCTGTATCTGATCTCTTGTTCAGCTGCTCTTGGACACCAGCGATTTGGGGTGGCCCTGGTTACCAAACATTTGGCTTTCTGAGCCAAAGCTAAAGCAGATGGAGTCTCGTCATCTAGAAGACCTGGTGGATGAAAGAAGTCATTGCTGGCTCAAGGAATTATGGTTGTTGGGGTTAGTCTACCCAAAGGACCAATTACCTTGAGGGTGGATGCAATAGATGAGGACTGTCCTCCTGTTTCCTGTTACTGAGTCCTTTAAGAGGAAATCAAGGACTTTCTCATGTGTTGTACCTTCATTTTGGGTTTGGTCCAGAACCTTTACCAGAGGGCTGACCCTATAGAGCATTATCATTTACTGACACCTCATACTGTATACTGATTTTGCTGTTAATGTGCAAGAAATAAACATATTTCGAAAGCAGGAAGCAAAAAACTTTTTAATAAGTGCAACTGTTCTGCTACACAGAAACATACACATGAACGAATCTATAGGGGAAATAAATGTACTGTATATGGGTACATTTCAAAGGACACGGACATCTCTCGAGGAACTTTGTCTCTGCAAAGAAAAACTGTGTTATCTTCATTTTTAATGTTAATTGATTAATAGTTACATCATATCCAAATCAACATTTAGACTTGTCATAGCAGGAAAAGTACAGATGTTACTAAAAACATTACAAGGGCTCTGTTCAGTTTCAAAATGCCCCAGTAAGTCAGTGGGGAAGAGAAACCAGAAAACTCCAGGAACATTGAACTGAAGCATTGCACCTCTTTCCCTCCTGTGATATGTCAAATTGGTCTGTTGTAGTGGTCAAATCTACAGTAATTCTAAAAATACCAAGGAAAGGCCTAAAAGTATTTGCACAGTTTAAAGCATTGCTTTATCCTTCAAATAATCTTCAGGTTGAACTACCAAACAACTGACAAATGGCTGAATATACAGTAATTCAATATGTCTGAATAAAGCCTTAGATAAAGAAATTTTGGTCTAAAATCAACTAGCGAACAGAACAGTGCTTCAGCGTTCAGCCAGATATTAGGACTGCATTTTAGGTCCTCTGACCCATATAATAGAAATCTGACTGTACATGGGTGAGTGACTGACCCCCTGAGGTCTGTCCTGCTGGCTCCCCCTTCCAGGCAGAAGAGTTGCAGGCTGCAGCGGTAGACCTCTGACTCCACCTCCTCTAGGTGAGGTTTCCATTCGACTGTCACTGAGAACATGGAGCTACAGCTAACATGTAGACATAACAACATCCCGTGAGTGCAGGAAAAGGTTGAATGAAGAAAAAAGACAGGCACACCAAGTGAATGAGGTAAAGAAAAAGACTTTGCTCTATTCTGGTAGAGCATTTCGATTAACCCCTTCAAAGTAATTCAGTTAATGGATTAGTTTACTTGACCAACCTGCTGTAAATGGAGCCTCCACCAGCCTTAAGAGTCTCCTTACATGTCTCATACAGACTGTAGGCTTCCTCTGCTGAACACACACAAACCTCACATAAACCGCCGACAAGACTGAGAATAAAGACAAAGAGTAGTACTGTAATCAGTTCATTCAATTAAATGTACAACCGCTGATGGAAAATTCATTGATATGCATTTGTATCTATGCTGATTAAACAGTTGTCACTCTCTGGACTCACTTTCCAAGGACAGGGTGTGTTATAAGTTCTAAAGTCTCTCTACTGGGGTTTAGGAGATCCACAGCACTGCCATCTGTGTAAAACTGACATTCAGAAGTTAAAAAAAAAAAAAAGAAGTTATCCTTTCCTTTACTTTGTCTGAAATGATTTTTGACTATTGTACCGAAGGACAAACCTGCAGGAACGACACAGAGACAAACAAGTGTTCTTTGGACAGTATGCGACTAAACAGATTTGTCAAAACCTTAAGCAATCCAGAGAAAAATTGTAGTGAGTAAATCATAAAACAAATCAATAAAGTAAAAATTGATGTTCATAAATCAAAGTTTTGTTTCGGGCTTCACCTGTTTGATGAGACTGTGATCAATCAGAGTCCTAATATTCTCTGTGGAGGCTCCACATATCAGCAGAGCACCATTATAACCAATGGATATGGATTCAGTGAGAGACAGCAGGAGCTCTGAGTTGAAACTCTGCAGGATTATGTTAAGAATTTTAGTTTCCCAGAAATGTACTTGTTAATTGAAAACCAGCGGAACACAAATCAAACGGAACAATCACACAGCTCATTTGTACCTGTATGTTGTCAGCCATTACTACCTGGTCGAAGCAGAAAGACTTTGCCTCCTGATTGGAAAACAAGTGTACAAATTATCAGAAAGCAGTTAACTGAATATTGATTCAAGCAGTGAGTGAATTCAAATGGGTTACCTCATCCTTTCCTGATTTGTAGTCCACACCATCCCCTTCCCTAATTACCACAAATTCGTTCACTTCTGTGCAGTAAAAAACACATTAAAATCCCAAACCGCGACACAGCAAATTCACTGATTTGACATTTTTGTCTTTGCTTTACCTGGAACAGGAGCAAGCACGACTCCAACTCTGACTGTTTCAGCTCCCTCGCACAGCCGGAAAGACATTATTTTTAAAAATATGTTAAATTATATAAATCAGTCTTATTACCCAACTGTTTTGTCTTGATGTGGTTGTAAAAATGAGGTCCTCTAAGCTGTGTTCATTTTAGCCCTGGCCTTCCAGTGTGAACTTGTAGCATGGCGACCCAGTCATCCAGGTTTAATTTCACCTGAGTTATTAATGAGTTAGAATCCACTTTCACTGTGCAAGTGATCAGGGTGTCTTTACCAAGGCAGGGAGAAAACTCAGGACTGAGGCTATAAGCAAGAGTAATTCTAGTTTTTAGATCATTTTCCAAGAATGTTGTTATTATGGCATTTTGGAATATGTAACACAAGAGATTAAATAAATTAAACAGTCCTGACAATTTCATTTGATTAATCGTGTAGTACAAAAATACTGGAATGTTTAACAATGGTAAGATAACATAAGAATATACAGTAATTCATCTTTTATTCAGCTTCACTTTCTAGTAAGGCATTTTTTGAAATGGAGTTATAATGAATTTGTGCTTTGTTTGTTGTTAATTAATGATTGAACCAATAAAGAATCAATAAATGTCTACAGACTACAAGAGTACAAATATACATTCCTCAATAGTGGGACACAAGGTTCCCAACACAGAGGGGTGACCTGGGACTAAAACAGTACTGACATGGAATTCAGTTAATTTATTCAAATACTGCACTTAAAAGCACGGTTGAGGTACTTGAGTTTTTTAATTTTATGAAAGTGACATCCATTGCGGCTCCATTTAATTTCAGATCCCAATCAGAAGGGGAATAATGACTCTATCATATTTGTCTAAAAACTTGTGATATCAATTGCCATACTTTTAGATTCCAAAATATGTATTACAATATATATTACAAACTATCTCCAATTTGAAGATTTAAATTTCTCTAATAAAAGAAATATGTTCTTCTTTATGTGTTGACAAAACTGTTCAACCTCTTCAGTAAAATAATCCCATACAAAAACACAAAAAAGATGACTATTGTGTTTCTGAGCACATGAAAAGTTCACCTTTATGAGAATCGCCATCTCACTGAACATGATGGCCTGTTGTAGACAGCACAGCCATAAATACACTAAAATGTCCAATATTAGACATCTACAGCAATGAAATTAATACGCTTTAAAACCAAAATAGGATACATTTCTATGAAATGAGTATTTTTGATATTGATGTTAATACATATATACGTACAGTGCATACCTTTGCCACCACTGACAGAAAGCAACCTGGTTTTCTGCTTTTAATTTGACAACTACTTACAAATTGGCATGGCCTCAGTTAGGATGTGCTTTATAACCCGGTAGCGTTCATCTGATCTTGTTTGGGGATAGATTTTACAATCATTTATAAGAAAGAGGGATTTAAAGGAAATAATGTGCTAACAAGGCTATTAAAACTAATACAGTACATATTTAGTCTCATGAACTATGTATTAGTTCATGAGACTAATACTTACTCTCATGAACTAGTCTCATGAATCTAAAAACTGAAAGAAGTGACAAGTTTAGGGTTAAAATTCAGTTGAATTCATGCAAACTTTTCTGTGCAGTTGTTACATTTTAGAACATCTTAGATTAGAACAGTACCATGAGAACATATAACATAGTAACAGCAATCCAAATAGTTTCCCTAGGATAACTTTATTTTGCCTTCTTCATAGAAACACCTACATGAACATTGCACAGACCCCAATGGAGACATTATGGTCTAAATTATTCAGATATACAGCAAACCTATTCCAGAAAAGAGGCAGATTGTCTTTTTGTTAAATATGATTTCTCAATGGTGAACGCATAAAAGTTTACCTCACTGCTATTAATGTCTCAGAGATGGTCATTGTAAAATAGCTTTCTTCAAGTCTAATTATTAAAAAGATACAAAGATAGAAGGCACATAAGTCTGGAGAAGCATCACATGAATCGTTGTTTTCAGATAAACATGATTAACATATAGACTTTATTAAACTGTGGATAATGTGAGCATCTAGGATATACTGAATTTTAGGATATCCTCAAAACCAGAAAAATACAATAAAAAGATAAAATATCAAGAACAATCAATTTAGCAGACCAGTGTAGATTTGATCTCACACTGCCAGAAAAAAATTGATAGAATTAAGAGATTACAGAGATTAAAACAAAAAACCAAACAAACAAAAAAACCAAACACATTATTTATAGACTTGAACCAATCAGCATCCAGTGTAAAATGACCTGAAGGCCCACTGAAAAGAGACACCCAGCACCTTCCTTTATTTTTGTTCCAGTACTGGAAAAAAGAAAAAAGAAAAAATTTGTACAACAAATAACAGTTAAACACACAATAAAACACATGTGACTGACTGCCCTGTAGCTTGAGCTGAGAAGTTTGAGGAGAGGTAGTGGAAATATGTTCAACAGGCCCTCTCAGATTTTTCTCAGAAGGCCTGTATTCTATAACTCTGATAAATACCAGTATCACATCTAAAGAAAAGAAAACCCCAGGCTTAAATACTATCAGATTCAACAGTTATAGTTGCTAACT